>NC_059358.1:32264411-32864411 GCF_019703515.2 Myxocyprinus asiaticus | reverse complement strand
AAGAGTTTATTTAATTTTTAGCTCATTCACTATTGTGTTAACTAACGTTAACATATAAAACCTTATTGTAAAGTGCTATCATGGTAATTTAATACTTTTTGAATATGCAGCTATATTTTTTTTCATTCTTGTTTAATGTTTAAGTCCAGCCTTAATTAAGATTTAGATGATTCATTATTACAAATTAGTTAGGGATTTTAAAACCAATTAATTCTTCCTGGACTTTATGACAACAATTCTCTCTCTCTCTCTCTCTCTCTCTCTCTCTCTCTCTCTCTCTCTCTCTCTCTCTCTCAGTAGTTAATGTCTAAGGGATTGAATGGCTCATGGATGGGGTCTGTCTCTGTCCCGTCCTCCATCCCTCCTGCCTTCCGCTCTCACCTTTCTTCATCCGCTGATCTTAGCATAGCAATCTTCCTCATCATCACAGGTCAGTCACAGTGTCACCGTGATGGCCATACACTATTATATTGCTTTAATGGTCTATACATTGCATTATCTACAGTGGGGTCCAAAAATCTGAGGTCTCTGAAATTATGCTGATAATATAATTTGTAATAAAAAATGTATTACAATTTCACAATGGACATAGACCTTTGAACACCACTGTAAGGCTATATTTATTAATCAATGCATTATATAGGCTACGTCAGATGGGAAAATAATCTACTATGTAGTCAAGGCCAGATCAATATTTTTAGTTTGGTTGTTTCAGTTTACCACTCAACACAGATGTTTGAATTTCTGGTAACACTTTACAATAAGGTTCCATTTGTTAACATAAGTTAACAACATTAGTTAACATGAACTTACAATGAACAATATTTTTACAGTATTTATTAATCTTTTTTAATGTTAATTTCAGTATATACTAATAAATATTTAAAATCAAAAGTTGTATTAGTTAACATTAGTTAATGCACTATGAACTAACATGAACTAACAATGAACAATTGTATTTTTATTAACTAACATTAACTAAGATGAATAAATTCTGTAAAAAAAAATATTTATATTATTATATTGTTAATTGTTTGTTCATGATACCTAATGTATTAAATTAATATAAAATTGGCCCCATTCACTTCCATTGCAAGTGCCTCACTGTCACCTCGATTTTTTCTTTTCTTTCTTTTTCTTTTCTTTTTCTTTTTTCTTTTTTTTTAAGAAAAGGAGGGACGAGTCGAAATTATTTTGTGGTAATCAACATTATGTCACAAATGCTGTTGATTGATTTTAACTTGTTTTGAACCCGGAATATAAACTAACGTTAACGGATGGAACCTTATTGTAAAGTGTTACCGAATTTTGAGATGCTTAAAACTAACATGCGCTCACATAATCCTTAATATTGCTGTATATTCTGTGTGCGTATGTCTCAGGTGTGGTGTCTGTGGTTGGGAATGGCCTGGTGCTGTTGGTATACGGTCAGAGGAGAAAGAAGCTCAGAGCGCACGAGCTCATGACCATCAATCTGGCTGTGTGTGATTTCGGCTACAGCCTGCTGGGAGCGCCATGTCTCATCATCTCGAGGTATCACCATATCTAGATGAGGCATGATTTTAATAAAACGTTTAGAGGGTAACACTAATTTGTTTACTTTGGTATGCCCGTAGTCTTCATTACAAGTACAGAAAAGCTCTGTTTGTGTTTGCCAAAGCCTGTCAGGGTATTAGTCTTTGATATCACAAATGTATCAAATGTAACTCTAATGTCTTTTAGAGTACAGGTATCACACGAGGAAAGAGTTTTGTGTTGGTTAAGAAAGGAGTCCATATGGCAGTCCATATGAAAGCCATTAATGATGCTATTACATAATTTCCCAGTCAGCAAATTTCCTTTTGGCACAGCTTTGGCCCAAATAAATAGCTTGAATGTGGCCCAACTCAGAAAGTGAATGACGGTCCAAATCTGGTGCATATCTTTTTTGCCATAACTGAACCAAAACAGTGCCATAACTCAATTAGCCAAATTAGAAAAGCTTGTGTGGCCCATACATGGGCCTTAAATATAATTGTTGTTTTGGTGAGTTCTGTTAAGGCCTGACTGCAGGGGTGTGTCCAGGATTTTTTGCCAGGGGTGGCAAAGAGGTGGCAAGTGTTGAGTAAGGGGTGGCATCCAGTCATTTCGTCTGATGGGAATATATCAGTAATAGGATTTTAAAATGCCAAAACTCCACTTTTCTGAAGCTACTTAAGGGTGTGTAAGGATACGGCAGTTGTGAGGAGAGAAAAGAGTGGGACAAAAGGCCACAGTCCAGTGTTTAATTTGCTGCTGCAGTAACAGTTTCACTAATCCACCAATAGGAATTGAAAGAAGATGCAATAAAAACAAGACCAACCAATGGCATTGTTGAACAGGCTGAGGTGTGGACTCCCACACCTGTCTACATGTGTTTTTCCAAGTACAAACCAAATGTCAACCACAAGTTAATATTTCCCATAGCCAAGCCACACATGGCTCTCAGCTATTTGTTGTCAATGCCAGTTGTGACTCAAGAGAAAATTCCCTCCAATTCTCAAGCTTTGGCATAACATATATGGTGACAGGTTTGGCCCAAATGTGTTTAGCCATGCCAGATCTGGGCCAGATGTGTGATGGCTAGGTTCCACATTTGGCCCAAAGGCTCTTGCTATCTGGGTGTAGACCAAGGAATAATATTGAGCTGATTTGGCTTGAGAGACAATTTAACATTTAACAGGAATTTAGTCAAAGGAAAACACTTTAGATGTGCTCTTGTATCCGTTGTATACAGAAAACAAAGTGCATTGTTTTATATTATAGCCTATATCACTTTGACTTAAACTGCATGGACTCCAAACTGGAGTTTTGTGGCTTTATAGTCCTTGTGTATTAGCTTTAAGATCATCTAAATGCTAGCTCACTCATTCACAAAACATTGACAAAACAAACTTTTAGCAGACATAGACCAACACATATTTACAGCCTTTCAGGAAAACTATCCCAAAATATCTAAGATTCATCTTGTACTGAGGGACGTGAACAAATTTTGTCGAGTCAAATGCTCTCTAGAATGAGCATGTCCCTACCCTAACACTTCCTGTCTCTGTCTGACAAGCAATATAGCAAGTAGCAAGTTGTGTTATGGCTGTGATGTAAACTAAAAGCCACTGGCTATTTAAAAACAACAACAACAACAAAAGCCCAACTTCCTGTTTAAGGCACAGGAAAGCAAGTGGTGCATATTAAGCCATTTCTTTGGGTCTTTAATTTAGGCTATAATTTTATGTCATTAAATTACAAATACATTTGTTAGGAGAAAGAAAATACAAATTCTCTAAAATCTTAGGTCAGTACTTCTCATGTGCTTCCAGGTTGCAGCTCATAATTTATTAACTTTACAGTGCTGTATATTCATTGGACATTTTGGGTCAGTAAAACAGACATTATAGAGCTTACATGACAAATGGATAAAGGGTCACTCTGTCTGGCTTTTTGGATTGTGTTTTTGGTTCACATGCTTACTATTAAAACGTAACCAGAGTTTATAATGGATAAGAGACAGTAGCATGTGCTGTTTAGATGATTTGAGTTATTGTGGAATTTGAGCATTTTAAATAGTTCTTCTGGATATTTTTTTGGATTTGCTGTTCTCTGGATTTTGTTACTGTTACTGAAACTGCTTCTCTCTTTTTTCCTCTCTTTTAGTCTGTCCCATGCATGGATTTTTGGTGAAACAGGATGTTTGTGGTATGGGTTTCAGGGCTTTGTTTTTGGCATTGGATCCCTCATCACCACCTGCCTTATCTCCCTTGACCGCTGCTTCAAGATCTGTAGCTTTCAATATGGTAATTGTCCCTAATGTTCTTATGTATACAGTGCCATTTTATGTTTTGATATTGCACATCAAATGAGATGCTCCAGTTTATCCAGTCCAGTTTGAATGGCTGTGCACATCTGTCAAAAACGTTTTTTTTTCTTTTTTTTTTTGAATTATTGATGGAAGAACAGGTTTAATTGTGTTTTTGGACAATACATTTTTGGACAAACAATTACTCTCATCATTTATTCACCCTCATTTCATCCCAGATGTGTATGACTTTCTTTTTCTGCTGAACTCAAATGAAGATTTTTAGAAGAATATCTCCATACAATGTAAGTGAATGGGTGCCAACATTTTGAAGCTCCAAAATCCACATAAGGTCAACATAAAAGTAATCCATAAGACTTCATATAATGGGTGTGGGTGAGACACAGATCAATATTTAAGTCCCTTTTCTTTCATTTTGTCCATTTGTTTTTGCTGATTCACATTCTTCGTGCATATCACCCCCTACTGGGCAGGGAGAAGAATTTATGATGAACAATGACTTAAATATTGATCTGTTTCTCACCCATACCTATCATATTGCTTCAGAAGATACGGATTTAACCACTGGAGTCATATGGATTACTTTTATGCTCCCTTTATATGGATTTTGGAGCTTCACAATTTTGGCACCCATTCACTTGCATTGTATGAACCTACAGAGCTGAAAAATTCTTCTCAAAATCTTCATTTGTGTTCTGCAAAAGAAAGAAAGTCACACATCTGGGATGCCAGGAGGGTGAGTAAATGATAAGAGAATTTTCATTTTTTGGGGTGAACTATCCTTTTAAGCTGTAGAATGCGGTTGTCACTCCCGTATTTTATCAAACTGTGTGTATACAAAACAGGATAAAAGGTGATCTGACAACCGAATTTAGCTGCAGTGTGTACGTGGTGTCAAAATGTTACAATTACTCTATCAGAGATGTGATTGGAACAATGGCTGGAAGCACTTGAAAAAATATTCTCAAATAATCTCAAATAAGTGCACACATCAAAGTAAAAATATCCTTGCCTTAGAACTTATTAATATTACTAAATAGTCTTTACTTGGTTCTAATTCTTTTAGCTAATATGTGTTTAAGCAAAAGTCTAAGTGGAACCCACGTTATAATTATTTGCAATGAGTTTAATCTTTTTAAATATCTTGATCATCTTATAAGTCGAGAACAGTATTCAATGGGATACTTTAATGAAATAATGTCCATTGCATATTTTAAAGATTCAGCCACTCAGTTCAGTCATACAATTTATTTTTCATTAGTAACCAATTGGCAACTTTAACTTGTTGCTGATTTAAGAAATTTAGTGTTACAATTGTCCCCTGTTAGAGTTGACCCTGGTCTCCATTACTTTAACTTTATGTGTCATTGCACAAGATCTCCATAGAGATTACAGTTGTCGTTTAAACATATCCAATGCAAAATATAAATCTCTGATTCTGATATTGTGTTTTCTCCTCTGAGATAACACAATCAGATTATGGCAGTAATACCAGTATATTTCAATTCTTCCAGCAACTATGGAGTCATCAAACAAGCTTGTTTATGTTTATTTATGTCTCTTTTCCTCTGACTCAGGTCAGTGGATTGAGAAAAGACATGCCTCTCTGTCTATTGCTCTGGTGTGGATCTATACAATGTTCTGGGCCTCACTTCCTGCATTTGGCTTTGGTAGTTATGGACCTGAACCGTTTGGGACCAGCTGTACCATAAACTGGTAACTGTACCATAAACTTAGTGAAAAGTAATCCTATATAAGGTTGTAAACCTATTCCCAAATTATTTGCTGTTGTATACTTGCAGTATATTTTTAGAATGCATGCTCAAGGGACCAGTACAAACGAGTTTCACTTCTATGCAGCTGAAAGCATAATTTTACCAAAAAAAAAAAAAACAAAAAAAAAAAACATTAGAACATGCCCACAGCACAGAAACATGCGTTGATGTATTCATACATTTCTCCCTGGTGGGTATGCATTCATATAGTTTTCCCTGTGTTGATGCATTTATATATTGCTACCATGGCTACAGGTGGAGAATGAAGTCTTCTCTGAATGACAGAGTCTATATTTTTGTTATCCTGACACTCTGCTTTGGAATACCAACCTTCACCATCATTGCCTCATACTTTGCTATCCTCGTCACGGTAAGAGAAAAACAGAAATGGAAAAAAAGGTAACAGGTAAACAACAACAACTGACATGACATTATTAGAACTGCACTACTAAATCCCTTTCTAAAATAAGAGTTTAGTTATACAGTATATACACTGTTAAAAATTTTCCCGTAAAAAAACAGTAAAGAACTGGCAGCAGGGTTGCCAGCAAGTTACTGTAAAATTAACAGTATCTTGCTGTAGCTGAAATTTACAGTTTGCTACTGTTTTTACAAATACAGCATAAAGCTGTTATTTTAATACCTTTACAGTACAATACTGACAAAAAGATTAGCAGTTAATTACTGTTTATTTGCACTTTTTCACAAGAGGTATATTTGCAGGTTTTTACTGTAAACTACAGTAAAAATACACTACATGCTACTGTATAAGCTATTGAGTAATGGACTGCTAGCAAAAAGGAATACAATGTGTTTACTTTTTTTCTAAACCTTGTGATTTAATAAATTATTCCTTAGTCTTGCAATAAAAAATACCATGTTTTAATAGTGTATAAATGTAGCCTTTGAAATGGTGACTTAAACTTTTAAGACAAATAATACAGCTTCAAAGTGTCTTTTCAAAACGTCTCTCTTTATTTGCAAAACCCCATTCTTGCAAAACATCTGTACAAAATTATAAAGCAATTGGTAAAACAAAGCCCAAAGCTGATTTGGGTAAATAAACTTACATTTCAGCCATATAAATAATAAATACATATTATAACAAATAATAACAAATCTCTGTCTGTCCAAACACTGAACTCTGGACACAAACACTCAGTAAATAACTGAGAAAGTGGCTGAATGAATGACTAAAACAGTGTGTGTGAGTGTCTGAGAAAGTGTTTGTGTGAGTTTGTGTGTGTGTGTGTGTGTGTGTGTCTGTATGTGTGTGTGAGTGTCTGAGAAAATGTTTATGTGAGTTTGTGTGTGTGTGTGTGTGTATGTATGTGTGTGTGTGAGTGTCTGAGAAAGTGTTTGTGTGAGTTTGTGTGTGTGTGCATGTGTTTGTGTGTGTGAGTGTTTGTGCGAGTTTGTGTGTATTGAGTGTGTGTGTGTGTGAGAGAGTGTGTGTTGAGTGTGTGTGTGTGTGAGACTGTTTGTGTGTGTGTGAGAGTGTTTGTGTGAGTTTGTGTGTGTTGAGTGTGTGTGTGTGTGAGACTGTTTGTGTGTGTGTGAGAGTGTTTGTGTGACTGTGTGTGTTGAGTGTGTGTGTGTGAGAGAGAGTGTTTGTGTGAGTTTGTGTGTGTTGAGTGTGTGTGAGAGAGTTTGTGTGTGTTGAGTGTGTGTGTGTGTGTGTGTGTGTGTGTGTGTGTGTGTGTGTGTGTGTGTGTGTGTGAGAGAGAGAGTGTTTGTGTGAGTTTGTGTGTGTTGAGTGTGAGATAGTGTTCGTATGTGAGTGTTTGTGTGAGTTTGAGTGAGTTGAGTGAGTGTGTGTGTGTGAATGACTGGGTTCACTGACTTATATAAAGTCCCACTCAAAGTCCATTAGTTTCTTTAGTAGACTGGAGACACGAGGGTTGACTGATGTCATCTTTTTCTGGGCGACTTTCCCCGTACACTTTGACAGGACTTTGCCTCGTCCAGCCTTGGTGCCTCTCTCAGGATTATCCCGATGAAACGCCTGAAAAACAAATGTGTGTATTCATAATTAGTGTCAGGAGAGCTTTCTTAAAGGAATAGATCACCCAAATATAAAAATTCAATCATCATTTACTCACCTTAATGCCATGCCAAATGTGTATGATTTTCTATCATCATCATAACACAAACGAAGATGCTTGTCATTTCAGCGCGCTACAGAGACAACAATGGAACATTATTTAAATAAAATTGGCAACGTTGTTTGAAAGCTGCACTTCGCAGAATAAAAAGAAGTTAAGTTTTTATGAATCTCACCCTGTAATATGGAAGATCCGTTTCAGAAATCCAGCTGCACTCAGTGTCACAGTTACAGTTGGTTTCCCACTGAAACAAGTGTTTAAAAAGTTAGATACAATTCCAGTATCACCAATGTTTTCAGATTAAAAGAGAAGGAATATCATGCATCCCTGCATAAAACTTAACATTATCAGCTGTTCAGCTGCGTTTCCCAAAACCGTTGTATACTTCGACTTCGTTGTAAGTAGATTGTAGAAAGTATTGTCACCAATGGTTTCTACAACCTATTTAAGCTTAAAATGCTTTTGCGATTTGCAGCCCAGATCTGAACGTTAAAGTTGTTATCGTTATCTGAGCACACTGACCGCTTGAGTGAGGTGTTTCTGCACTGTTTTGTGTGACTCCAATTTCAAATCTGACATGCAAATTAACAAATTAACCCAAATCCAGTGCATTATTCAATCTGACAACAAATCACTTAAAGAAAACAATTTTAGTAAAAGAAACAAAGATCTTGACAGAAATATAATGTTACAATCAGCTTATTTAGTTGATATTGGGATCTGATGGCAGGTAGGCTACCAAAATCATTATCACAGCACAATATGAGTTGAACATAAATGTAATGTTTTATGGCTATGCTAAAAAGCAAAGCAAAACGGTACTCACCTATTAATTCAGAAGATGAAGATGGGTGAAAAAAATCACCCCTTAAACACGTGTGGGCTCACTGTAGTCTTGTGTTCCCAAAATGCAATGCAAAAAATACTGTAAAGTACTGTTTTCTTTCCTTTGAGCAATCAATACTGTAAAATACCGTAATATTACGTCTAAGTCATTTAACCAACCAAAATTAACAGTAATGTACTGTATTTAAAAATAACAGGATTATACTGTTGATATTTTGAAGTAAATTAACAGCAATTTTTAAGAGTGTAGGATCACAAATAATTCAGTCTAAAAAATACATAATAAAGTATAAAAAATATATATGTAATATAATATAATATAATTACTGATATCAACTAAAATGATAAAAATATATTTAATCAAGCTTAAAAAATATTTAATACATACTTGTGTGCAGATGAACTGACACATTTGAGACTATGAAAATAATTTTTAATTTTCACTCACGATGTTGTAATATCTCAGGTGTATCGGTCTGGTCGTGTATTGGCCTCAATTCCTTCATCAAATGTCACTCACAGCAGCAAAGATCTCCGGCTGACAAAGGTACCCACTCTAATTGATCATCCATAAAATGTTGGAAATGATCCAAATATACATTTAGTTGGTTTTATTAAATCCCTTTTTACTGAAATTACTACCAAGGGTAAGGAGCCCAGGTTACATGGTGAGACTAAGCTAGCTGCTTTGTCTCATTAGATTTAATTGAGTGCTTTTTAGCTTAACACAACATTAACACAAATATTTGGTAAAATTATTTTTGTCCCTCGACATGCACCGAACATGTCACAACCTGCTTTTCACCCAACCAAGAGCCATATGATGTAAAAGTGGTGTAGTGGACAAAACTCATGATTCTTAATAAAAAGGCTGCTGGTTCAACAAAGTGTCCTACAAAGGCTGAGAGATGAGCCATTACAATTGAGCCCTTTAGCAAGTGCTGAACTTGTAATAAGTGTACTTTAGGACACTATGGATAATAGTGCCAGCTAAATGACTGCATAATTATAATGTACACAGCCATAAACCACTTGACATGATAGTTTAAGTAATTCTAAAACTGTATTTCTGAGTGCACATTTTTATTCAAATCTCTCTTTATATGGCTCAAATGTAACTTTACGCCTCATTCTTGTGTAATACAGTTTAAAAAAACGACACATTTTTTCTGAAACTTTCAGACAGCAGCAGTGGTGTGTTCCTCATTTCTGATTGCCTGGACTCCCTATGCGATTGTTTCACTTTACTCCGCTCTAACTGCTCGAGAGGAGCACCCTGGAGATGATGGAGGAACGCCTCTCTTGGCCGGAATGTCCGGAACTGGGATCGGGCATGGTGGAGGGTTCTCTGATGTCTTTGGTTTTCCCTTCCTAATCAACTGGACCTCTCCAGAACACTTTCCAGATGCTTTTGGTTCCTGGAGGAATATGACATCAGATCATCTTCATTCTCATTCAGTAGGGAATGCACCCAGTTCAGCTGTGGGTTCAATGCATGGAGGAGTGGAAGGACATATGTCACATCCTGTATCCAGCCTGAGGCCAGAGGTCACACTGATACCTGCCATTTTTGCCAAGTCACACTGCATGATAAACCCCTTCATCTATCAGATCATGAACCGCGACTTCAGAGAGGATGTCTATGATCTGCTGTGCTTTAGAGGGAAAGATGGAGAGAGGAGGAGAGGAAGGAGCAGAGAGGGGAGTGATTCTGATGGTGAGGAGTTCAATGATCACAATAGCTGCTTTTCCACCAGAAAGGTAAAGTTAGAGTGAGTGTGCTATGGAGGATGATTGCATATTCCAGTTTTTAGGACTGCTGAGAAATCCGGGCCGAGAACGGGTGCCGTGCTGAACCATGCTCAAGTGGGAAATGCTACTGGAACCGTTCCTCACTGTACTCAGAACCATTCGGCCCGATGGTGGAAAAGTGGCTATTCATTCCTCATAAAACCACTGATGCAATTAGATACAAGGTAGCAAACAATAGTTCATATCCTTATATTTATTTAATATGTATGTCTGCCTGTTTCTTGTTCTTTCCCTCCATTCTTATCCCCTTCTTTAACACAGGGTATCGTGGGAGCATCAGTCTTTCTTATATTCACAGCTGGAGAAGGAGAAGCACACCTACAAGTCAGCCGTCTGGGGAGTGTGTGAAAAAAGAGTCTTCACGAAAGAGTAGAGGGAAGAGAGGGTCCGGTCAGGGCAATGCATCAGCCGGGTGGGCATCACTGGATACTGCAACCTTAGATACGCAGGCCAACTTAGAAAGAGAGAAAGGGAAGGAAGGGGAGAAAGAGACAAAGAAAGAATTTGGAGGATCCACTTCTAGCAGCTTGGTGACATGTGAGGACTGATGCTGAGTCATGTCTACTATACCAAACAAATGCAGTTTTACAGAGAAATGCCATGTACTTCTTAAAGGGATAGTTCACTCAAAAATGAAAAATCTGTTATCATTAACTCAACCTCATGTTGTTCCATACTCACATGATGTTTTTTTTTTTCTTCCTTGGAACAGAAAAGGAGAAGTTAAGCAGAATGTTAGCTTCAGTCACCATTCACTTTTATTGTTTGTAAAAAGATGCAATAACAGTGAATGGTGACTGAGATTAACATTCTGAATTACATTTCCCATTATTGTCCACAGAGGGGGAAAAAAGTCATACAGGTCTGGAATGACAAGAGGGTGTGTTTTTTTTTTGTTTTTGTTTTTTTGTTTTTTTGGGTGAATAATCTCTTTAATGCAATTAGTTAACTAAAAGTATCTATTATGTTTGTAGTTAAAATACAGTGTGAAGTAAAATGTTCTTTTCCATAAGTGTTGTTCAGTATGCAATGTTACACACAATTTAAAAAATAATTTTGCATCCACGCAATCTTTATGCTCTCATAGGTACTTAATGTTTATTTGTTTTCTTATTTGTTTTGTCCTATGTATGTTTATTATTGAATCCCATGTATTTATTAATTAATGTCTTGTGTGTTATTATATTTTATGAAACAGTTTCTACATGTTTCGTGCTTTCTATTCAGTCTAAAGTGTTTTAAAACACTATTTCTGAATAAATGTGAAATGTAAATAAACTTTACTATAATTATATATATATATATATATATATATATATATATATATATATATATATATATATATATATATATATAAATTATTCTTTATTAGTACTTTCCAAAAAGACCTAAATCAGAAGCCCCATAGGATTCAGCGAAGTAGATTTATAGCACATTCATAAACAGAACATTTGTACTGTGTAAGAGAATTACAGGGAAAAAAGAGGGGAAAAGACAACAAAAAAAAATATCTCAGCCAGAAAGAAAAACAAAATAATAATATTTTAGAAATGTTTAATCATTGCCATTATTAATGAGTTTTAGAGATTGTACAATGTGGGATATTTCAAAAAGATACTGAATCTAGGCAAAGATTCAACAAATTTGTTCTCATGAATAAAATATTTACACTGCAAAAAAGAAAAAAAAAAAACTTAATATGTTTAACTGCATAGTTATTAGCCTATTTGAAGAAAAAAAAATAAAATAAAGAAAAATATATTTTCCATTGATAATATTAACTCACAGTTTATAAAGGAAGAAAATAAGATAATTAAAGGTATATCCAAATAAGATGTACAATATATATATATATATATATATATATATATATATATATATATATATATATATATATATATATTCAAATAAGATATATAAAGGGAGACAAATAAGAACTCAAATTCTCCTAAAGGGATTGCACGTTTACACTGATGAACCCCAATCAAGTAAAAGGGTTATTTGTTGCAGATCTGTGATGTCAGATTTGCTTTGTTTTTATGATGCATGACGTAATTTTTGTTTACCGTAAGTACCTCTCCTCAGACACAAACCCACAAGGAGGAAAAAGACAAAAGGCGCTATTGTTTGCTGTGGAACAGTGATGGCTTATATACAACAGGACATTTGTACAATGTCATCTAATAAACACCATATTACAGCAGCGGAATATTGAAGTTAAGCAGTTTCAAGCCCAGACTACTGCTGATATTACGCTAGTGCGCGTGCTGAAGCCCTGCAGAGAGACGCGCTCACGTGTATTCGGGTTACAGGTTGGGATGCAGCAATACGTGCGTTTGGACCTATTTTAAACGTATTTCTGTTTAGATTAGTCATTTCAGTTTAATTAGTTTGTTAGAATAGTGCTTTGCTTGATTTTATTATCCATTTTAAATCCAAAATGTGTTCATATTTTGCTCTTTATCCGTGTTGCTGCAGTGAAGATCTCCATCAGCGTTTATTCATCCTTCTTACTCGGCATTCATGCGCAATCAGTAATACCCTTAACTAGTTATATAAGGCTTTAACTGGTTAAACGTGGACATTACGTCATTACATCATTGTGACGGCGACAATCATTAACTTTTGAAATCAAGCCGTTTAGTGTTTAGAGAGTCAGGTAAAGCTGGTGTTCATGCCCGATCTGCAGCGCTTCAGTTTCCCGTACCGTAGCATGAATTCTCCTCTCCATCACCATCATCACCATCATTATCACAATTATCAGCAGTACCAGCAGCATCAGAACGCAGGAGGACTCGGCCATCCCGATTCACCCTCCGGCTTACTCCCCGAGGCTGCCGTCCTCGGAGCTCCTGACCCATCCGCTTTTTTCCTTGGAGAGCAATCCGGACTCGGACTGGGCCCAGCTGGCGTCCCCCAAACCGTACTTGACCTTCCAGCATCGTCCCAGACTGGGCTGCCTTACCTGCATTTCAACCCATCACTCCACTGGTCCCAACCTCCTCCTCCTACAGCCATGGCATTGAGAAACGACCTGGGCTCCAACATCAGTGTCCTGAAGACCCTCAATCTGCGGTTCCGATGCTTTCTGGCCAAAGTGCATGAACTGGAGAGACGCAATAAGATATTGGAGTTACAGCTGCAGCAGGCTTTAGGCAGCAATAATGCGGGTGGATGCGTGGAGGATGGAAAGACCAAAGACATTGGGGTCCAGACTGGGTTTATCGGGCCTATTGCTGTCTGGCCTGGGTCTCTACCCTTCCAAAACACCAACAACTCTGCCAAACGACCCACTAGTTTGTTTATGCCTCCTCTTACAACTGTCCTCAAACTTGAGACCAGTAAAGCTGATGATGAGAGCAGAATAGACCCAAACTCCAACAGAAATCCAACCATCACAGTTAGTCTCTCTACACCCACCACCGAACCCGCTTCGGCCAACACCAACAACTCCAATAATACTCCTCACGTCAGCAGTGTTGGCACCGGGACATCGCTTAACCCTCCTCCACGGTTCCTCCCAGGCACTATCTGGTCCTTCAACCACACCTGTAAACTGGGAAGCGGGTCAGAGACTCGGGTCACCAGTCCAGGAGTTTCATGGGTCCACCCGGATGGAGTGGGCGTCCAGATAGATACCATCACCCCAGAGATCAGAGCACTTTATAACGTCCTGGCTAAAATCAAAAGGGAGAGGGATGAGTACAAGCGAAGGTGAATATGGAGAATATTATATGTGTTGTATTTTTGACAGGCTAAAATGTTTGTTTATAAGAAAGGTTCAGTGTTGGGCACTTATTTCAGGCCTTTTCTGCAAAGCCCCCAACCTTTCTGTTTAATGGGAGCGATGATGGAATTTATAATGAAAAATCACAGCCAAATCACTTTGAATATATTCATGAAATCCAGCAAATAATTTTTGCCCAGTCTAGTGTTATACGTTTTTGTTAATATTTCTGAGACATTGCATGTCACTGTTTTTAAGTCAGTGGCATTTATGGTGTATCTTAAAGAGGACATTCAGGACTTTTCTATGATACCAAATTTTTGGGGGTGTGGCCAAGGTAATGAGATAAATTATTTTGTAATACTGACAGGATGTGATTATAAAAATAATAAAATTATAATATAATTCAAATATTAACATCATAATACAATAAAATTATTATTATTATTGTTATTGTTTATAATAAAATATTTATATTGTTTTAAAGTATTACAAATATATCTGTATACATCTGTTTAATACTTGAAATAATAATATAAATATTCTATTTAAAAAAATTATATATCTTTGTAATATTTTGCTTTTTGCAACAAACACTATAATAATGTTAAAAAAATTAATAAATGCCAAAGCCTTACTTATTGCTGGGTCTCAGGAGGATATGACACCTGCACACTGGATTATTTCAGCATGTTCTAATACGCTGTCCATTTCCTGGTGCTGAGAGGAAAGCTTAATCTTTCTTCCATAATGGAACTGTGCTTTAGTCACAGATAAACACTTTTGTAATGCAGAGTAGGCTGCATTTGTGATTGAATTGAATGCTCAGCAGCTACATTATCTTGCTTTAATTCAGGCATTAATCAAAACTGTGGCTGCTAATATGAATTGGTTTATTTATTTTTTTTTTTTTAGTGCCTTAAACTAAGTCTTAATGACAACAACAAAATATTAGTGATCCTGTGGCTGGAACCTGTTAAGAGAAAACGAGTTTTGACTTGCAACGTTTGTATGATGAAATGGAGCACATGTGCATTTATCATTTGCTGGCAGTCATGTGCAGAGACATGAAGTAGACATGATCTTTATTTCTCAAGGCTACTGAGGTTATTAGCATCACGTGTGACTAAATATTCCCTGAGATTATTAAATGGAGGGTCACAGAAACTCGTTATCTAAGACAAGATTTTAATGTGACAAATTTTCTCCTACATTAGTAAAACTCTGTGTTCATCATAGGTGGAGGTAAATGCACTACTAAAATTTAAGTTTTGAGGCTTTTAGTCCATGTTTTTTAGCTTTCAGGTTGTCTGTATGTTAGTGTACTCCTAAATTTAGACAAAATTCACTATTAGCAGATAGATATGTTTAAAACGTTGTCTTCCGAGAAATGGACAAAAAATTTTATGACCATCCTACATGACAAATATTTTTTGTCCAATCAAATGTTCTTTAGATTAAGAACATCACATATAGCAAGTAGCATATCAAAGCTCGTCAGTGAGTCTGCATTATGTGGCCGATCCTAGTGTACTGGAACTCTCGGAAACAACATGCCGACTTCCTGTGTGATCATGTTGCAAACGCCCTGTTTCAAAGGGAAATATATCAAGCGAATTCACAGTGAGCACGTTTACATGCACTTTCTTACACCGTTTTATGCTTAATAAGCCGACAACATGTGTGGTCATGTAAACGCATTCAAAGGTGTTCCTTTATTGGTGTAAGGTCATTAGCAGCATAAGAATTAACTGATTGACACAGGTACATTTTTGTCCATTATGCCGATTTTGTGTTTTATGTAAACACCTTTACCGGCGTTCTTACAGGCTTATCCAATGTGTCTAAATGGAAATACAGAAGTTCTGTTCATAATGGCTCAGTGTTCTCATAAGCAGAGGTATTCAAACCATCAGGAAAAGCCAACGGCTGTTTATGTCCAGACCTGCAGCAGCCAGAGCGCCACATTCCACCTGTTGTCAGTCATGGATTGCAGCTTCATTTAGGGCTGAACGGACAGTCAGCACGCAAACTCATTACTGTATGTGTGTTGACTCATCAGGACAGGTGAAGACACTTTTGAAAAGCAGAAAATTCATTTTCACTCTTGGTCTTCATAGCAGATGTTTTTGCGTGTTCAGCATCTTTCTCTCTGGCTGCTTTGCCATTTACTCTGGTTTCACCTCTTCTCATGGCTTTCTGTTCTTCATTTCTATTTCTTTTCTGGCTTGCTAATTTAGTAAGCAGGCTTTTGGTATCTGTGGCAATCATCCTAGAAAGTCTGTTTTGATCTATCTGGTACATTCCATGAGTATGTTACACTTTGGTGTCCCATTACTTTTTTCATGGCATTAGAGGGACAAATTCCATTACATTTGTTATGAGAACTATTGGATAGATAAACTATTGTCTATAAAATGTAGCTAGCATGAGAAGTACAGTAGCTGGTTTTCAACACATCAAATCTCTGTATCCCTCCAGACCTCTCCCACTTCAGAGGTCTTGACCTGTTTAACTGTATCCAACAATTCAAATTGTCCGATAACGTCAAAACTCCTAATTTTACCCACATTTTAATTCTCACTGTATTGCAAAAATTTAACAAATATGTTGATTAGTCAAGCTCAGCATGCAACCTTGTTACACCTTGTTATACTTATTGTTATTATCAAAAGAATATTTTTCTGGAATTTTTAGGAAATATAAGCTCATCGATAACGATACACTATCATTTGGTCTAAAACTTGCTTGGCCTTACCGAGTAATAGCATAATTTAGGCTACAAAACATTCAAGCCTTTTTTTAATTAAATACATTTGGTCTATTTAATTGTTATGTTTGTTTAATATTTATTGCCAGAAAATAATACAATCACAAAGTATTTTAAGCAGTATGTAGACATGTCCCAAATTTGGGTAACAGGATTGCAAAAATTGCATTGAAAAATGAATAGAAATATATCAGCACACATAATATTTGGTTTGACCTCCTGAGGTTGACAATCGACGTTTGCTGAAGGTTAAGCACCTCCTTTTACTGACCATTTATTGAAAAAGGACAAAATACCCCTTTCAGAGTTTCAGGTCCTGTTTTGTATTCTATTCATGGAAAGTACCATTTATTGGATCTTTCTAACTCTTTAACGCATGGTATTTGTGTCATTAGTCTTATTTAGACTCATGCAAGTCTCTCTCTCTCTCTCTCTCTCTCTCAACCACTCCATCTGAACCAGAACATCAAGCAGCATGCAGTGATCTGTGTTGTTTCTGCATTGCAGTACATACACAAGGACTCAGTCTGCAGAGAAGAAGCATCTCTCTGACTCTCTCTCTCTCCACCATTTCTCCTCCCCTCCCTCTTATTATCTGTCACTCCCCTCAGTAACTATATGTTTGCACCTTGAATTGGCAGTAATGCATAGCCTCAGACCAACCTTACAGTCCAGTGAGGATGTTTAATAAATGTAGAGGCTGCTGCAGTGCTCTGAATGTTAAACAGCTCTTACATGAACAGGGCTTGTTCTGTTCCACCTCATTTCACTGTACTACTGCACTGGACAATATTACTGTTGAACAACTACACAATAAATTAGCCCTGACTGAACAGATGGATCATTTAAAGGACTGAAAGTATGCAGTCATTGCACTTAAGTTGAGCTAGCACAGTCACAGAAAAAAATAAAAATAAAAATAAATTACAACTGAAGATTACATAAACACTTTTCAGCTGCACTTTACTGCTAGTTTTTGTCAAATATGACAATTTTTATTTTACAAATGGTCAAGGCGATCTTGATCTCCAGGAAATATTGTTTGTCCACTGCAGGAGGTCAAATTAAATATTATATGTTGTTTTATATTGTATTCATTTTATATGAGTTTTGCGAGTTTTGCAACCCTTTTACAAAAATGTGGTGTAAATTTTATGGAAGGTTACGTTTTTTTATTTGGAGGGCAAATCATGTGTTAAGATTACACTAAGTAGTATGTTTTTTTAGTATTAAAATTAGTCACTTTACCACAGTGAATTGAATATCAATTAATTTTATTTATGTACAAATTATAACATTATTGTATTATTTTAATTGTTGGATAAGTCAGCAATGTCAAGACCTCTGTGGTGGGATAAACTAACTTGGGCTAATATCACCAGGTCAATGGTTATTTTATTTTTTCATTTTTTTTATTCTAATGCTTAAAAAAAGTCACTTAAAAAGGGATAGTTCACCAAAAAAATAATTATGACCATAATTATTGCCATCTCAGATGTGCATGACTTTCTTTCTTCAGCAGAACACAAAAGAAGATTTTTAGAAGAGTATCTCAGTGCTGTAGGTCCATACAGTGCAAGTGAATAGTGACCAAAACTTCGAAGCTCCAAAAAGCATATAAAGGCAGCATAAAAGTAATCCATATGATGCCAGTGATTAAATACATTTATTCAGAAGCGATATGATAAGTGTGGTTGAGAAACAGATACATTTTTAAGTCCTTTCTTTACTATAAATCTCCATTTTCACTTTCATATTCTTCTTTTGATTTTTGGCGACTTACATTCTTTGTGCATATCGCCACCTACTGGAAAGGGAGAAGAATTTATAGTAAAAAATGACTTAAATATTGATCTGTTTCTCACCCACACTTATCATGTCACTTAATATATATCACAAAATATAGATCTAACCACTGGGGTCTTATGAATTACTTCTGTGCTGCCTTTATGTGCTTTTTCTATTCACTTGCATTGTTTGGACCTACAGAGCTGAGATTTTCTTCTAAAAATCTTCATTTGTGTTCTGCAGAAGAAAGAAAGTCATTCACATCTGGGATGACATGAGGGTGAAAAATGATGAGAGAATTTTCATTTTTGGGTGAACTATCCCTTTAAAACGTCATTTTCTTAAGGCATGATTTATTCAAATCTTTACCTAGTCAAATAAACAACAGTTAAAATTCATACTGTTGTTGGCACACATGCTCTGAGTTTGGTTCTTATGTTTTTTCTGGTTTTCTGCTCTCAGATGGGAAGATGAATACGCCATCAGAATGGACTTGGAGCAGAGAGTCAGTGATCTACAGGAGGTGAGAGACACCTTTTAAAGCCATCTACAAACAGCACATCAGTTAAAAGAAAAGAGAAGGTCCTTTCTTTAAACTGATGTGCTGTTTGTAGATGTTAATTGTGCATCTAAGATGTTAATTACAACTTATCCTGAGTCCTGACCCTTTTTTGTCAATCAGCAGGCTTGGGGCTTTTGTTGCACCTTTGGGATCAATTTTTACTTTGACTAAATCATATTAAAGCTACAGTAAGTACATGAGTATTTAGCTTCAAAAGTCTTCAAAAGTCAAAATTCTTAGTGTTGAGGCATTTAAAGGCAAAATTGCAGCTTTTCTACATTAGTAAGCTGCTGTAATGTTTGATGTTGGCAGTTATTGTTTATTTGAAAAGTGCTCTGTTATTCACTGCATTACTTTAATCTCTGAAATCTGGCATTCAGTCTTAGCTTCAACCACTGAGCTCTTTTGTTTCATTGTTTATTCCTATTTGAATTATTTTATCCCAGGACATAATGTGTAAGATGACTATCCCTTGTGTTCAAAATGGTATGGTTCTTAAGCTTGTCAAAAAAATGCATCTTTATTTGTGTTTAAGGAGAGGTTTAGTTAAAAAAAAAAATTCAAAGTTTTAATAATGTAACTTTTTGCTCATTGTGGCTAAGTAGGTGAACTGTAAGACTATTGGACACTATGAGTTAGGTTTACCTGGGTTGTAGGAAGTATGAAATGTGTTTCTCTGTATGGCCAGATAATTGTGTACTAACAAGAATGTTTTTGGATATACGTTTCAATGTATAGGACCTCCAGGAGAGCGAGGTATGTCAGGATGAGTTGGCCCTCAAGGTGCAACAGCTGAAAGCCGAACTCGTGCTCTTTAAAGGACTCATGAGTAATGTGAGTGTGAGAGGCAAAACACTCAGACAAACCTCCTGTAAATATGCTCCAGATATACTGGACCGCACATTTAGCAAATACAATGCAACACCTTAATATACAATACACCTTTAATAAAGACAGAATAGCTGATCACCAGGATGTTATATTTTGTTCCATGATTCAACTGATTCAGTTGATAAAGTCCCCATGAAATGGCTTGACAAGCGCAGTATTCTTCCCTGTGACACATTTCCTATTGAAACAAAAAGTTGGGACGGGGCATATCAAAGTGCCCTTTTTTTAAGACAATAGCCTTTAATTTACGTTACAGTTGTGAGACATGATTTGCTACTTGTTATTGCTAGTCAGAGGGAGTTGGTATGGGAAGGGGGAGGGACATTCTAATTCTAGACAGAATTTTATTAGATACAAATTTTGACATGCCCATGAGTGTAAGATGAGTCATCAGCATTTGTCTGTTGTCCACCTTATGTGCTAAAAGTTCATTTTGTCAACTTTTAGGAGTACACAAGCATATACATGACCTCACAGCTAACAGGCTTGGACTAAAACTACAAAATTAAAATTTTGCTTTAATGAGTTCTTTAACCACAGATTGTCAACTGAATCATCAGGACCACATTGGTTGACCAGCATCGGAGTAGCACTAACCAGCATAAACCAGCCTGGACTAACATGGAAACTCATGCTGCTCTAAGCTGTTTATTTATTTATAGTGCAGCAGCCATTTGATTTAATTGCATCGCTCATGTAGTGTTTAAATCAACACAAAGTCAGGGGTTTGTTTCTGAAGAAAACTGTAATGTGCATTCCTAGTAGCTAGACTCATTTTTGAGAGCACCACCACAATTATAACATTTTCTGAAGAAATGCTATGAATGTTCACATAAATGCTCACATGCAAACACACACATGCTCAGCATACCGTTAGAATTGCCCACCTCCACCTTTCCATAATTTGCACTTTGTTTATTTGAAGCTTTTGAAAGTGCTTCATTGAAGAATGTCACTGTTTTAAACGTTTTAAACGTGGAAATATTCTTTCCAGAAATGATTTATCACAGAGTTCAAAGAGCTAAAAATAGCTTGTTTTTGTAAATGAGTATTAGTACACACATTTGCTGCTAGCTGTTTGTCCAAAGAATGATACAAACATCGCAGTTTGCCTAATTGAGCATCACTGCGGTTTCATTTTCACATTAGTAGGCTACATATGAAACTGTTATGAGAGCCATTGTAATCAATACTAAAAAGAAGGCTTTATAGGAATTGACTTATGTTATTAACAGGAAGAGACTATCAGTAATCTAATTACTATTGCTACAAATGACACAAAATATCCACACAAATCTGTTCACATACAGAACCTGTCAGAGTTGGACAGTAAAATCCAGGAGAAAGCCATGAAGGTGGACATGGACATCTGCAGACGCATTGATATCACAGCTCGCCTGTGTGACGTTGCCCAACAAAGAAACTGTGAAGATCCGATCAAGATCTTTAAGGTATTCACTCACACATAGACATCTGGGTAGTTGATATAAAAAGGACAAATTGAAGGCAACGTGTGATTAAAATGGTAGAAATTTTAATTTGACCTGTGACGGCATCTAAAGTACCATTTCCTTAGTATATCATATCTATTTTAAACTGAAATGATGATGTTGATAAAAAAAAAAAAAAAAAGAAAAAACCTTGGACATGTTATGGCATCAACTCAACACCTGAACTCCCTTTCATATTTAGATTATGCCTTAAATATTATATGCTACATGTTTAACCCCTATAAGCTGGTTTGATATGTTATGTGGAAGTCGTTTATCCTGTAATCTTGCACGCTTGCAATTCATATGTGTAAAGAGCCTCTCTGTGTATCTGGTTCACTCTCTGATTCAGCTGCAGTGTTTTTTCTGCTGATGCGTGCACTGGTATCTCACTAGTGGCTCTGAGAACTGATCTGTATTGCATGGTGTGGACAAGGGAGCGGTTCAACCTCTTCATATTTTTTGGTCTAGCACTATATTTGGTCCAAGAAAACAATTAAAGGGATGGTTCACCTTAAAGTTTAATTTTGTCAATATTTTCTCACCCTCATGTTGTTCCAATGATTTTCTTTCTTCTGTAGACCACAAACGGAGATGTCAGCATTCTGCTGAACTTCTCCTTTTGTGTTCAATGGAAGAAAGAAAATCAGATATAGGTCTTCAAAATAAGACATTTTCTGCTGACCTGGTCGAGTCAGTTGTTACATTTTTTTCTTGCCTTGCCAACATTTGTATATGTGTCAAAAAGAAAAACATTTATATTTTTCATTAAAGGTTTAGTTTTCTTTGAAAAATTTGAAAGTTACAACAAGTCTACAGACACGGTTTGAGGTTTTTCCAAATTCCCTTAACCAAGACAAAATTATCAGTTGTAACTCCTGCTAGAGCTTTCAAGCAACATCCACCTAACTCAGCACAGACCTTCAGACCATTTTTGACAAGGGTTGCTATGACTTTTCTAACTGATCCAAATAACAGTTTTCATAGAGTGGACTATCAAGAATTAGAAAATCCCATAGATTTACATTGATGGAATGTTCAAATGGGCCTATTAAAACTGTCAAAAAACCAAAAAATCTAAATAAAAAGTAAACCAGACAAGGAATAGAGAGAGAGAGACACACACACAGAGAGAGAGAGAGAGAGAGAGAGAGAGAGCAATTTATTTGGAATATTTCGAAAGGTTTGTTCAATATGTTCAATACAAGTTAAGCTCAGCTGGCAGCATTTGTGGCATTATGTTGATTACTTAAAAACTTAATCTCTACTCGTCCCTCTCTTTTTAAAAAAACAACAACAAAAATCTGGGTTACAGTAAGGCACACAAAAGTAAAGCCTCAGCACTTAAACAGTGTGTTAACATGATTTTAGTGTGATCAAATTGCTAACTAAGAACATTTTTGTTAAGTAGGACTTTGTAGGCAGCTGTATAGCGAGTGTCCTCAACTTCGAATTAGCTTTGTTTAAACGAGACAACCTTCGTAGGACAAACGGAAACACAACAAATCATGGTTGCTACGACAGCACGCATCGCTCTCAACCTGCACAAGTGCTCTGTGTGAGAAGGGACCATCTGAGGTCAACTTTAGGAGAGTTATACCGATGTAGAGAGAAAAGAAAATGTATTTTGCGGCTGCATTTTTATATTTATATTGAAAATAATATATACTGTATATTTCACTCCCGTCTACTGAGGTACTTCAAGATGGGAATTAACATTACTTGCATTTGAACATCATATTTCGGATAAATCGACGTAATTTTTTAGAGAAATAGTGTACGTTTCCGTTGAAGCAAAGATTTTTGTGTGTTATGAGTGCCAATGAAGGATATACCTCTTACATCCTCTGAATTCCTGTGAAAGAAGTTTGCATTCGAAGGCTGCATTCAGAGTATCCTACTTGTTTTTCTGAAATGAGACTCTGTGACATAAGCGGCCGACAAATGCGAAGCACACAAAACGAGACACAGTCGTCATATCCAATTTGACAACTTTGTTGCCATGATGATGTAATGCCGAAAACCCTAAAACGGCTGAAAAAGTTACGATTTACTTTACAGCTCAAACTATACACAAAAGAATGAATGTAAGTGCTTTTATAAAATAAGCTTCATATTTCTGCCTTTAAACCCATTCACTTCCATTGTAAGTGCCTCAATGTAACCTCTATTTTTGCTTTTTTTAAAGAAAAGGAGGAACGAGTCTAAATTATTTTTTGTGGTCATCAATATAATGCCACAAATGCAGTCAATTGATCTTAACTTGTATTGAACCCGGAACATTTACCTTTAAGTTGCTCTCACTATTTCTCTCTCTCTCCATCTATGTATCTGATGGTTTGTCTGATTATCTAGCTAGGTAACTGGCTGTTTGTCTCTATAATGTCTGTATAACCAACCAATAGATAACCAATCAAACTTCAAAACTATTTAAACTTTCAGGCATGGCTCTCTCAAGCCAACATCAGATTTTTTCTTCACAAACTACTTATCGAGTTTATTCTTATCAAGCCATTCTAACAATCTGTGTCAGTCAACTAAATAACTTTACCTTGGTGAAATCAGCAGAATTTGGAACAGTTTTGATCAGTATATCCTAGAAAACCAAATGCTTGAGGGCCTGGATAGCTCAGTGAGTAAAGTCTCTGACTACCACCCCTGGAGTTCATGAGTTCAAATCCCACAGTGTGCTGAGTGACTCCAGCCAGGCCTCCTAAGCAACCAAATTGGCCTGGTTGCTAGGGAGGGTAGAGTCACATGGGGTAACCTCCTTATAATATTGCTATAATGTGGTTCGCTCTTGGTGAGGCGCATGGTGATTTGTGTGTGGATGCCACAGTGGATGGCGTGAAGCCTCCACACACGCTATGTCTACGCGGTAATGTGCTCAACAAGCCACATGATAAGATGCGTGGGTTGACGGTCCCACCCGGATTTAGGTGAGTCACTATGCCACCACAAGGGCATAGAGTGCATTGGGAATTGGGGAGAAGAATTTTTTATTTTTTTTAAATGCTACGTTTGCAAGGCATAAAAACCATGAACTGTACATGCTGAACAACAATAAGAAGTAGTGACAGCGCAGCACTGGCACAACAGTTTTGTCAACTGCCCAAAACGCCCTCACATTGTCCCCCTGGCCATCCTTGTTAAGCTCTAATACAGGTTTGGAATAACCTGAGGGTGAGTAAATGATGACAGAATTTTCATTGTTGGGTGAACTACTCCTTTAAATTAAGTTCAATGGTATTACCTTTCCTCTCTTTCTGTTTCAGGTTCCCAGTCCTCAGAATACCATCACCTCTCGTGCCCGTAAAAAAGCATCTCAGCCTGTCAATGGCAGTGAGACAGATGAGCCAGTCAGCACCTCTGAGAGTGATGGAGGTGGTGCGAGAGAGGAGGACGTGTGCACCCCTTCAACCCAGCAGATCAATGAAGAGATGCAGAGGATGTTAACTCAACTGTGAGCACTTTCATAAGCAGTGCAATATTTGGTCAGAGCTGTGGTTCCAAACTGTGAACTGCATCTTTGCTGTTCTTTTCCACCCTATTTTTAGACTAGGACTGGGTAAAATAATAAATGTATGGATGTATGTATTTGCTTTGAAATGGTTTAAAGGGTTATTGTTTTCAATCAGAGATTCAAGGTAGTTTAATGTAGTTGGGGCCGTAGCCTTGTGGGTACCCAAGTTCCAGTCCTGATTCGAGGTCCTATCCCTTTCCCCTACTTTCCCCTGGTGTTTCCTGTCTCCTCAACTTTCCTTTTAAAAAAGATGAAAAATCCCCAAAAAAAGTATAATTCAAGAACTAAAAATCTAGTTAATCATAATCAAGGCATGTTCCCACTTTTTTTTTTTTTTAACAAAATGAACACAAGGAAGAATAATTTAATCACAATAATTTATATGCACCAATAATGGTACATACTGTTGCTTTTTATTTTTTATTATTTTTTTGTCCCCTTTTCTCCCAATTTGGAATGCCCAATTCGCACTGCTTACTAGGTCCTCGTGATGGCGCGGTTACTCACCTCAATCCGGGTGGTGGAGGACAAGTCTCAGTTGCCTCCGCTTCTGAGACCGCCAATCCGCGCATCTTATCACGTGGCTCGCTGTGCATGAAACCATGGAGACTCCCAGCATGTGGAGGCTCTTGCTACTCTCCGCGATCCACACATAACTCACCACGCACCCCATTGAGAGCGAGAACCCCTAATCGCGACCACGAGGAGGTTACCCCACGTGACTCTACCCTCCCTAGCAACCGGGACAATTTGACTGCTTAGGAGACCTGGCTGGAGTCACATGATATATGAACATACTGTTGTAACAAACTTAGCAGTTAAATATATGAAAAATGCACGACTTCTGTGAACATATTTGATTGACTACGTTTACATAGACACCAGATAGTGGCTTATTGCGAGAAAGTGAGTTACTGTGATAAAAGAGCCCTCAATGTAATTTCCAAGTGACTCTTGTGTAAATAACAGGGGAAGACTTCAGTATTTTATTCTCTTTTGCTATCTTTTATTTCCAGATATTCCAAAGTTGGAAACCAGCGTTCTAGTTTACGTGACGTTTCAGAATGCCACTTTCTGCAAAAACCCTGCAATAAACTGTCTTCTTAAGTGCATGCAAACGTGCATATTGATGAAACAAATTGTTGAGGTCTTGAGCACGTTTACATGCAGGTTGCATTGGCGTAAGGTCATAAACGGTGTAATAATGAACCGGTCGATATGGGTAGATTTTTGCCCATTAAGCCGATTTCGTGTGGCATGTAAACACCTTAACTGCATTCTCACTGGCTCCTCCAATGTGCGCACATGTTGAGCACATGCCTCTTCGCGGTTTGATGTAAAAATCTGAGAATAACATGATTATTTCAAATGTCATGGAAACACAGATTTCTTGTTTTGTCAGGTTTTTAAATAAGCTGATTTTAGAGAGTAATCAGCATATTGGTGTGCATGTAAAAGTGCTCATTGTTTTGAATACATTCGGTAGAATGACCAGTGTGAACTGATTTACAAAAATTAATCAAAACTTAACTCTTAATTGTTTAAATCAACTTAAATGTATTAAATTACCTTTTAGTTTTTTTTTGCTACTGATGTTTAAATTAGAGGCTCTATTAAAACATCTTTCTTAATGCTCTCATACTTGAGAGTTGTGAACTGTAAAACTAGGCTTATGACAAACTTTTTAGGAAATTTAAAGGGCAAATAAAAAGTGCATCAAAACCATTTTCAATTGTGCTTAATTTTATATTGGGAGCAAAATCATTAAAAATACACTGTGAATATTCGTACTAACATAATGACTTGACATGTGTATGTGTGTTTATCAGGCGTGAATGTGAGTTTGAGGATGACTGTGATTCTCTTGCTTGGGAAGAGACAGAGGAGACGCTGCTGCTGTGGGAGGATTTCCCAGGATCCACTTTAACAGCCGACACCAATCAGGGCGAGGTACGTACATTGCATTCTTGGTCATTGAGTTTTAAGTTTACTAGAGTGATGGTTTCCTCCATCTGATTTTAAATCACATGGTTTATGTTTGGTTGATATTTGTGGGTGAAAAGATGTTCTTGTATAGACATTAGACATATTGCTTACTACTTCCTTATCCAATAAACACGTTTTTGTATACATGGAAACTTCACCATTAATAATTAATTGAAGAGGCAATATCCTACACGTCATCATTTTTTTTTTCTCTCTGAGATCCGACCACAACGTTAGCCAAGTTTCTAGCATTAAAACTGCTCATAATTTAGCATTTCACAAACAATTTCTATTAAGACTTCCATATAGACATACCATATGTAAATGACCACTTTTATGATTGCAAAGAGCATGTGAAATTAATAACTATTCTTGAATTGTGGGTTTGCTGTCTGGTCCAATATAGTTGGCACTGCCCCTTCCATGCCCCAATTTGGTAGCATTTTCTAGAAAAATTTTGTTTACAAAAAGGATCTGAAATAATCAAATTAAGTCAATGTGATAAAATGTGAAAAAATAACACATTACATTGATTATCAGACTTACTGCACCGTCATCATAAAGGGAATGTCATTTTTTTGTGGGGATTTTGGCTTGTGAAAATGCCAAGTGGCTCGTGTCAAGTGAAAACCACAAGCCACAGTGTCTGGTTAGCCAAAACGTTAATGTCTAGCTCTGTTCATGTCCTTTTTCTGACTTTTTCTGCTTCTGAAAATATCCACAAAGTGCAGTATCTCTTGTCTTTTTATCGTACACACACTCTCTTGCAACCTGTTGTTCCTAAATACTGTTTTCAAGATTAAACAGTGCTTTAAAAGCAATCTTAACAATAGTTGTTGTTGTTATTGTTTACACTGGGCAGAGGGTGTACTTGTTGTGTTGTTGTAGTGTTTTGAAGGTGAAGCCTGTGTTTAGCATTGTGGATGATGAACACAGACTAAGAGCTTTGAGTTTGAGTTGAACGACTTTTATTCTTTTTTGAATCCCCAAGATTGTAAACACTTAATTAAATGTTTTAATTTAATTAATTGCATGATATGCTGATTCATCAAATTAATCATAATTAATTGTAAATTGCAATATTTGCTGAGAAAACTGGCTAAATTAACATATTTCAAAAACATTACATCATTGTGGAAGGCTATTTAATAATTGAATAGACAATATTAATAATTCAAATATCAATATATTGGTTGTATTATATCTCCATATCATTAAACATAAACCTGTCACTTGCCTATAGTCCACACCAATTCATTTTGCAAGCAAGTGTGTCACATTCACATAGGACTTTATTTCCTGTGTCCTTATGTGCTGTTTTTTAATGGTTGGGCCTTTTTTTAGCATCTCGCACCATGAGTGCCGAATTTTTAAGACACAGTAGCAACATTATAAAATGTGATATAGGCTGAATCTCATGTTCACATGCTCGCTCTGAGTGTGATAGAGGTTATCCAGATGAGTATAGCATGCTAATGTTCATCCAGTCATGTTGAGTCATGAGTTTTGGGCATAAGACACATGCAGACATACACAGATTTAGGTCAGGCTACTCTTGCTGAGGGGCAGTTCGATAATAAACATTACTGACATTAGTTAATGCGATGTTGGCTGGAAGTGTGTTGCGTTTCATGGAAAGCTCAAAGTGTTCAAGTGTCAAGGATTCAAAGTGTTTAGAGTTTTCCATCAGCGGGGTCATTAATCTAGTGTTTTATTTTCCCTCTGGTAAAATCTCATCTGCTACTGAGTGCTTATGCTTTAGCACTAAGAAAATGTATGTTCTCTCTCTCTCTCTCTCTCTCTCTCTCTCTCTCTCTCTCTCTCTCTCTCTCTGTCTGTCTGAGCAGGAAGAGTGTTTGGAGAAGGTGATTAAGGACACTGAGTGTCTATTTAAGTCCAGGGAGAAGGAATATCAGGAGACTATAGACCAGATAGAGGTGAGATGATTTATGTACCGATGAATGGATCTCAGTTTTTTTTACATTAACCAGTATTTTACTTTACATTCATGTATTATCAGATTATTATTTCACAGCTTTCATGGAAAACTTGATTCTGATTGGTCAACTGTGGCATTCTGTGATCAAATATTGTTGCATAATGACTGTAAAACTGTAGAATTGACCATTGTCCCAGGCTGTCAATGTCTTTAGTTAGTTTTATGTCTCTTGTATCGCTTTCTTCTTACATAATAAAGTAATTTCAGCTCAAATCAATATTTGGTTAGTAGCTGTGTAATAAGCAGGATAATGTACAGTCAGCCAGTCATTATCACTAATTATAAAGTGGAAAATTCTGGTCCTTGATACTCATTGCTCAATACAGTGTTCCAGCTGTGCTAAAATATGCAGTATATTATGAGCTGTGACATGAAACCCAGTCCTCATAATGGTTTGTTATTTTTTTGCACAGCCTTGTTCACCCTGTTGAGGTTTATTTTCAATAATGACTGACTGTGCATTATCCTATTCATACAGCCCTGTTTAATATATTTTACACATAAAGACTACTGTACTAGTCATTTCTTGATTAGCAAGATGCAGGGTTTAA
The DNA here is from genome assembly GCF_019703515.2 of Myxocyprinus asiaticus. Classification (NCBI taxonomy): domain Eukaryota; kingdom Metazoa; phylum Chordata; class Actinopteri; order Cypriniformes; family Catostomidae; genus Myxocyprinus; species Myxocyprinus asiaticus. Next base: position 32,834,754 of record NC_059358.1, on the reverse strand, counting down.
AAGTGTTTTCTAAGTAAATAAATGCAAATAAAATATAAAAGGTTTAAAGCTGTGTCCCATCAGCCCCGTTTGATGCAGTCTGTTTCTCTATAGTTGGAGTTGGCCACAGCAAAGTCGGACATGAACCGACACTTGCATGAGTACATGGAGATGTGCAGTATGAAGAGAGGACTGGATGTGCAGATGGAGACCTGCAAGAGACTCATCACCCAGAGTGGAAACAAGTATGCATATTTCCACATACACATTCTGTGACAGTTAGTGCTGAAGTGTGTAATTTCTGCTCCCCTACCATCACCAAACTCGTGTAATTATTTTATTTAATAAAAAATAACAATTAGAAAAAAAATGATCATTGTTTTCAAACAGGTTTCCCAAACACAGAATCAAGCAGATAGTCTCACCCCAAACTCAGACCAAAGGTTGAGCCAATGTTGCTGTTTCAGGCTGGTCGGAATGCTCAAAGAAACATAAGTATATTTTGATTGTGCCTCAGACAGTACTTCTATATTAATTTTGTCTTTTTAATATGTTATGTTAACAATATTCTAGTCACGACAACTCTCAGAAAGATTTAGCATGATAATGTGGGTATGGCATATTGAAAGGATATTGGCCTTGGTCGACTAGATTTAATACGCTGCTGCAGAGCAAGTACTGAGACTTGCTACTGCTAGAACATTGACAGACATTCTAAGTTAAGCATGTGAACATGCTGCTGCTGCACAATTAGACAAAATGCAAGACATATTGCGTCGAGCATGTATGAACATGCTGCTGCACAATTAGACATCACAAACTATCCCCATGTAGCAGATCTAGACAAATGGTGCTGGGGTGGAGGTTGGTTTCATTGAAAAACTCTTGCTGCACACTGCAATGAAACTGGCTTGTCTGTGAAACTGAGCAATTTAAATGTTACATAAAGATAGAGATGCAAGGTGATTGGCTTCCGATTAAAGCGTTTTCATCATGTAGTCCAACTAATATCGTCCAATTTTAAGTCGGACTAACAGACCTAGTTAATGCAATTGTAGATCGGCTTCTTCCAGCATGTTTACACGTTAATCCGACCACAATATAGCATAACAGTCGTGTTCTGGAAGTAAAAATCCCATCCCAAAATCCCAAAAAAATTTGTAACTATAAGTTATAAACCTTTAAAGACCAACTTATCTTGAGTTCAGAGAAATTGAGCTCTTAGAAATTGTGTTTTATAGCAGAATTACTGGTGAAGAACTATATTACTCATGATCCTGAGGAGAAATGCTCCACCAATCAGAGAATCGTGACAAACAAAGCCAGCCTAACAAGCTCTGCAGCTACCGCTCTCTCGCATGACACGCTGTGAATGACGCAATCGAGACGGCTATCCTAAACATACTGTTTCTAATTTTAACACAACATCTTCAAATAAATAGTTTCTTTTTTCCATTGATTTTAATTCGATTGCATCATTCGCAGTGCTTCACAGGATTGTAGTTCACACCATCAATGAAGACGTTAAGCACACAGTCTTTTACATTTTTCTTTTTGTCTGATTTTCATGTAGATGTACTTATCGTACTTAACGTTTACACTTCTCACGGGAACCGACATACGAATGGTTTACTAATATTTTGCCCTGCATATTAAGCTGGGATAGGAGAAAGTATTTTAACACAAAACATTACACACTTCAGCTTTAAATTAGATTTTTCATGTTTGCTGTTTTATGAAGCACAAGAAAAGTGTATTTTTGTCTATTTTTTTATTTGGTAAAATATGACTTCAACCCTCCTTGCAGTAAATCCACTTCTCCCATACCTGGAGGAGGTGCAGATGTAAACAGAGGCACAGAACGGGATAAATCTGAGGAGGGAAGGAGATAATGATGTTGAAACGGGTCTAAAGATGGTGTTGGCATGAAGACAAGAACCTAACCATCCTGATTCATGGCACCCATCATCAAAAGTTAACCAACAAGAGCCCTTCACATGTTTTTGCAGTGAATCCAGTCACTGCCTGTAGTGGTGGTAAATACAATTACATCATACTGTGCTCAATGCCTGAAGGAGAATAAATAATCTATGTGAGATTTTCCCTTGTGGTTGTGCAGAGCAGCTATGCTGTTTTCACTCCTACACCATGTCATCTTAAAGGCCGTTAACCGAGTCCTCACAAGATTATTTGCTTTTATCTAATTTCATCGAGTCCATTCGCAAATGGGTATCAATCATGTTTTCTGATCTTGTCCTCCAAATGTCTGAGTCATTATATTTTCAGCAGTGAATACAATCACTTTTGATTTCACATATCTGGCAGAGATTCACTGAAAACGTTTTCACCAAGTTTCCATTTCCTAGAGACTTTGAGCAACGAGGGGACATTCGCTCACTTATTGTTGCTGCAAGAACCATTACGCACTGCTGTAAGCTGTGGGTTGATCGGGTGTTATACTTCCTGTCTGAGCTGTTTTAAATACTGGGCTGTTGATGCTAGTGAAGGGTGGAGGTAACTGTAGCCTGCACGCCCCCCGTTTCTGTGCTGTCTTCCTGCTGCTCAAACCCCGAATTCACATGAAATATATGACATTTCATGCAAACGGCATTGGGCTGTTGACAGGCAGCATTAGAGTCTCAGTTCTATGTGCTCTTAGAATAATGAACTCTTTCTTCCTTCCTCTCTTGCTGGTGGAAAACATGAGTGATGATGGGTGAGGTCAGACGAGTAAGGCTTGAGAAAGTATGGCTCAAATTATGTGTTAGAGAGTTGAGCATGTTAACCACTTCATTATTTCCTTCTCACAATTCCACTCTTTTCTTTTCCTATCGAGCTAAATGATATTGAGCATTTGTATGAGCATTTATTTCTGCTGTAGGAGAGAAATTATGATAGTAGTTCACTTAAGGGTGGGGAAAACATTGCGATAGTTTGAATAGCTCAATATTTCAAATGATTGCAGTATTTTACCTCACAAAACTGTATTGATATTCTCACAAGAATCAATATTTTTTGTTACAGTTTTCACATAAAAAAGTTTGTGGAAAAGAGTATCATGTGAGAAGTCGTAACATACTGTAGCATTAGGTCATCAAAAACATCAAACTCAGAATGAACTAAGAATAACTGTGCAAAGCACAGAAGTCCAGTGCAGATGAAAGAGAAACAAGAGAGTAAAATATAGCAATGTATATCAGTTTTAAATAAACACACACTAAATATAAAGAATCAATATTATTGTATCGGGACCTAGATATCAATAAAATAATGTATTTCTAGGTCCCTGCTGATTCCCACCCATGATTCATATGAAATTCATATAAAATTCTGTGTGTAACACTACTATAGATGTGAAACCCCGTATTCAATCCATATTTCACCTTTCCATGCATCTGTAGTTCACCTATTACTTTTCTTTGCACTTTTCTGAGACCTTGCTGGTGACTCTGATGACTTGTGTTGATGTAAAGATAATTCTGTTTGTCTGACCTGTAGTTTTCATTGTGAACATCTCTGTTGTCTTGATTGACTGCAGTGGTGTGTTCTTTTAAGAACTGGAGAGCATGACATGTGTGGTTGCAGATATGCTGAAGAGTGATGTTCATGACAGAGGTCTTCTTGATACTAGAAAGTTGTTCTTTCTTTTTCGATAGGTCTACTTAGGGTGACTTTTTGCCTGCATCATAAAATCATTCTTGTCTTTCCTATTTTAGGGCTGGGTTACCAGGACTTAAGCCATGATTGTTTTCTGTAGAGCCCCAAATGTTTTTATCATCATGTAGTGATTTCAAAAGTACCAGTGCTTTGTTACTAGTTCAATCTGAAATATAAATATATTCAAAAATTAAGTAATATATGTATAAATTAATGAGACCAGTCTTTCTACAGTATCGATAACAGCAAATACTAACAATTCAGTACCTTCACGCTGTCTAGTTTGCGGATGCTGTGTATGTGCATGCATGCAAGAGGAGCTCCCATGACTAAATGCCTTGTCTTGGTGAGATAAGTGAAACTGTGTAGAGTTGGTCCATCCAGATGCAGTAAGTACCAAATATTTAGATATAAAACCCTAATAAAAGGGTAATACAGTATGCAGAGGTGCTTCAGGAATTTGCTCAATTTAAGTCACAAGCCAGGATGTTTGCGTTTTTGCCAAACTTCTTAAGTCACCATAATGCCTAGCAAACTTTGGCAAAATTAGAAACTATTTTTCCTCATAAGCAACCATTTCAGCCTATTTACAGCCTGCTATCTCCGAACAAATCAATAATAGGCTATAAAACTATCAAATGTATACAATGAGCATTTAACTACGGAAAGGTGAAAGGGACAAAATAGTGTTTTAGAGATTTACTATATAAATGATATCTCACAGATGTAACATTTAAACTTTTATTATAAAGTGTATTATATTCCGATATTTCATCAAAGGATGGCCCCATACATATCCACAAAGGTTTAGGCTAAGCCCCAAATATACACAGACACCCTGTCTATGTAACGATGGGCTGGCAAAGACAATGATGAAGACGATGATGAAGAAACGAGGAACCCAATGCAATTTAATCCAAAACGTGAAATCCCAAACAGTAAATCCAAACGTAAATGAAACATAAACATGAACTTGACATGACTATGACATGACTTGACTTGACTTGACATAAAACTAGACTTGGCTTGGCTTGGCTTGACTAAACAACAAAGGTACATTCACAATACCTGACAACAGACAATGGCAAACATGAGGGCTTAAATACAAGGACATGGGTAACAGGTAAACAAGACAACCAATCACAAGACTAAACTATAAACAAGATAACAAGACTAAATGAACTTAAACCAATGAAAAGACAAGACTAATAACAAAGTAATAAAAAAATGAAAACAAGACACATGAACAGGGGAAACACATAACAAGGTCACATGAGGGAACAGGAACTAAACTTGAAAATAAGACATGAAAACAAGAACAAAACACATAAACATGACATATCCCCCGCCCCCCCCCCCCCCCCCAAACATAATAACAAAGTTGTTCAGGGAGCTGGAGGGGGGATTGGGGTCCTTGAGACGTGGCCTGGTGAGACAGGGCGAGGGACGTGGGAACAGGGCAAAGCCAATGGAAAGTGGGGCCCTGAGAGGCTCGAGAGGTGGATCCGCAGGGATGGAGGTCCCCAGTGGAGTGGAGGCAGGCCTGGACCGTGGAGCAGAGGTGGGCCTGGACCGTGGAGCAGAGGCTTGCTTGTGACATGGCATGGCATGGAGCAGTCTGGGGCTTGGCTGAGACATGGCATGGAGCGGACTGAAGCTTGACTTTGACATGGCATGGGGCGGACTGAGGTTCGGCTGTGACACGGCATGGAGCAGACTGAGGTTAAGCTGTGAAATGGCATGGAGCAGACTGAGGTTTGACTGTGACATGGCATGGAGCAGTCTGGGGCTTGGCTGAGACATGGAGCAGACTGAGGCGTGGTTGTGAGATGGCATGGAACAGGCTGAGGCGTGGCAGTGACATGGCATGGAGCAGGCTGAGGCATGGCAACATGGCATAGAGCAGGCTGAGACGTGGCTGTGACATAGCATGGAGCAGGCGAGGCGTGGCGGTGACATGGCCTGGAGCAGACTCAGGCATGGTGGTGACATGGCTTCGAGCAGACTCGGGCATTGCAGTGACATGGCCTGGAGCTGACTCTGGCGTGGCTGTGACATGGCCTGGAACTGACTCTGGCATGGCTGTGTCATGGCCTGGAGCTGACTCTGGCGTGACTGTGACATGGTCTGGAGCTGACTCTGGCCTGGCTGTGACATGGCCTGGAGCTGACTTTGGCGTGGCTGTGACATGGCCTGGAGCACACTGAGGATCCGGAGCAGAAGGTGGCGCAAGCTCAGTGACCATGACATGGAACTCTGGCTTGGCGGTCATGGCGTGGAGCTCAGGCTTGGCGGTCATGACGTGGAACTCGGGCTTGGTGGCCATGACATGGAACTTGGGCTGAGACTTGGAAATGACCTTCGTGGTCGTGAACATGGGCAGAGACTTGGAAACAACCTCCATGGTCGTGTACATGGACAGAGACTCGGAGACAACCTCTGTGGTTGTGAACATGGGCTGAGACATGGAAACGACCTCCGTGGTTGTGTACATGGACTGAGACTTGGAAACGACCTCTGTGGTCATGAACACGGGCTGAGACTTGAAAACGGAAGCCTTTCTCTTCCTCCTCCTCCTCCGGGAGGCTGAAGGTGGCGGTGCAGGCTCTGGGACGGACAAGGCTGGCAACGCAGGCTCTGGGACAGACGAGGCTTCCAGCTCGTTGGCCGTGGCAGGTGTGGGCGTTGACTTGTTGGCCGTGGTAGGCGTGGGTGTTGGCTCGCCGACCATGACATGGGACGCTGGCTCGTCGACCATGACGTGGGATGCTGGCTCGGTATCCGCCTCCCCCACAGTGAACATAGAACCAGTAATCTGCAGGGCAAGGTTCATATACTGGACCAGATTGAGGGAACTGCGACCGCCAGGCATCAAAAATGAGATTGGTTCACTTAATCCAAAATGGAAACAGTCTTTGAGGGCAACCTCATTAAAGTCCACCAGGCAGGCCAGAATGCAGAAGTCCTCAACATAATGCTCCAGGGGACGATTCCCCTGACGTAGGCGGAGGAGCTGGATTGCTGGGTTCATTGTAAGCGGTCAGGTATTCTGTAACGATGGGCTGGCAAAGACAATGATGAAGACGATGACGAAGAAATGAGGAACTCAAGTGCAATTTAATCCAAAACGTGAAATCCCAAATAGTAAATCCAAAGGTAAATAAAACATAAACATAAACATGAACTTGACTATGACATGACATGACATGACTTGACTTGACTTGACTTGACTTGACATAAAACTAGACTTGGCTTGGCTTGACTAAACAACAAAGTTACATTCACAATACCTGACAACAGACAATGGCAAACATGAGGGCTGAAATACAAGGACATGGATAACAGGTAAACAAGACAACCAATCACAAGACTAAACTATAAACAAGATAACAAGACTAAATTAACTTAAACCAATGAAACGACAAGACTAATAACAAAGTAACCAAACAATGAACCAATGAAAACAAGACATGAACAGGGGAAACACATGACAAGATCACATGACGGAACAGGAAATCACATTACATGACAGGAACAGGAACTAAACTTGAAAATAAAAGACATGAAAACAAGAACAAAACACATAAACATGACAGTCTACACCGGACACAAGTGGTGTGTCGGGTCTCGTCAAAAGCAGTAGAACCCTATTATAATCAGTGATGCTGTATACACTGGAAGTGGATGTGCTGACAATAAACGGATGTCCCGTTCCATTTTGCACTGCACGCGCTGGCACTACTACACAAATTAAACAGTTTAGAATGTTCGTGTCGATGCATCCAGTGTAGACAGCCTCAAGCTGTTGCATCGCGTCAACAGACGAGCCCGGTGTAGACAGGGTGTGACCCTAGAACCGCCCCTGCCTCTGTTCGGAGGATTCAGTCATGGGCCCGACAATCTTCGGATTTATCATGTGTTTAACCGCAATATGTTTCATTATACTTATAAATATATTATTTTAGTTACATTATACTATCATATCGATATTTCAGATCCCCTAACCCAAACCCATTCCTAATGTTAAGCACTTATCAGCAATATAAAACATATTTCAGGCACATGACTGAGTGGTGAATAAATAGTGGTCAGGCAAAAAGTCGCTATAGGGATGTATCACTATGGGGATGGTTGGTCAACTGGAGAATGATTTTTTTGAGAGTGAAATCTTGATGGGTTAGATCTACTGAAGAAAGATGATCTTCTTAAAGACCCCCTGAAATGGCCTGACAAATGCAATTTTTTTCCCTGCGTTGACATATTTTATATGAAATCTGTATATATTCTGCTATTAGTGTATCAGTAGGAAATATCAGTTTTAGATTTCAGCATTTCCTTTGCAAATAGAATTGATCAGAAGACCAAAGAGTCCTACAACAGATGGCATGGCCCCTACAGAGCCCGGATCTCAACATCATTTAATCAGTCTGGGATTACACGAAGAGACAGAAGCAATTAAGACAGCTTAAATAGATAGAAGAACTGTGGCATGTTCTCCAAGAAGCTTGGAACATCCTATTTGGCAACAACCAAGAAAAACTGTGTCCCAGTGTACCTAGGAGAATTGGTGCTGTTTTGGAGGCAAAGGTTATCACACCAAATAATGATTTAGATTTTTTATGTTTACTAGACTTTTTATGATGTTAATTAATAAATGAAAATTATTTTTTGAAGACATCCTCACTATGCAACATTTTTCACAACTGCCTAAATAATATCTATTCCCTGGCCCAGCAAAAAGTATAGTTTGCTTTTTGAAAAACATTTTACTGGACAAATTATATGCCCCTTTGAACAAGACTAATCAATGTTTTTGACTAAAAGTCACCAAACTTTGCTTATTTGGATTTCATGGGGTCTTTAGAGCAAGATCCAGATGGGTTATACCTACTGAAGAATGATCTGGAGAGTGAGATGCTGAGGGTTAGATCTACTGGAGATTGAATTTTCTTGAGCATTATATCCTGCTAATTATCTGATTCTGAGCTAATGTTTACAGCAACATCACAAGATTTGTAATAAATCTCTGCCTTTTGGGAGAGTCTTGTCTAATTCTAATCAAACGCCCACTCAGTCTAATAGTTTTAAAAGAAACTGACATACTGACATCCTGTTGGCTTTGATGGTCATTTATATCTGTATTCAAATAAAGAGTTTGAATGTAAGCCACAGGCTGACTTCAGAAATAGAGAAAAACTCTTTGAGTAAGTCTGACAGAGACCTTTGAAGTGCCAAATGTGAAATAAATGATACTTCACACAGTGAAAATGAAAATCTCATGTTTTTGAATACATGGTGCTGTACATCCAGTGTGTACATTTCCATTGTAGAAAGACAAAGCAAAGAGTGAAAGCTTTAAAACATTTATGTGTTTACAGTACATATCATTTTCTATGATGAGCCAGAATAGAACTTCATCATATGAACAATATGTTATGAACCATCCTCAGGTTATTTTGCTATTTATCTCATTCTGTTTTTTGCATACTGACTGATAACAGCATTGTATGTCTGCCTTAGGTTTTTCCCTCTGACCACACTGAAATTCTGTAGGGTATTTGCAGATTCATTTTCTTCTTCTTCTAATTATCAAATAAGGCAAATTCCCTTTAAAACACAATTTGTGGTTACTGTATAAAGGGGTTCAATGGAAGTGCTGATTTAATCACAGCCTTATGATTTTAGTGTCTGTAAAATCTTAGTTTGATAGAGAAAAATAGTAACTCGAGCAGTTAGTCAACTAAATACATTTACAATAGAGATCTCAGGTGATCTTTCAGTTATTAATTTAGAATGTTCAAATTAGATTTTGAGGAAGTGGGTTTGTTTCTTTGTGAACTGAATATTGCTATTCAGAACTTTCCAATTAAAATGCATTGTAAACAACTGAGCCATTGTTCATCCACAGAAAATTTGATTTGACTTGTTTTGTATTGTTTTGGAGCACTCCGCTAAACTATATAAGACTATGTATGCATGTGTAAATGTATAGAGTGTGCGCTCAAGATTTCTGCAATGATTAAGTGGTTGCCACAGCAATTTACTTGATGTTTGTTGTTATATGACCTTAAGGCAAAAGTCTTTTATGAGAATTCTGTAAACAGTTCAGTTTGCAGCATAACCACAAATCTGGTCTTGTATGAAAATGACAATAGTACGCAGGAAAAATTACTCACTGGAACTGACTGAATTCTCCATGTTTCTATGTCTTAAATGGCTTTTGAATACCTCAGATTTGCATTGGCTGCAAACAAAGTGTAAATTCCACACAAAATCTCTTCACTGAAATAATAACGGAATTTGAAAAAGAAGAGAAAGTGCTTAGAAAGAATGTTTATATGCAATAACAGTATGAATGTTGTGATACTGTAATACAGAGGAGAGTGTAAGGGGAGAGTAGCAGACTGGTCTCGTAAACATTAATAATGTTCATTCTATGAGACTAGGTTGCAGCTGAGTAGTGTATGCTCAAATGATGGTCCTGGACAAGATAATTATTTCAATTTGAAATGATCATTTGAGACTCAAAAGGTCTTTATGGCATTCTGGAGGAACCTCTGAATGCTCTCAGAGGTGTGTCATTCTGTAACATTTCAACTTGTTCCTACTGTGGAATCGTGATAGAGAAAGTTTTATATTTTATGGAGTTAAATTCTTCCAAGGGTTCTCTTTGAATTTACACATGTGCCTCTGTGGTTGTGGGTTCCAAACAATATGCTCCAATAAAATTCTGTCTGGTTCTATGAAATGTAGATATATTTTACACAGTAACTAAACAGTTAAAAAGTACCCTAGGATCCAACTGTGTCCAAGCGGATGTTTTCCTAAGTGTCCAAAGAATCTAAAAGGACCCAGACTGCGACAATGGGATATGTGTAGCATGATTGAAAGAGTTCCTTTGAAAGAGTAACAGGACTATATGTACACCAATCAGCCACAACATTAAAACCACCTGCCTAATAGTAGGTCCCCCTTGTGCCGCCAAAAGAGCACCATCCCGCATCCTGACATGTATCTGCACGATTTTATGCACTGCACTGCTGCCACATGATTGGCTGATTAGATAATTGCATGGATGATTGTTAGTGCCAGATGGGCTGGTTTGAGTATTTCTGTAACTGCTGATGTCCTGTGATTTTCACGCACAACAGTCTCTAGAATTTACTCCGAATGGTTCCACACAAAAAAAAAAAAAAACAGCGATCGGCAGTTCTGTGGATGGAAACACCTTGTTGATGAGAGAGATCAACAGGCAATGGCCAGACCGGTCCGAACTGACAAAGTCTACGGTAACTCAGATAACCGCTCTGTACAATTGTGGTGAGAAGAATATAATCTCAGAATGCTATTCTGAGATGCGGGTTGGCGCTGTTTTGGCGGCACGAGGGGAACCTACACAATATTAGGCAGGTGGTTTTAATGTTGCGGCTGATCGGTGTATATATAAATACGTATGTATGTAACCCAAAGCCGAACAGGAATTTCTCGCTTCATTGCAAGTGCACAGAAAGTCTGGAGCTTTAAAAAGATTTCAAAATAAAGGTTACTGCTGAACAAACACACTTTGAGCAGTGGAGTTTTTGTGTCATAGCGTTTGATTCATGTTTTTCTATTTCATTCTATAGGTAATTTTTTCCTCTAGTATCTGTTTCTCTGTCACTCTGTTACGCACTCAAAGTCACTTAATAAGGTAATACTGGAAAAAAAGTATTGAAATGGCACAAAATGAAGAGAGAAAAAAAAAACCCACAGACATTTGTGTGCATGTGAATGTTTGAGTTTAAATAGTTAGATATGACCTTTTGTCTTTAAAATGCTTCATGATGGTGACGTTATGTCTGACTGAGAGCGTAATTCAAAGGGAGTTTGCTGGACATAAAACAATAAATTGCAGATGAGTTCTGTGTATTAACTCATGCATGCAAAGCTATTCGGTAAATGTGTTTATAAGTGTATATTGTTATGAGGCAATCCAAAACGAACATAATTTTAAATACACTCACATTCTGAATGTATCTACGGGTCTTAATCAAACTAGTAATAGAAACTGTGCCAGAGAGATGCAGAGTATAAAGCAATTGTCTATTGCTGCACTTGCCTCTTTCTCTTTCTCTCTCTCCAAAACAGTAAGCAGGTGAAGGGCAGTGTGAGAAAGAGAGGGAGGAGAATGACAGGAAGAGACAGCAGGTGAGGAAACAATGAGAAAAGTTGAACATACTGTAAGACCGACTGGCAGAAGAGGCAGTTATTGAGTTGGAAAGCATTTGAAGACAGTCTGGATTCTTGTGAGGTACTGATTATTTTCACCTACATGTTTTAGTAATTCTGTTTTTTTGCTTGTTTATTGCTGCATTTTTTAACTCGCAGCAATAACATAAGATGCGATGCATAAAGAAAATAAACATCTTATTAATGTGCTATTTTGCATCCAATCCACCAATCTAACCCCCAATTTAGGAACACTCAGCGTACCTTTTTTTGCAGTGCAAAAGATGATATTGTGGAACTTGAAATATTTCTGTGCGGAAATAAGTTCATTCTTTCAGTAGTTTGATTGCATATCACAAACAGTCAGCACTTTTAAGTGTTTTGCTCGATAAAGAGGGTGTGATAATGACATGTATGTATGCTGTTTATGCAGATCACAATTTTCCTGATATAACTGTATTGTTTACAGATGGTTGTTACAGTGTTACTTGTATGCATGGTGATGCTGACTGATCATCTGATATATGGCCTCCCTATGGTAAACTACTTGTTTTGAACATTCTACATATGATAAGACAATGTGTTTCACAGACATTTAGAAGATCTCTGTGTTAAGATTAATAAACAGATCTGGATCCAAAATGGATCATCAGACTTTGATCTTGGTCGACTATTAGCACAGAACCCAAGTGTAAATGTGTTCTTGTGCTTTAAAGATAAAGCGTGACTTTTTTGGCAGTGTTATTTTAGTCAACGAAAATGAAAACTAACTAAAATACATTTAGTTAACTAAAATAAAAATAAAAACTGAAATTACTGGAAATAACTGAAACTAAACTAAAATACTTTTTCATAACTCCAAAACGAATTAAAATAATCTTGAATCCATTTTAGTTTTCGTTTTTGACAAAATATGGTGAATATGGGCAAAGTGGGACAATTTTGGACATTTTTCTTTTCTTGATACTTTGATTTATGATCCAAATGCCATATAATCTACAGTAACATTATACATTTGAAGAAAGCTTAGGATTTCTTCTACCATAGTCAAAAGCAAAAATTAAGAAATATTAAATACTGGGAAGTAGAATTTTTGAAGATCCTCTTTTGACCAAATCCCAGATGTGTGTGTATATATATATATATATATATATATATATATATATATATATATATATATATATATATATTTAATTCATTTTTATATTTTCTTCTACAATTTTACATCATAACATTAAGTTAACTTTTACTTGTTTATAAGCATAACTAGATTAGATGTTTGACTTTTTAAATTACCCCTGTAAACGCTCAGCTTTTGTAGCCATATAAAGTACTAAAGCTAAAACTAAAATAAAACGAACTAAACTGAAACTAATAAACGCTGAGAAAGCAAAAACTAAGCTAAAACTAACAGACAAACTGTGAAAACTAACGAAAATTCAACTAAATTGTAATGACAAATTGAATATAAAATGGAAATAAAAACTAAATTAAAAATCCCAAACTATAATAACACTGTTTATTGGTTGCATCCATTACTTGCTAAATATAATTTTCATTGTGTCGACTGTGTTACCATGGCAAGCTAACTCATTCGCCCACTCTTTGTTTTTTTTTGTGCAGGATGGTAAAATCAGTTATTCGAGAGCCTTGCCAGGAGGAAATTGCTCATCTTTGTGTCCAGCAGGTGAGAGAGAGCTTGTTTGAGGCAGTTATTTTCAGAGTCAGTGTCTAATATCCAGCATCACTTTTTCTGAAACCTTCCCTGTTTGTGTGGTGCGCGTGAGCGTGTTTCTGGCAGAACACTTCCCAGTATTACGCTTGTGGTCTGACGAATTGCCCAAGAAATCAATGTTTTTTGCGCTCTTCTTCCTTTCCCTCTCTTTCTCTCATATCTCGTGATGGGAAATGGTGTGTCTTTGACACAGAAGCATAAACCACTTCCTTCATTAGAATGCCATTGCCTGTCTGAGCTTCTAACGTCCTGTTTTTGATGCAGATTCTCATCTCTCCCCTCGAGAGACATCAGTCAGAAACTATATGCACGAGTGTGTGCATGTACATGAGTGTGTGTGCAAGCGCCCACATCCGCCTTTAAGCACTGACACACGCAGAAATTAAGTATATGCCCTTTAAGCCGAAGTCTGGGCACAGTCAAAAGTAAATTTAGCTATTACACCTTTATATATGTTATGCTAATATATGTAGTTTCGACTAGATGTTGGGCAATCATTTTTGCTGGGAAAAGTGTGTATCTGTGTTTGTGTAAAGTTGAAATTTGTTTTACATTTTAAAGCTGAAGTTTGTCATTTTTGTAAGAATACTTTTTCCTGTCCCATTTCAGTATGCAAAAACAGCTATAAGTAACCATTGGTTGGTTGATTCCCTGAAAAGTGTGAACACTCAGGCTCTGTGGCACTTTCAAAGCATTGCTATGTTTGTTTGAACATAACAACTTTCTGTTTAAAACAATCATTTTTGTCGATCTGAAAAGGGTGAACTTTATAAAACATTTCAGCTTGACTCGTGAATATTGATAATGTGGCATCATATTCAATAGGCCTACCTGATTGACTTCAAAGGCCCTAATCATAGTCGGATTTTTGCTTACTGCTGCCGATGCAACCTCCTGGTCTTAAAATTGTCACTTTAAATGAGCGGCTACAATTCTGTCCTTTGTACTGTGCCAAGCAAAATAGGCCTACAACTGATCTCACTGTAAATTTGGCAACAGTAGGTTGAAAGTTTGCTTACCAAAATTCGAACCAGTGCCCCCAGTGGCTGAAGCTGGAAGTGTTATTGAGAAGAAATATCTACGGGGTGGCACCTAAAGCAAGTTGTATTTTTAGTTGTAAACTACAAAACATATTCAACAAAGTTGCACTGAAGTGCCTTGACGAGTGCTGTTCAATTAGCTGTTTTGACGTATTTCATACCGAAACAGGAATTGGGGGGGCGGGACATGTCAAAAGACTCATTCCATTTTTAAAAATAGCCAATAGGCTTTAGATTACAGACACACACACACACACAAACCCCTTTCCACCGTGCTACTCACATCAGAGTTGCTTACAGAGAAAATTTGAGAAGCGATCTCAATACCGGACAGCTTTTCAAAAGTTTTGAGAACCGAATGATCTAACTGTCAACATTACTAAATAAGCATAACCATAATGAATAAAGAATACTTACTCAAACTGTACATCCTGTGAAATCTCTGGCTTCACAAAAAAATATAAGTAAACTCCTGCCACTTGTCCTTGCAATACAAACGTGAATTCTCTGATATCTTTCCTTCTTCGAAGTGTAAAAATTCAAGCTAGTGGGCATGCAACCAGGGTAGTTTGGGGATGGGGAAAATGGTTTGGGGAGGGGAGCAACATAAAATATACCTTGTCACCATGCTGTTTGCTAATTGCTGCGATCATTTCATGTGAATGATGGGGGGCTGGAGGGGATGGGTTGAAACTTGTCTGGCTATTGATCAACCACATTGCTCAGCATTGCACATTGCACATTGCTGGACTAACATCAGCAGAGAAGAGAAGTTGTTCTGAGTGGGGGGGCAAGTTGTTGTTTTTTATTAAATATTAAGAGGGCAAACCCTTAAAAAAAAAAAAATGTCTTTCACGGATAAATCAATAATAATAAAAAACGCCAACATCCAATATGAAAATAAGAAATTGTCAATTCTGAATTCATGGTGACTTTAACTGTTCTTCCTAACCTAAACCCCAACCCTAAACCTAACCATCAGTGGAGAAAAAAATAATAATTTTAGAGCAAAAATGCAACCCTCGAAATGCAGTCAACATTGTTTATGTACACACAATTTCTTCCCAGTTTCCCATTGGTCCAGAACCTGTATATCTGGGACTGTTTGCGCAATGCACTTTCAATAGCTCTAGAGCCATGGTACTCAACAGGTGGCCCATGGGTCGCATATGGCCCACAAAGCATCTTTTTGTGGCCCCCGTTATGTTGTCATGACATAAAATTATTAACGTGAGTTGTGAGGTGTCGATTTTCTAGAGCCTTTATGGTAATTCTCAGTTTTATTAAGTTACTGGCCCATTATAGAGGAAAAGAAACAGCAAAAGAATGAATTACACTTCAAAGCCATGAATATAAATCTGATTATAAACTATAACAAACAGAAAGAGTTGATAGAAACAGTTTGTGCACACTCTCAGTCTTTTGGAGCTATTATTGGATATTTCTGTCATGTTTTGATGGTACTGTATTTCTGGTGTGTATGTATGTGTGTGTGAGTGTGTGTGTGTGTGTGTGTGTGTGTTTGTGTTCAGGTGTACGAGGTTTACAAGGACTATTCACTAGCACTATTCTGGATTATACACATGTAATTATGCTATAAACGTGGTTTAAGAGGACACCTCAAGTGTCCTCATAAACCAAAAGGCTTAAAAAAACATAAAAAACGATGTTTTTTTGAAAATGTAAAAATGCAGAAAGTTTTCTGTGAGTGGTAGGGTTAGGGGATAGAATATATAGTTTGTACAGTAAAAAATACATTATGGCTATGGAGTGTGTGTGTGTGTGTGTGTGTGTGTGTGTGTGTTCACTAGGTAGCGAGTGTGTCATGACTTACATATTTCACAAAATATAAATTTATGGTGCATTCTGCTGCAGTATATAGCCCACTTTTAAAACTGTGGATCTAAAAAAAGAAACATACTGTATAGGCCTATATATGATCATTATTTTAATATCACAGTTTTTATTTTACAAAAAAACACACTTTTACAATAATGAAGCTATATATACACTGGCGTCCAAAAGTTTGGAATAATGTACAGATTTGGTCTTATGGAAAGAAATTTACACTTTTATTCACCAAAGTGGCATTCAACTGATCACAATCTATAGTCAGGACATTAACATGAAAAATTACTATTACAAAAAAACAAAACAAAAAACAAGAACTACTTCAAAAAGAATTCTCATCAAAAAATCCTCCATGTGCAGCAATGACAGCTTTGCAGATCTTTGGCATTCTAGCTGTCAGTTTGTCCAGATACTCAGTGACATTTCACCCCATGCTTCCTGTAGCACTTGCCATAGATGTGGCTGTCTTGTCGGGCACTTCTCATGCACCTTAAAGTCTAGCTGATCCCACAAATTATCTGTTGTCCAATGTCTGTGTTTCTTTGTCCACTCTAATCTTTTCTTTTTGTTTTTCTGTTTCAAAAGTGGCTTTTTCTTTGCAATTCTTCCCATAAGGCCTGCACCCCTGAGTCTTCTCTTTACTGTTGAACATGAAACTGGTGTCGAGCAGATAGAATTCAATGAAGCTGTCAGTTGAGGACATGTGAGACATCTATTTCTCAAACTAGAGACTCTGATGTGCTTAACCTCTTGTTTAGTTGTACATCTGGACCTTCCACATCTCACTGTGTCCTTGTTAGAGCCAGTTGTCCTTTGTCTTTGAAGACTGTAGTGTACACCTTTGTATGAAATCCTCAGTTTTTTGGCAATTTCAAGCATTGTATAGCCTTCATTCCTCAAAACAATGATTGACTGACAAATTTCTAGAGAAAACTGTTTCTTTTGTTGCCATTTTTGACCTAATATTGACCTTAAGACATGCCAGTCTATTGCATACTGTGGCAACTCAAATACAAACACAAAGACAATGTTAAGCTTCATTTAATGAACCAAATAGCTTTCAGCTGTGTTTGATATAATGGCAAGTGATTTTCTAGTACCAAATTAGCAATTTAGCATGATTACTCAAGGATAAGGTGTTGGAGTGATGGCTGCTGGAAATGGGGCCTGTCTAGATTTAATCAAAAATGACTTTTTTCAAATAGTGATGGTGCTGTTTTTTACATCAGCCACTTTGGTGAATTCAAGTACCAATTTCCTTCTGAAACAGCAAAATCTGTACATTATTCCAAACTTTTGTCCGCTAGTATATATATATATATAGTTTTATTTTATTCTTGTTAATTACATGTGTCCATAATCTATTAAATTGCACATTTAGTATAATCTACTCACTTCATTATTATAAAAAAGTTATTCAAATCTCTCTCTTTTTTTTAATTAAATACAAAATTATAAGAGTGTGGCCCTCGAGACTAAAGGGACCATGCTTTCTGGCTCCCTGGCTTTCCAAAGTTGAGTGACTTTGCGCTAGAGGATAAGGTGATCATCGATGAGTTGATGCAAAAATGTCTGATTACGGATGGCGCTTGTCAATAATTTGGCAGAATGAGCTTGATTTCAGGGTACATGAACTTTCGGAAGCACGTCACTTTCCTGTGTGCCCATTTTGCAGGTGACACTAGTGGCACAGAAATTACACACTTCACATTTTAATATGCTAAGATAATCATTTTAGTTTTAACTTGATGCTGTGCAATCATGTTCAATAGTAAGAGTGTGTAAGTGTGTGTGTGTAAGTTGTGTGCAAGTATGTAAGTTGAATTAAACACATTTTCTTTTTACTAATTGTTCATTTGACCTTTCACTTTTCTTATTCCATCTTCTTGTTTTTTGTTCTCCACTTCCTCTTTTTCCTCTTTGTCTTCCTGTCTGTCAATCTTTCAGGATATTACCTATCAAACTGCAGGTGTTTTCCATGTTCCTCTGGATTCTTCACCAGTCAGAAGAACAGAGAAGACAGCTGCCACCGCTGTTACCAGAGCTGCAAACCTGGTATGAATGCTTAAGATATCTACTGAACCATCATAGTACATAAACAAGATGAACTGAGAATAGAAACAGGAAGTATAGCAAAAATGTGCTTCATTTTGAAAATAAATGTGTGTGTGTATTTTAGACTTCAATAAGGAGGTGGTAAAGGAGTGCACAAACACATCAGATGTACAGTGTCGCTGCCTGGATGGTTTCTTCTGTACAGAAAAAGATATATACACAGGCCACTGTCGCACCTGTGAGCCGATCACAGCATCCACCCCAGACCAGTCCTACACCTCCACTGACTTTCCCTCTGTCACCATTTCAAACACTCGCCAACATGACCCGCAGAGCTGGCTGAGTAAGAGCTGCTGTCTGTCTTCTATTTAGTGGTAATATTATAAACCTCTGGAGGGCCATTACCCAAAAACTGGTCAAATTAGGATAGCAATACAGGCTTATCAACTTTAAAAGGGTGAAGAAAGTGCTTCCAATATCCAAAGGCTGTGTGCACAGTCCAATAAAACTCTACAGTATTTTGGTGCAAATTCATCACTTGGTAGAAACTATGCAATGTAAAAAATACATCAAAATATGACCCGGACATCATGAAATATGGGTTCACTTGAAATTAGGATAGGCAATGATTGTGTTGTTTTGTGTGGTTAATTAATGTCTTAATGGAATAGTTGACCCAAAACTGAAAATTCTCTCATCATTTACTCACCCTCATGTCATCACAGATGTGAATGACTTTCTTTATTCTTCAGAGCACAAATGAATTTTTAGAAGAATGTCTCAGCTCTGTAGGTCCATACAATGCAAATAAATGCTGGCCAGAACTTTGAAGCTCCAAAATGCAAATAAAGGCAGCAAAAAAGTACTCCATAAAACACCAATGGTTAAATCTATATCTTCAGAAGCGATATAAGTGTGGGTGAGAAACTTTTTTTAGTGACTTATTTCCTATCAATCTCCACTTTCACTTTCACATTCTTCTTTTGTTTTTGCCGATTCACATTCTTTGGGCAAATCGCCACCTACTGTGCGCAGATGTTAATTCATAGTAAAAAAGGACTTAAACATTGGATTAAACATGGATTAAACCACTGGAGTCATATGGATTTTATGCTGCCTTTATGTGCTTTTTTGACCTTCAAAGTTCTTGTCACCATTCACTTGCATTGTATGGACCAACAGAGCTGAGATATTCTTCTAGGGTGAACTATTCCTTTAATAAATAAAAATAATACAGTTTAATGTTTTATTTTAAGGACATTTTTGTTTACTTTTGTACAAGAAACAAATTGTCAATATAAAATCTGTGTCCTGAAGCAAAACAAGTTGAGAACCACTGATCAAACATTATTTTGGTTTGTTCCCCATATTCCCCTTATTTCCACCAGCACAAAGTTTGTCAAAAGTATCTCTCTGTTTCTCTTATGTCTTGATGCTAAATGTCATTCTGTAAAACTCCTGCAAGATGTGAGAATAATTTAAGGTTAGGGGTAGGGTTCCTGGGACTGACGACTGTGAGTCTTGTGAGACCTTTTGTAGAAAGAGGGCTACCATCTAGACATGGTTATTTCTCTTTTTGTATCTTTTGTACTTTCTCTCTCTTGCATTGCTGTTTCTAAATCACTTCCCTCATGTATTTTTTAGGTGATGAAGTTTTGGTTTGGATTTTATTTGGATTCATGTCAATAATGTTATCCGTCATTTTCCTTACCATCTTCCTCCGACTCTGCAGAAAGAAAGAGAAGGAATGCTTTAAGCAATGTGAGTAACACACTCACACATGAATGCAAACACATTTCTTCTCAGTTGTTTTGCTGGATTGTTGGCTGATCACTTAGCAATTGTCTAAGAAACTGTCTGTCTTCTGTAGTTGTCAGAAGATACTCGTTGGGTAATCTAGAGGTAAGCAGTGAGTGAGAGCACATTTGTGCAGTAAAATAACACTTTGCAAGTCATGATTTATCCCAGTTATCTTAGCTACTGACTGTCCCTCTATTTTTTAAGATGGAGAGTGAGACCACACCTCCTCCAAACCAACCAATTGAGCAGCCTCATGCCCAGGAGGTGCTGTCACATGCTAGTACTCCCACCAATCATAACACAGATGGCTCTTTTCATCAACCAACCAGCTCTGAACAGGCTGTGCCTCCACCTGGCAATTTAGGTACTATAAAGAGTTATTACTTCATGTTCTTATGATTTTCTGTTTTTAATAAAACACTTCTCCTTTAAGAAGCAAAACAGTCGCAGTGTCATAAATGCATTTAACATTTTAAAAGGGATGCTCAATTGTGGCATAATTTTGATAACCACAAAATATAATTTCGTCTCGTCTTCCGCTTGTTTTTAAAAAAGGAAAAATTGCGGTTACAATAAGGAAATAATACAGGTGAATGGGGTCATGACATAAACATTAAAAATATACTCTTTCTAAATTATGACTACAAAACCAGGGATTTACCAACGTTACAGCGTTTGCCAGATTACTGAGTTTACAGCGGAACTGTATGTTGCCATGACAACAAACTTTACACAAATAAAGGTAGTATGCAATTTTATTACACTGAAGTCATATTAACACGTTTAATGTTCACATCTTGTGGCTATATGTTTATGGACTGGCCCCATTCACTTCCATTGTAAATGCCTTTCTTCATCCACAAATTTTCTTTTTGACGAGACTAAATTATATCAAGTAAAAAAGTAGCAATAAATAACCCTCCATATATCATAGCACAATAAACATAAGCTAGAATACATACAGTAGGCTATTACATTATTTAGGCTGGTCTCTTTTGATAAAATCACTGTTTCAGTGTTTTCAGGGTTGATTTCATATTAGTTACACATTCACTCACACACTGACACAGTGAATACAGAACTATACTGACAGCTACAGGTCTCTCTAATGTTTCTGCAGAGCCACTAAACTGTATTGAACATAACTAGATAGGCCTAGAAGAATAGAAAAATTACTAAAGTTTTATGAGAGATAAAAAAAAAACAATAGGGGGCCCCCACATTTTAAATATCTGAGCCACTTTTGTCTTCATTTTCAATTTCTTCATTCCTAAAGGTCTGTGAAATGCAGAATTCCTATGTAAAAATAGTATGAAAAGACTCAAACTTGTCCCTCTCTCATAGGCCCTCTCCACATCTACGGTCCCCATACAGTTTTTGTTAGTTTGCTCAACCAGTTTAGATGGGATGGAGGAGAGAAAAAAACACATGAACTCCAGGAAGAATCTATAAATCACCCTCAGTCTCCCCCAGTCCATCTATCTGAGGAGGAAAGGAGTAGAGAGAACGATTTCTTCATCTTCCCTTCTCAAGAGCAAGGGAAAGAGTGCCATATTTCTAAAGAAGAGGTGCTTCTGAACTGTTGAGCTGCTGTGTGTTTTTTTTTAACTGATGCTTCATGAGTACCCGGTATTAAAACTCTAACCCTGGCAGGGGATTCATCTAGAGAGCAGGAGGCTGCATTAGGGAAACAGACAGTATGGATGAGTCTTGCATTCATGCAACTTTGAAATATCACCCATACCTTCATGCTTCACTGTTTCTAAAAGATCAGACTTGCAGGCTTGACCTTATTGGATGCTGTTGATGATAACATGAAGAATCAAGATCAAAAGCTTCCAGGTCGGTGCAGGTCTTTCTCATCATGATGGTTAAATAACCCATAGGCCCAAATCTATATCTCAGCCAAATCTAAATCTTTGTCGAAGAGTTTGAAGGCAAAGAGCAGGCCTAAGACACTCATTAGACCTAACAGATATATACTGTAACATGTATGAGATATTTATGTTAAATAAAGTCCAATACAGTAGTGAAGTCAATAACTGCACCCTGCTGAAAAGCTTAGGACAGCATCTTGAGATTTAACATTTGCCGTTATTAAATAGTACGTTTTATTTATTTTAAGCCGTTATTAAAACCGTTATTATAATTTGTTATCATTGTACTGACAGTTTTTTGCTCTCACGCAGTTTCTCAGTGTTCTATCACGTTAAGTCCCTGATGTTTGATGTTGTCAGTGTTCTTCCCCTTTTCTTTGTCATTTCTGTGGCAGACTTTTGAAAAAAACATTTGATGACATTTTGATGGTGGTCTGGAAGTGTAAACATTGTTCCTTTTTTAGTTCAAAACACAAACAACTCAATAAGCACAACTCAGGAACACACAAAGCTTTATGTGTTATCGTGTTAATATGTTTTATATTTACAGGAATACAAATTCTTACACCTGGTATTGATTGTAAAGTGCAATAGTATCAATAAAAGTTTATTTTTTCATATATTTTCCAGGAGTACTTAATTCATTTCACTGTAACAGAGAATGAAATAAATTCCACTTTTATTTTATGCAATCAGGTAGCTGACATGAAATACTTTTGGGAAAATGTGTGACATACTATATTTCATCTGAAATCATTTTAAACAGCATTTAGCTCATTCTATTTTTCTATTATTATATATAATGTATAATTATATATATATATATATATATATATATATATATACACACACACACACACAATACATATTATAATAATAATAATACAGAATACATAAATATACAGTAAATGTAAAGTATATATAATATATATATATATTTTTGCATGCAGCTTTAATTGCTTGAGAGACTACATGGAATAGTTGAACTTTAAAGAAATGGTGACCAGATACACTTTACCTTATACAGTACATTCAAATAAATTTTAACCTAAAATCTTTATGTTGATAAAAACCATTATGCATCAACTACCCAATTATAAATACAAACAATCACACAGAGAAGAAAATGTAAAATGTTATTTGTAAAGTAGTTCTCTGTCTTAGCATTTCTCAGGATGTTGTGCACAGACAGTCATTCTCACAGAACCTTCAGACAGGCCGCCTGAGTGCAGATGCTCTTCATCTCATGAGTCAATGGCAGCAGCAGGTTTGTAATAGAGTAAATACTCGATCCACAGATGCATCAGCTGTCTTCTTCCTCCCTTCTCAGACTTCCTCCAGTTTCTCTGTCTTTCCACACACCTCCTGCACTGGCATTGGTACTTCCTCTTCCTCTGTGCACTGACTGGAGCCGAAGTCGCTCTTTTGGGAGGACCAGAAACCTGATGACCCAAAAGGACAGACAACATTAAACAACAAACTACATTCTTTAATAGATGCATTTAAGCATTAATGTATGTCAGTATATGAAGCAGTCACACGAGAGTATAAAGAGCTGTTATTTGTGAATTTAGGAAGTGGTTCTCAACTGGTTTTGCTTTGGGACACATATTTTCATTAATTGACATCAATTGGCGATCCAGTATAGTAGCCTACCAAAACTGCGTGACACTTTACCTTAATTTTCCCTTTGTTAAGGATTTATAAAAGCTTTATTTTTATGTTTATTTATGACTAATAAGCTGTTTACAAATGCACTATAAATCACTGATATGCAGTAACAACATCCCGTAAGTTGGTCAGATGGCGTCAGGACAAAATCGTTCCAGGTCGTTAATTTAACATTGATATAAATTGGAAATGTTTTATACGTGGGTAAGGGGTCATCTGAAAAGTCCATACATTGTGCTGAAATGTGCTAATACTGAGGGTGTGGTAAGGGACCGTCTGATTTTTTTTTTTACTGAAAAACAGAAGGTTCAATATAAATGTTCAATAAGATGTACTAAATTACACAGATCCAACAATGCATGAATACAATCACTGAGTCATAAAGACAAGAAGTACAGGTGAAGGAAAAATAAATAAATAAATAAAAAATGTAAAAAAAAAATAATAAAAAAAAACATAAACCAACACAGAGGTATACATAAATAAGATAAAGAAGATAAATAAAGAATTTTTTTTTATAAGTCATGGGTCAGAACAGTTCTCAGCATATAAGAGAGGATATACACTTTTTATTATTAATAACTCAAAAAGCATTTATTGCTTAAACTGTGAAGGATGTGGTAAGGGACGATCTGAATACAGGGTCAATTTCTTGGTATTATTCATCTTCAATGTAGTATTACTGGCCGGTACTGGTGCTCCCTATACATATATTATTGCGCAGTCTATGTGGTGCACCTGCTCCCTATGGGGGCACCATCTTACCTTAGGGGCAAAAACTCCACCGGCTGCCGTTCCTCGCACCATGACACCATTCCCTCTACAGTCATTAATGTAATCATAATGCGGACTTTAGCAAAGTGACATAATCCCTCCTTATAATCTCACTATAATTATACATTTTTGTTGAATTGTGACATATATCTTAAATTAGGGGACTTTATGCTTTTGATTAATAGGAAGTAATTAGGCTATAAGTAATACGTAAGTGTTTTTTTTAAGCCTTTATAACATGTAACTTAAAAGGCTTACTGTTTGGCAAGTATTGCATGAAAGTTGCCCTTTTTATTCATCTTGTTATAACCACATATCAATTTATAATGCATATATAAATGACTTTAGTGATTAACGAATCCCTTTACTCCCTGAACAAAGGGAACATTAGTGTAAAGTGTAACTCAAAATAGTTTATGGTACAAAAGTAAAGTCAAATGTCTTGAAAATCAAACACTGAAATTTAAGTGCAAAAAAAAGTTATAGGCTAAAAAAATATGCAAAATTGTGAAGGCATGATAGGAAAAGGGACAATTTTGTGCATGCAGAACAGCACAAATATGATTTATTTATTTAAATGGTTTCTTTGTTGTAATCCTTTTGCTTTTGAAGTGCAGTGAGATTTTATCCCAAATGAACCCACATTTAATGTAGTGGTTCATATTTTCTTTTTTCTTTCGTAGATTTGTTAATATTTTTAAAATATGTCATGCAACGACAGATACATTTGAAATCCTGTAGAGTTTGATTTGCTGCATGGCCTTTGATGTCAACAATAAAAGATACGGTAAGTATTTTCTCATCCTTCTAAAAGCTAAACAAAAAGCCTACTTATTTTGCAATCCTATGTGGTCAATTTATCATTTGCATTTTGCTTTGTTTTCAACCTGCTGTCTGCAACACTATCAGAAGAGACCTGCAACCCATCAGTTGAGAACCACTGAATTAGGGCATTGATGGATTGTTCAGTGATGAGTGGCACTCACAGGTTGATGTTGACATGATCCGTTCATATGGTCGTACATGTCTGCTGATGAGAAGGAAACAGATGAACAGAGCACACACACACACACACGCAAAACACAGACTCACCAAGATCCACACTTTGTCTGGAAGAGGATGATAGAAAGGGAGCAAATGGATGGAGAAAAGGAAAGAGAAAGAGTGAACAGGTCAATAGCGAATAAACCTGGTATACTATCTGTGTGTGTTTGTCTGCTTGCTTTCTGACATTTGACAGTAATTCAACAGCAACTATTTTAGAGTGATTTTTCAATTAGGGCAACATTTCTGTCCACAAAGATGATTTTAAAGAAAAACACCCATCCCTCTAATTTTTAGTGATAGACTATAATAGCGTTTCTATCCTGTCTCTTTCATTACTATTGAAATGTTGAAACTTTACATTTGCAAGAATTTCACTATTTTGGGCTTGTTCCTTACCAGACTTTTTAAAGGGATAGTTCACCCAAAAATTAAAATCATTAACACTCTCATGCCATCCCAGATGTGTATGACTTTCTTTCTTCTGCAGAACACAAAGATTTTTAGAAGAATATTTCAGCTCTGTAGGTTCATACAATGCAAGTGAATGGATGCCAAAATTTTGAAAAATTTTGCATAAAAGTAATCCATAAGACTCCAGTGGTTAAATCCATGTCTTCAGAAGTCATATGATAAGTGTGGGTGAGAAACAGATCAATATTTAAGTCTGTTTTTACCATACATTTTCCTCCCTGCTATGCACAAAGCTTGCAAATCACCAAAAACAAATGATAAAAAATTTAAATGTAAAAGTGGACAGTGATAGTAAAAAAAGGACTTAAATAGTGATCTGTTTCTCACGCACACCTAACATATCGCTTCAGAAGACGTGGATTAAACCACTGGAGTCTTAAGGATTACATTTATGCTGCCTTTATGTGCATTTTGGAGCTTCAGAATATTGGCACCCATTCACTTGCACTGTATGGACCTACAGAGCTGAAATATTCTTCTTAAAATCTTAATTTATGTTCTGCAGAAGAAAGAACATCATACAGATCTGGGATGTCATGAAGGTAAGTAAATGATGAGAGAATTTTAATGTTTAAGTGAACTCTCTCTTTAACTTCACCTCTATAACACATTTATGAAAAGTTAAAATCAGGAATATTTTCCTTTTTACTAAGAACTTAAATATATTTTCAATTCGATTGGCATTTAATGTGTGTACAATTTTTGTTTGTATTTTTTTATAAAAGAGAATTTTTGTCCCCGATATTGTCGTCATTATCGTCACACCAAGCATTTTATAGTACAAGTTTGAGTTTTAAGATGGAAATGAGAAGTGACAGGGGAGGACATCTTTATCAGAGTATGAGAGTGACAGTATGATGATCAGAAGTGTGATTAATTCAATGATCTGGGAGTAACTTTATTAGTCATTTCCAAACCACTTGGTATTCAAGAAATTGAATGCAGATTTTTTAAGTCGTAATGATAGTACGAGAAAATCATAAAAAATCCCGCGAGTTGACTCGTACAAAAATGGACGACTTTTTCTTAAAGAAAAACAAACAAATTAATGAACAATGTTGTAATGATGATTTGTAAAGTTTTACCCATTACACAAACCCAAACTTAACCATGATTTTAATAGGAAAATCACTGTTGTGTTCCGCAGAAGAAAACATTTGTAAGAGATGATGGAAGCGTATCACAGGTTATTGACAGACATCAGTCATTTGAATCGCATTAATACATATGGAATGAGCAACCAAATTTGTTCACTAATGTTTCCTTTCTTAAAGGAATATTCCGGGTTCAATATAAGTTAAGCTCAGTTGACAGCAATTATGGCGTAATATTGATTACCCCAAAAATTTATTTTGAAAAAGAAATTATCTGGGTTCCAGTGAAGCACTTACAATGCAAGTGAATGGGGGCCAATCCTTAAACATTAAAGTACTCACTATTTCAAAGTTATAGCCACAAGACATAAATAATATGCCTGTTAACATAATTTTAAAGTGATATAATGGCCTACTAACCTTTTCTGTGTAACGTTATAGCCAATTTTACATCTTCGTTGCAATGATGTTGCAGTGAGTAAAGACACTGACTACCACCTCTGGAGTCACGAGTTCCAATCCAGGGCATGCTGAGTGACTCCAGCCAAGTCTCCTAAGCAACCAAATAGGCCTGGTTGCTAGGGAGGGTAGTCACATGGGGTAACCTCCTCGTGGTCGCTATAATGTGGTTCGCTCTCAGTGGGGCACATGGTGAGTTGTGTGTGGATGCCGCGGAGAATAGCATGAAGCTTCCACATGCGCTATGTCTCCAGGGTAACGCACTCAACAAGCCACGTGATAAAATGCGCGGGTTGACTGTCTCAGATGCGGAGGCAACTGAGATTCATCCTCCGCCACCCAGATTAAGGCGAGTCACTACACCACCACGAGGACTTAGAGCGCATTGGGAATTGGGCATACCAAATTGGGGAGAAAAAGGGGAGGAAAAAAAACTAAAAAAACTCAAATGACTGTAAAAATTACAATTTGTAACAAACTCAGACTGTAAGTCGGGTTAGAATCCATTATGCGTAAGAGTTTAATGAACAAATCCAAATCAGAAGGCCCAAACGTGGTCAGTATAACAGGCAGTGGTTGATAACAGGCAAACAATCCAATATGGTCAACAAGACAGAAAGGGTAATCCAGAAACGTGAATCCAATAAACAGGCAGAAGATCATAACGAGGCAAAACGAGAATACACTTGATAAACGCTTGATAAGGCAGGTGAACTGGCAATACTTTGCAATATTGGAGTGTGAATGCATAGCTTATATACAAGGCAAACAGGAAGTGACATGGCAGGAACTGATGTGGCAGGAAACAGGAAGTGACAGAGTTCAAAATTCAGGTGAGGGCTCCCTCTGGTGGACGGGAGACAGCTCCAACGTTACACAATTTAAAACAACTCAAATAATACACAAGTTTTAACAGAAGAATTAAGGCAATTGCTTTTATAAAATTATAAGCTTCACATTTCTGCCTTTAAACCCTCCAAAAATTGGCCCCATTCACTTCCATTTTAAGTGCCTCACTGTAACCCAGATTTTTAGATTTTTTTTTTAAGAAAAGGAGGGACGAGTCGAAATCAGTTTTTGTGGTAATCAACATTATACCACAAATGCTGTCGATTGAGTTTAAGCAGAGACTATTTAGCAGAGACGGGTCACTTCTATTAAAATGAATGGTAGAAAGTGGAATGCCCATCCAAGAAGCTCTAGTGCCCAATGGTCAACGGATATAGAAATGAAGTCCTACCTTACAGGTATAAGAGCCAATCACCTTTTAGATACAGACATCACCTGTCAATCATCTCGAGAGCGTGCATGCGCATTAGCTATACAAGCCGAAAAAACTGCGTTTTTTAGCATAATATGAGGTAAAGAAGCACAATTTCTGATACCAGTGTTGTCAGATTTTACTGCTGATTAGAAATATCTTCTTTGATCGTAATCTTGTCCAACCATTTTTGAGATTTTGGTCTTTCCCCATTCAAGTAGATAGGAGCATGACTGGAAATAGTCTCCCGGGGCGTTCCAAAGATGGCCGACAGTGGACTGACTTCCTAGAAAGACTTTGGCTTAACTTGTATTGAACCCGGAATATTCCTTTAAGATAAAGTGTTGTATAGAATTTGATAGCTGTATTGTATTGATTTGAAATTCTGTTAGTTGATTGGTTGGTCTCTGTGGGAATAAAAGTCATCTATTTTCATTCAAGCTAAGTCGAACGATATCTTACAATTTTGCCATTTTGTACAAATGATTATTTTTAATTAGTTAATTCTTACTAATTAGTACGAGTTGTGGTGAGATTGTGTTGGAAAAATGTCATTACCATCACACATCATTACAATCACACACAAAATTCCAGATAAATGTTTTAACAAATGAAACAAGTTTCATTTTTCAAGATTTTAAGTAGCCAAAAGTGCCTCTATTTGAAGAATCACCCTTAAACAGATTAACAGCAGCACTTCAGTTTGTGTATGAGGGGTTCAGACACTCACCTGTGGGTGGAGTAGGCCTAGTGAACATTGTAACAGCAGTAGTAGTAGTCTGGAGGACTTTCACACACATTTGGCATTTTTCACCACTACACTGGTACCCCTCATCACATATACACTCGGCATCATGTGTCAGCGTACAGTTCTTCGCATACTTCATATCTACAAAATCAGGGTGTGATAAGGTGTTAAGTACAAGCGTATGTCACAGTCATTTCACCAACTTGGGTTGAAGTGTCAAAATAAAATGAGCTCATACACGGGTTAATTTATCTGCAGAATTACATAAATTCTCTCACCATCTCAAGAATTTCACTTTGCATCTCAGTGCATTTCTGTTTATCACTTCTTTTTCTCAAGACTCTATTGCCTGATGATCTTACCCA
Organism: Myxocyprinus asiaticus; assembly: GCF_019703515.2. Taxonomy (NCBI): domain Eukaryota; kingdom Metazoa; phylum Chordata; class Actinopteri; order Cypriniformes; family Catostomidae; genus Myxocyprinus; species Myxocyprinus asiaticus. The sequence continues at coordinate 32,804,662 of NC_059358.1, read as the reverse complement.
AAGTACCTTTTAAGTCTTTTGTTCAATTTTGTTTTTACTTCTATTCGTTTTTTAATCTTCAAATTGACTCTATTTAGCATGAGATGTGCATACCAAGACATCCCATACCTGTTAGCAATTAGCTATTTCCTTTCCTGTCTAATTATCATATTCTATCTCTCAGGTGCAGAATTTTCCTAATTTCCGCTTGTATTTTCATCACTTGCTTCATGACTTTTGTTTGTTACCAAAGACTGAGACATTTCTCAGACCCCCACCCACCTGTAATGAAAAACCCACCAAGACCCAAAAAAAGGGGAAGCCCCCGTCATGTTTTACTGTCATGTTTGCCATTTCTAGTTTATGACTTTTCATATTATTGAATTGATTCATCTAAGGATTCAGATAACAGACAAAATGTATCATTGTAACAAGGGACCTGACCTCCGTTATGACATCATAGATAAAGAAATGGAGTGGACGTACATTCCTTGGTGCACTTTGTGCACTGAAAGCACTTCATGAAGTTGTTATTGAAGCTGTCTGTGAAGTAACCATTGTGGCATGGCTCGCAGTGAGTATCGTGTAATCCTGGTTTGCATCTCAAACTCATCATTTCTCCTGTGAACACATACACAAATGCAGGCAAACACATACTGTGAATGTATTGCACAATACAAACAGAATGATGTGGCATTTATCACATACTGATTTGTCAGTTTGAGTTCAGAGAACAAGTCATCATACAAGAAATGTGTGTCATTTTAAGACCTTCGGCAAATGTCATCAAACCATACAACCAAACATTGAAATTTTTCTTATAGGCTAAGGGACTATAAAGCAACCGTTTGTGATGTGTCCAGTATATGCTGCCTGTTTCAATTAAAAATTTGCCTCAAAGAATCTCTAACACAGCAATCTGCATTGACAGCCTGCAGTTAATGCTGTGAAGATTCCTTTCTCATTAATATTAGCTAATTTCTATTGTTTATGTGCCTAATTTTGGTTAGTCAAGATTTATCTGAACTTTTACTGTGTGTAGACATTGTACTTGTACCCTACTGCTTTTTCTGTAACTATCTTGAGATCATTTAATTCATAGGTAAAAGAATTTCTCTGAATTTAGCTCAACTCCTCAATTCAGTTTCATTATCTCAAGTGCAGCTTAAGTGCATATTACATTAAACTCTGCTTAAATTCTCTATGATTCTATTCCAAGCAATGAGGCAGTGGATTTCATTTACCTTGTTTACATTTCTTGCAGCACTGATTATTTTCACTATATTCAGTTTTTTCATCGCAGTTCAGTGATTGGACGAGAGAGAGGGCATGTGATGAGAGCAGGAGGATACTGAGCAAGGTAAACATCTGATTGGAAGAGAAAAAAGAACCATGTACCATGTAAATATGTTAGCATTTTTAGAACCTTTGAGCATGGATATAAATGTATATATTATTTGGCAACAGATAAAATAATAATCATAATAATAAATAAATAAAAATTCTTCCAGTTAAATGATTTATATAAATAGTTTTCATATCTATCCATGGCCAAATATGCATGAAATTATTGTTAATGTTACTCATTAAGTCATTAAGATTGAAATCAATGGCAAAACATTAAGATTAATGGCTAAACAGTTAAATAGCCACCGTATTGAACATAAACTGCTTTGCTGGTCTTAGCTGGTTCAAGCTAGTTTCCGAGCCTGACCAGGCTCATCTAATAGGTCTCCAAGCCTGGCCAAGCAGGTTTTTAGCTGGTCTCTTTACCGAAACCCCTCTAAAAATAGCTGTTAGACCAGCCGGACCACGCTGGGAGACCAGCTAAGACCAGCAAACCAACTTAGGCTAGATTAACCTGTTTTTAAGAGCTGGTTTTAAGAGCTGATTAAGGTGGTACAGAGACGTTGACAATAATTTTCTGTTTTTGCATTTCATAGTTTTACTTTACCATGCACAGTGGAAATGAATGAATGAATCCTTTAGGTCTGGTGATTCAAAGATTCAGCTAAAGATTCAGCTAGGTCTGCTTAAGCACACAGATTTCAGGCTATAATTTATATTCCCTATAACTTTTAATTAGCATCTATATAAACATTTGCAACATTAACATAACATCTCAAAAGTCAGTACTGCCTGGCAGCATCACATAGACTGTTCATTTCAACATGCTGGCATAATTTTCCCAAACCTGTTAAACTACACAACTTTCAAGTGTGTACCGAGACAAGCAAAGTCTTACCGTAAGTCTGTGTATAAGATGGAAGGCAGCGAGAAAGAGGCAAGAGATGTGAGTGAGTCGGGCCCCTCTGAGACTTTGAAGGTGAGGGGACAAGACTTCAGTTTTCAATCAGTTTATCATAAATGTCAAATGAGTCATTCTTAAACCAGTGTTTTTGATGACTTAATTCTTGTCTTATAGGACCCCCTGATATCTATAGCATCTCTCTGTCTGTCAATATCTCTCTTTTTCCTCTACCCCAAACTTTCCATCAGACATTTTCTGTCGTTTTTTACTTTTAACTTGTTCCAAAACAAATTCTCTCTTTTTCTCTGTCTCTCTTTGAAACAATCACATGTGCACAAACTCAGATGAAAACAGTCTTGTCTCTCATTCTGAGTAAAAAGGTGACTAAAAAAAGACTAGTACTTTGAACAGCAACTCATTCTGAGATGAGTGATTCATATTCAACAGCAGATATGCTGGCCATTGAGGTCAATGGTATAATGCCCCAAAAGACAGACTCCATGAAGCTTAAAATTGTATTCTTGGTTCAGTTTAATGAAGATTTTGCACAGCGCAAAACACATTATGACTGTAAACTGTGCACAGATTTGTTTTATTTTTGGCCAGAAAAAAATATATTTCTTTTTTTTCTTTTTTCCCCTTGTTCACATTGCATTTTTCTGACTATATTTCTATTACATTTCTGTATGTTCTATTTAGAATAATTACATTATTATTATTATTATTATTATTATTATTATTATCCTGTATATATCTTTGGTTTGTCTTAACGGACTCCTCAACTACTTCTCACACCAATGAGCTGTCACTGCAACTCATCTGTTATATTCTGTGGAACTGATACCAATAGTGCAGCAGTATGTCCTCCAGATAGTTCACAGATTAGAAATCCCATCACAGAGCACACATGCACATGAGAGCATTTCATGTTTACAGTAAAAGGTCTTACCACAACATCATTACAAGCCCTAAGCTACAGGAATTGCGACATTAGCTCACTCATACAGTGATAACATCATGTGCTGACAGGCTTACAACCTTACAGGGCTCCAGTCTTCAAGTAAGTCAATTACACGATGCTGTTTGTTGTCTGGATCTATTAAGTTATTCAAAATACATTAAAAATGCCAGTCACATGAAACAATTACATGAATACACCTTTACTATGATGAACATTTTTCCCATTTTTGAGTTCAAAGTCATTTTGATATTTTGCATGTTCATTTGACCTAAAAGTGTAACAATGTGGCGCTGTAAGAACATTCCTCTGTTTGAACAGCCCGTTCAGCTGACACAGCAAGTTTGAGTTTGGGGTGGGACTATTTGTTAGTACAACCAATGGAAGACGGGGAGTTTTCTAGAATGTGTTTGGAAACAGTGATTATTTTTGCAATTCCATTTGGTGACACTATTGGCACTGAAATTACATTTCAGCTTTAATTATACAAGTTAGTCCCAGCCCTCCAAAAATCTGATTTGATAAGTGGCATTTTAATTGAGAATCAGTGACACGGTGCTGGCTGCATGAGACATTTCTGATGCTGCTAATGCTCTTTGTTACATCGTTAATTTATGTGGACAAAAAACACATATAAGATAAGAATTTTTGACAGCAAACAAAACAACCAAATTCCTTGTAGTATTAACCAAGTGCTTTCCTAGCTCAGGAAAACTGCCAAAACCCATTTTCTAGTTTCTTAGAATTTACATATTTCGGGAAAAACATTTGCCGAAGGTCTTAAAATGACACGTTTCTTGTATATTGACTTGTTCTCTGAACCCAAACTGACAAATCAGTATGTGTTAAATGCCACATCATCATTCTGTTTGTATTCTGCAATGCATTCACAGTTACAGAAGTGCAGTATTTTATTTGCAATATTTTGTTTAAAATCCTGTAGTTTATAACATCCTGTTGCAAATGTGTATGATAACCACTAAAGAAACAATCAAATCAACAAATAACTCAACATGAAATAAGCATATTACAGACAGCCAAAGCTTAACAAAGGAACATGAACACTGGGGTATACTGTATACTGCACACACACACACACACACACACACACACACACACACACAGACTAATAGGAAAGGAGACAGCTGGAAACAATCAGGAAAGGAACTGGGGAGACAAAACAAAAACTTCAAAATAAAAGCCCAACATAGTGCCCCTTACTGGCCACAAGGGAAGTCCCAGATGTTACCCTCTTTCAATGGGCGGCTACAGATGCCCGAACAAGGAAAAGACAAATAACAACAACAACAAAAACAAATTTAAAGAGGGTGAGGGCAGACAAGGAGCAGGCTCTAAGACCAGTAGTGTGGGAGACCACCTGGAGGTGCCTCTGGGCAACTAGGAGATCAAGGGGGTGCTGGCGGGTGATGAGGAGACCACGAGAGATCCGGTGGATGGCCAGGAGATCACGGGAGATTCTGCAGACGACCAAGGGACGGGCAAGCTGGAGACCACAGGGGCATCAGCGGGCGAGCTAGTGACCAAAAAGGCAATGGTAGATCTGGAGACCCACTGGTGTCCATAGACCAGAGGACTCAGGCAAGGGCTAGGCAACAGGGGTCTCTGGCAAGGGCAAGGAACTGGAATGGAAGATCTGCCACACAGTTAAAAGTGCCAATCGTCAATCGCTATTTGATAGAGACATTGTCTGTCTGTTTAGTAAATACAATAAAAAAAGCTTGACATATATATTTTTGGTTGTCGCTGCATTTAAGCTAAAGAAGCACAATATACTCTTGTCAGAATTTACTGATGATTCAAAATATGTTATTTGAACAATTTTAATCAGCAGTTTTGGAGATTTCAGACTTTTCTCTTTTACGTATACAAGTTTTACTCACAAGTAACCAACTGTAACTTGCCTTAACTGGATGCTAGAGTTTCTCAGGAGCTCCAGTTTGATTAGTGAATTGATTTGTGTGAATCATTAACAACACATTATTTAAAAGAACGATTTATTAGTGAATCTGAGGTCATTCTATTGTTAGAGTATAAATACATCATCCTTCTTTCCCTCTCTTTGCTGACACTTGTACTAACCGAGATCCCTGAAAGGTTCATAGTAGACCACAAGAATCCAACCACATGTAGGCATATATTACAATATTGGTTGTAGTAATTGCATTATTATCACATTTACATGCTTACCTTTCTAAACAGGGGGAAACCAGGGAGTGTTTTAACACATTTTGAGTGTTTTTTTGCGCTACGAGTCTCAAACTTTGGTCTCAGGTCCTACAATATTGTAAAATGCATCTGTTAGAAATTAAAGCTGTTTAAAAATCTATTAAATTGGGTAAATTAGAGTCAAGTACAAAGACCACCCTCCAATGATAGTCACCCCAAGTTAATACTCCCCAGTCTTCCCTATCTTCAATAATTAAAGCCACTAGTAAAGAGATACATCTCTCATTCCTTATTAAAAGCAATAGAGAATCAAGATTATGAGAGATTTCAGAAGTCTCAGAGGTCCCAAATGGCCTCAGCTGACCTCAGACAAAGCATCTCAACTGCCATCACATAGAAAAAACTGAAAGAAAAGCTCAACAAAATACACTGTTGACTGATTAACAGAGCACCGAACCATAACATGCAAATTGCATAAAGACCCTCAAACAATGGCTTTTTTATTTTAAATATCCAATGGCAATTACCCACATGAAATGTTTTGTTTATGTTTTTAATTATTCTCAGTACCGACCCGTGGGTTTTGGTATTATCTCCATGGTTACATGGCAGGTCTCAGGGGAAGTGGAGACAGGATGTGGCTTCTGAGGTGAGGAAGTTATTTCTGTGCCTCAGTGCAGCTAAAACAGTTCTGTCTGCTTCCATAATCAAAATATCTGCTAACTTTTTCCTCAACTAAGCAGTGAAGAATTTAAAGGATTTACTAGGCCTATATTCCATCTATAGATAAACGAATAAATAAATACAAACAGAACGTAATTTAAATGATTTTTGATCATTACAGCAGTTGTTATTCATGTGACATGCATTTATTGTATGACTTATGTTTGGTTGGATCTGATAAATTATATGTAGGCTTCCTTTATAAAAACGTATGTTTCGCATCATACTCGGGTTTCGTGTTAGTAGGGTCTTTAATGTTCCACTAAATCGAGTTTGTGGCAGGTCAAAGAATTTACATGATTAAAGCCTAGCCTATATTCTCAAGCAATCACAACATTGTACAACATTGCAGTGTCTATATTCCTAAAAAACGTTGCAGCTTTTGGGGACTTGTTGTGTGCCACTATAAATACTGGTATGTAAAGTTACATTTATAGACAGTAATAGCTTGCAGCTGAAGTGTGTGTAGTTTCGGTTTCATCCTGGCGCTCGCAGTCGATCGAATTCCTGCATCTGACATGGCACGCGAGGAGGAGCGGATTGATGTGACGCATAACATTTCCAGTTAAAGACTGCCCTTTTCGCTGCTCTCCGAGGCAACGGACGATACCGATACTTCACCGACTTCACGTTTTTTAAAAGCGTTTTTGTTGTTGTTGTTGATGTATATTTTTGAGTTAATCTGGCTGGGTAAAAAGTTCGAGTAGAGCAATAAAGGAGGATCAACATGAGTTAGAGGTAAGATCACGCGCTCTCACGTGTGAAGTCTCCGCGCGGATCAGCCGTGGGCGTTGTAACCCACCATAGGTTAAAAGAAGGGTGGAAAGATTTTAGTAACGTCACCCAGTTTTGCGTCTGTTGTGATCTAGTTGTCTTGAGTCACTTCTGGCATTAGACTATTACTAAAATCTGTATTTGAAATGTTGTTTTCGTTCATTGTCAGTTTCATCATACAGGCACAACAGGTTACTGTAAGGTTGATGCCAGGAAGGTGCCTTGCGTAAAATCAGAGTTAATCAAAACTCCAGCTTTTCCTTAGCAGAATAATGTTCATAGATACTGAAGTTAATAACTCTTTCATCTTTCCCATACTTCCCCCTCTCTTCTCACCAGTCCACCCCCGCGTCCGGCCAGTGTTTTGATGAAGTGAGACGGACTGCTTGAGCGCACCCTAGAGTGGCCATGAGGCACTGGAGGAAATGTCAGCTGAGCGCTAATTTTTTGCTGGTAAGACAGTATTTACAAAGCATTTACTCAACAGTGAGACGTCATTTTCAAAAGGCTATTATTAAAATAGGTCATAAAGTTGAATGTTTCTGCAGAAGATTATATTTGTATGTTTTTCATCATGAGGCTGACTATGCAGTCAACATTATACATATCATACAGCTGCATTTTTATTGGCTGATCAATTTTGCTGACATTAAGGGCTTCAGAAGTAAACACCCCCTTCAATTTCTTCATATAGAAATGTATTTTCAAGAATAACAATAATAAAAAATTTTAAAATCCTGTTTAATTGCCAAATTCCTGGTGAAGAACTACTCTCCCCATAATCCTGAAGAAGGATCCACCAATCAGTGAAGTCGCTGTTATCATGTAAACTACAAGAGCTCAGCAGTGACCGCCCACTCCCATGATGCATTGCAAATGATGTCATCGAGTCTCGATGACGATAATCTAACGTGAAAACGTGCCATTGTTTCAATTACATCATTTTACAATGCTTTGTGGGATGAGTAGTTTATTCCCTTATTAAAGAATTTAAGTTTTACCGTCATACTTTTTCCAAATATCATACTTTTTTGCTTCAAATCAAAGTTTGTTATGTTGTAATAAGCTGATTGAGCTAACAAATTCTTCAAGAATGGAAAACTTGCTTACTGTGTACTACGTAGTATAGACTGTATGTTGTATACTATTTTTTTAATTTTTTTATTGTATGTAAAACAGTATGCAGTATGTAATGATAAACATTTCAATGGTCAAATGAGCTCATCATGTCGCATGCTAAATTAAACAGTCTGATCAAGTAGTCAAGAAGGAGTTGTTAAAGTTTGTGACTTCATTTGTCACATTGGACATTAAAGGTCAAGTCGAGCACGTTGCATTGGGTGGTACAATATGCCATGCATTGTGCTTTGTTGTATACTGAACATTTTGTAATAGGTCATCCAGATATTCCATGCATACAGTAAATGTGCATACTGTACACAGTATACATGCTATATACTGCAGAAATAGAAAGAGTAGTGTAGTATGCAAATCTGAACTCCCCTGGCATTTCTAACCCAAATGATCATGTGTTCCCCACTAGGTTCTAATCAGCCAATCATTTGGAACATTAGATCCTGCAATAAGTAGTGTTGGTGCTGTGCAAAGGAATTGTTCTGACAGTGAATACTGGAATCCTGCGGGCTTCTGTTGTGATAGATGTCATCCAGGTATAGCAAAATTAATTTACTATTATAGTGACCGAATCTTTCATTGAAAGCAATAGAGTATTTGTCTGTTCATTGAATGGTGGCAGTGTATGCGAAACAGAGCTCATGAGCTTACTCACAGATGATGTTTCAACAGGGTGCATTTTCCACTGAAAACTGAACAACGTTTTTCTTGCCTGCTCTTTACACTCGTTTCTTTAGGGTTTAAGCTGAAAAAGGTATGCCCTAAATCGGGCACAAGGTCCACATGTGTGCCATGCGAGGATGAGACATACATCGATTCATCAAACAATTCTGAAAATTGCTTCACTTGTCAGAACTGCAAAAAACGTATTGTCATTTTATAATTTATATTATAAAATCTTTAATGCTTTTCTTGTTAATAACCTTTTTTTTAAGAGGTGGGAGATAAAAGGGATAATTCACCTAACAATAAAAATTCTTTCATCGATTACTCACCTTTATGTTGTTATGACTTACTTTCTTCATCTTTTTTTCATCATTCTAGAGTCTAACATTCTGTGTACCATCTCCTTTTTTGTTTTTGTTGTTTCTTATTTCATTGACTGTCTATCACTCACTCACAGCCCATGCAGTGGTGAAATCACAATGTAAGAGGCACAGCAATAGTGTATGCGAGTGTAAGCCTGGATACTACATGAAGATAATAGACGAGCCTGTTTCTTTGACATGGGAATGTGCTCGCTGTAGCAAGTGTGGACCTAATCAGTTGAGAACTGGAGAATGTAAGTCCTTCAAGCATAATTAATTTAATTAAATGAATCATGTGTTCATGTTGCAGATGTTAATGTTTTCATTTCCATCAGGTGTTGGGCGAAATAATACCAAGTGTCAATGCAAAGAAAAACATTACCCTGTTGACAAATTCTCCTGCAAGCCATGTGTTGAGTAAGTGTCACTACAGTTTTCGTCAATACTCATTATTGTGAGGAGCCACAAGCTAATGAATGCACCAACACGTTTTTTTTAGACATTGACAAACCTGTAATTTCTGCTGTCATGGGAAGTTTTATTTCATAAAAACTATTTGATCAAAGTTTCTCAAATATAAATGAATAACACTATTTAAGACATGCAAATTCTATATAGTGAGAATGTTTGCAAATGTTTTGTAACATGAAGTAAGCATCCTAATGCAAACATTTCTACAGGATGTGTTCTCTGTATCTTCAGTTTTTGCTTCTCATAACACCTGCCAATACATGGATCTTTAAACAATGATGTGAATTAGCATTTGAAGTTGGTCCCTTATACTGTAGCAATGATTAAGTAAAGGAGATGCGTGTACATTTTCTTAATTTAAAATATATTTTTTCTTTTGCCAGCTTAATATGCAAAGACATTACTGTATATAAGATAAGATATTGGAAAGATATATAATCCATTTGTAGGCTGATTCCTCCAAAAATGAGCTTGAGTTTGGGGGCAGATCTGTTTGTCTGACAAATAAATAATGGAAACTCATCTGAAATCAGTCATTATTTTTGCAATTCCATTTGGTGATGTTAGTGGTCCAGAAATCAGACACTTCACCTTTAACAGATTGTTTTTTATTTGAATAGCATTAGACACCAAAAACTAAATCAATTTATTAAATGTACTTCATGCCTTACAGATGTCGTACAGATGGCTGTGAATACTTGTGCACCTCCAGCACTCCACCTAATGCTCTTAGATCTGTCAACCCAACTAAACCTACCAGTGAGTACTGATTAACATCCATTTAAAATGGGGTGTGTGCATTCAGCGTTTTAATACTTGACAAATTTTGTCTTCAGAATTTCAAAATGTAAACTGTAAAATGTGGTAACCTGGAATTGTTACTATATGGAGCTGTTTCTACTTGACCATCCCGTAAAAAAATATTTGTTGTTGTTGTTGTAGTAACCTAATGCATTTAGGTTACAGTCTTAGTGATGTTAAATATTTTTGAGTTGAATAAAACCAGTTAATTTAGATTTTACCACATGCACGTTAACTTTTAATGTAACAACTAAATTAACTAGTTTAAATATGCCTGAATCAACCTAACTCCATGAGGTTACACCAACAAAACTAATTTTAAGGGTTAAAAATAGCTCCCCAAGGTAACATACAGTGCATCCGGAAAGTACTCACAGCGCTTCACTTTTTCCACATTTTGTTATGTTACAGCCTTATTCCAAAATGGATTAAATTCATTATTTTCCTCAAAATTCTACAAACAATACCCCATAATGACAACGTGAAAGAATAAAATAAAAAATAAATAAAAAAATCACATGTACATAAGTATTCACAGCCTTTGCCATGACAGTCAAAATTGAGCTCAGGTGCATCCTGTTTCCACTGATCATCCTTGAGATGTTTCTACAACTTAATTGGAGTCTACCTGTGGTAAATTCAGTTGATTGGACATGATTTGGAAAGGCACACACCTGTCTATATAAGGTCCCACAGTTAACAGTGCATGTCAGAGCACAAACCAAGCCATGAAGTCCAAGGAATTGTCTGTAACCTCCGAGACAGGATTGTATCGAGGCACAGATCTGGGGAAGGGTACAGAAACATTTCTGCAGCATTGAAGGTCCCAATGAGCACAGTGGCCTCCATCATCCGTAAATGGAAGAAGTTTGGAATCACCAGGACTCTTCCTAGAGCTGGCCCCCCGGCCAAACTGAGCGATCGGGGGAGAAGGGCCTTAGTCAGGGAGGTGACCAAGAACCCGATGGTCACTCTGACAGAGCTCCAGTATTTCTCTGTGGAGAGAGGAGAAACTTCCAGAAGAACAACCATCTCTGCAGCACTCCACAAATCAGGCCTGTATGGTAGAGTGGCCAGATGGAAGCCACTCCTCAATAAAAGGCACATGACAGCCCGCCTGGAGTTTGCCAAAAGGCATCTGAAGGACTCTCAGACCATGAGAAACAAAGATTGAACCCTTTGGCCTGAATGGCAAGCGTCATGTCTGGAGGAAACCAGGCACCACTCATCACCTGGCCAATACCATCCCTACAGTGAAGCATGGTGGTGGCAGCATCATGCTGTGGGGATGTTTTTCAGCGGCAGGAACTGGGAGACTAGTCAGGATCGCAGGAAAGATGAATGCAGCAATGTACAGAGACATCCTTGATGAAAACCTGCTCCAGAGCACTCTGGACCTCAGACTGGGGCGAAGGTTCATCTTCCAACAGGACAACGACCCTAAGCACACAGCCAAGATAACAAAGGAGTGGCTCCGGGACAACTCTGTGAATGTCCTTGAGTGGCCCAGCCAGAGCCCAGACTTGAACCCGATTGAACATCTCTGGAGAGATCTGAAAATGGCTGTGCACCGACGCTCCCCATCCAACCTGATGGAGCTTGAGAGGTCCTGCAAAGAAGAATGGGAGAAACTGCCCAAAAATAGGTGTGCCAAGCTTGTAGCATCATACTCAAAAAGACTTGAGGCTGTAATTGTTGCCAAAGGTGCTTCAACAAAGTATTGAGCAAAGGCTGTGAATACTTATGTACATGTGATTTTTTTTTTAAATTTTTAATAAATTTGCAAAGATTTCAAACAAACTTCTTTCACGTTGTCATTATGGGGTATTGTTTGTAGAATTTTGAGGAAAATAATGAATTTAATCCATTTTGGAATAAGGCTGAAACATAACAAAATCGCTGTGAATACTTTCCGGATGCACTGTTTGCAGGTTACCACTTTTTACAGTGTATAGGGCTGAAATCTTGAACAAAACATGATTAATCTCAGGAAGTCCCCATCTATCATTCAGTTTGTCATAACAGTCACTGTTTCATCATGTTCATTTGAATTTGCTCTGCCATGACTAAGCAGTGTCTCCACTTTGTCCAAAACAACACATGTATCTTCAGTCAATCACTGATCATATCAGAGGTAAATGGTCATGTCTAGTTATTTTAATGTTGTCATTTTTGTTCCTGATTACATTGATGTTTCAGACACGTTGCCTGAGATACTGGTCCCTGTTTGCGCATGTATCACGTTTCTAGCAGTGGGAGTGTTTATGGTATACGAGGGCATCAGGCTTTGGAGGAAGAGACAACGGGCTTTGTCGCCCCAGCTATCATTACCTGATGCTGAGGTGAAGTCTGAAGACAAGGTAAAATGCTCGATTGACCTATGACAAAAGCACCACACCATCCTTCTTCTCATTGTGAATGATTCATGCTTGACGCTAAGCACATAATTCGTGTTTTTGTTCATAGAAGACGATTCATGTTTGATGACAAACACACACTAATGTTCTAGAGCAAGTGTTGTCAACTTTTTCTAAACCAGGGACACCCCAACTAGACTATTTTAAATATAAAAAATATTATAATAGCATAAAATATAAAATACAGGATATATAATAATATTTATAAAAATAATCTAAAAATATAGACATTTCTTCATGACACTGTATAAAATTCCTGTAATAACATTAACAATCATTATTACATTCGGTCACATGATAATGTTGACCAGTTGATTTAACTAGCTGAGCTTTATGTCCTAAATGCTTTAATGTTCTATCTATAGAATCATTTGTACCAACTAAATATTAGAAAAGAGATTGTTTCTTTTGACAGTACATTTTAAATAAAGCTATTAAAAAACTTACAAATAAATTCTGATATATATATACTGTATATATATATATATATATATATATATATATATATATATATATATATATATATATATATATATATGCTGTATATCTATCTATCTATCTATCTATCTATCTATCATCTATTGTTTATTTTTTTTATTTATTGTTTTAGAAATTTCTATATGTGTATCAGTCCATGCATCCCCTGCAGTTCCTTCATAGCCCAGTGATTGAAAATCCTCATTCCAGAGCATTTATTTACCATTTCAAGAACATGTAATGTTGTGTTACATGCTAATCATTTGGTGTTGTTGTGATTAGTGTGCCATTTGTTGCATGTTATTTTGTAAATGTTATATTTTATGAATGTTTTCCACAGCCGATGATTGTCACAGTGTCACCAGACACAAACCAACCATGTGAAACTGAACAGTGCAGAGAACTTCCAGACTGTGTCCCAAGAGAGATCAAAAGTATGTTTGTGTGTGTATTTTTTTCTATGCACAAATCTCTGTAGGTTTTTTGCCATGCATTGTTCAGATGGGTTGTCACAATACTAACATTTCAGTAGTCTATACCACTACAAGTGAAATTTCACAGTTCTCTGTACCAATTTTGAAACCACAGCAAAAAAAGAATATGCTGTGGAACGCATCTTTTATTTAAAAAGTTGAATATGAATATAAATATTAAAAATATAACAATTAATTACTGTTTAATAATTATAATTATTTAATTACAGTATAATAAATAAAAACCATGTCGTGTAGTCTTCAAGTTTTTCTCAGTTTAATAAAGATTGCCTCAAGTTTTTCTAGTAATTATTCTAATAAACAGTCAAAGAACAAACAAAAAAAGGTTGAAGGTGATGGCATTTTGACCAAGAAGCACTTTGATCATTGATGTGCTCAGTTGCATTGAGGCGTGAACACTCTTTACAAATCATGGGTGTAAATACACATTAGCATTCGAAAGCAGCTGTCAGTCAGACAGCCCTTCTGAACTGAGTCACTGCTCAGTGCTACCGATGCAGTGGAAAGACTGCTATCATCATGACAATTTTTTATTTTTGTTTTTATTTTTATTTTTATAGACAGGGTACCGAAGTACAAGTACTTTTGACATCCCTAATGCATTGCATTGTGTATATTCCTGCTTGGTCTCATGAGACAAACATGCCTACGCATACACTTTGCAAAAGTCAAAAATATACTGCCTTGTATGTTCCACCTATTAAAACAAATCAAGATTGGAAGGGAAGGTTATTAGTTAATAATAACTGAAATTTTAAGTTTTAAGCTATTGTACAGCTTCAGAACACTTGGAGTAGTATGCATAATTATGCATAAGTAGCATGCTGTCTCTGTAGCAGATGTAAACCGATCCTTCCGATGGGTGAATATCCGTAAAGCCGCGGGTCCACACGGCATTCCGGGCTGCGTCATCAGAGCGTGCGCGAACCAACTGGCTGGTGTTTTTACGGACATTTTCAACCTTTCCCCCTCCTTATCTGTGGTTCCCACATGCTTTAAAATGTCCACCATTGTGCCTGTACCAAAGCAATCCAAAATCACTTGCTTAAATGACTGGCGTCCTTTTGCTCTGACCCCCATCATCAGCAAATGCTTTGAGAGACTAATCAGAGATTACATCTGCTCTGTGCTGCCTGCCTCACTAGACTCACTGCAGTTTGCATACCACAACAACCGCTCCACTGATGATGCCATTGCATCCACACTACACACTGCTCTCTCCCACCTGGAAAAAAGGAACACATATGTGAGAATGTTGTTTGTAGACTACAGCTCAGCATTCAACACCGTAGTGCCCTCCAAGCTTGATGTGAAACTCTGGGCTCTGGGCTTAAACAGCTCACTGTGCAGCTGGATCCTGGACTTCCTGTCAAGCAGACACCAGGTGGTTAGAATGGGCAGCAACATCTCCTCATCACTGACCCTCAACACTGGAGCCCCGCAGGGCTGTGTTCTCAGCCCACTTCTGTATTCCCTGTACACACATGACTGTGTGGCAACACATAGCTCCAATGCCATCATTAAGTTTGCTGATGATACGACGGTGATAGTTCTGATCACTGACAATGATGAAACAGCCTACAGAGAGGAGGTGTACACTCAGACACGCTGGTGTCAGGAGCACAACCTCTCCCTCTACATCAGTAAGACCAACGAGCTTGTGGTGGACTTCAAGAGAAAAGACAGAGAATACAGTCCCATCACCATCTATGGAGCACCGGTGGAGAGAGTCAGCAGCTTCAAGTTCTTCGGTGTCCACATCACAGAGGAACTCACATGGTCTGTCCACACTGAGACCGTTGTAAAGAAGGCTCACCAGTGCCTCTTCTTCCTGAGACGGCTGAGGAAGTTTGGAATGAACCACTGCATCCTCACACGGTTCTACACCAGGACTGTAGAAAGTATCCTGACTGGCTGCATTACTGCCTGGTATGGCAACAGCACTGCCCTCAACCGCAAAGCCCTGCAAAGGGTGGTGCGAACTGCCAGACACATCATCGGAGGTGAGCTTCCCTCCCTCCAGGACATATATACCAGGCGGTGTGTGAAAAAAGCTCGGAGGATCATCAGAGACTCCAGCCACCCGAGCCATGGGCTGCTCACACTGCTACCATCAGGCAGGCGGTATCGTAGCATCAGGACTCGCACCAGTCGATTCATGACAGCTTTTTCCCCCAAGAAATCAGACTTTTGAACTCTTGATCTCTCACGATCAATATACATCAGCACTGCACTTTATTAATCTTACACTGGACTGTCATAAATTATATTCTCTCTTAACAACACACTGGCAACTGACTATCAACCGACAGCCTGAATGTTAATACAGCACAATACAACCTACTGTGTATTTTATATATACTATTTTTATTGTATACTGTGTATTCTATATTGTGTATATTGTATACTGTACATTGAACTGCACCCAAGACTTTCACCCACTGTTGCACTTGTGTATTGTAACATAGTTGCTGGCGCTGGCAATGACAAAGATGAAGACAAATTAAAGAACCTAAGTGCAATTTATTAAACAAAAGTGAAATCCAATAAAACCCTAACTATAAAATTGAAACATAAACATGAACTTGATTAGACAAACATGAACTTGACATAAACTTTACCTGACATGAACAGCGTACCAAGCATATACAATACTAGACAAAGGACAATGGAAAACATGAGGGTTTAAATACATGGACCTGGGAGAACAAACAGAACTCTAAACAAGATAATTAAACAATAAACCAATGAAAACCAGATACATGAACATGGAGGGAAAACAGGAATCACATGACTTGAACCAGGAAATAGAATTTTCAAAATAAAAGACATGAAACACAAGAATCAACAAAATACACATGACGTATCCCTCCAACTAAGGGGCGGCTCCTGACGCCCCAACACATGAACAAAACGCATAAAACATTACATAAATTTCAAAGTTCAATAGGGAGCTGGGGGGTGGTCTTGAGGCATGGCTTGGCAGGGCGTGGAGCATGGGATCAGGGCGGAGCCCGTGGGGGGGTGGAGCCACGAGAGGATTGAGGGGCGGAGCCATGGAAGGTGGAGCCGTGAGAGGCTCGAGGGGCGGAGCCATGGAGAACTGGATACCTGGAGAGTAGCCGAAGACTTGAAGGGCCAGGGTGGAGCTGGAGGCAGACAGGACCAAGGCGGCATCGGAGGCTCAGAGGAGCAAGGCGGAGCTGGAGGATCAGAAGACTGAGGCAGAGCCGGTGGGACTGAGGACCAAGGTGGAGCTGACAGATCGGAGGGATGAGGCACAGCCAGAGGATCGGAGAGCCAAGGTGGAGCCAGGTGACTGACAGACCAAGGAGGAGCCGGAGGGACGAGGGACCCCGGCAAAGCCAACAGGCTGAAGGACCGCAGTGGTGCCGAGGGAACGCAGAGCCGAAGCAATGTCGAGGGACCGACAGGCCAAGGCAGATTCCAGGGCTCGGAGGGTTCATGCGGGGTTGGAGGGTTGAAAGTTCCCTTTGCCTGCTCAGGAGAACTAAGGGTGAGTACAAGGGTGGGAACCATCTCCAGGTCCAACTGCTCAGATGTGGCCATGACATGGCATGGAACAGACTCAGGCGTGGCTGTGACGTGGCATGGAGCAGGCTCAGGCGTGGCTGTGACGTGGCATGGAGCAGGCTCAGGCGTGGCTGTGACGTGGCATGGACCAGGCTCAGGCGTGGCTGTGACGTGGCATGGAGCAGGCTCAGGCGTGGCTGTGATGTGGCATGGAGCACGCTCAGGCGTGGCTGTGACGTGGCATGGAGCAGGCTCAGGCGTGGCTGTGACGTGGCATGGAGCAGGCTCAGGCGTGGCTGTGATGTGGCATGGAGCAGGCACAGGCGTTGCTGTGACGTGGCATGGAGCAGGCTCAGGCGTTCCTGTGACGTGGCATGGAGCAGGCTGAGGCGTTGCTGTGAAAAAAGATGGCGCTAGCTCAGCGACCATGACAAGGAACTCTGGCTCGGCGGCCATGACGTGGAACTCTGGCTCGGCGGCCATGACGTGGAACTGTGGCTCGGCGGCCATGATGTGGAACTCTGGCTCGGCGGCCATGTCGTGGAACTCTGGCTCGGCGGCCATGACGTGGAACTCTGGCTCGGCGGCCATGACGTAGAACTCTGGTTCGGCGGCCATGTCGTGGAACTCTGGCTCGGCGGCCATGTCGTGGAACTCTGGCTCGGCGGCCATGTCGTGGAACTCTGGCTCGGCATCCACCTCGCCCACAGTGAATGTAGAACCAGTGATCTTCAGGGCAAGGTCGATATACTGAGAGAGGCTGAGGGAACTGTGACCGCCAGGCATCAAAGTGGAGATTGGCTCACTTAGTCCAAAACAGAAACAGTCTTTGAGGGTGACCTCATTGAAGTCCACCCGGCAGGCCAGAACGCAAAAGTCCTCCACATAGTCCTCCAGGGGACGATTCCCCTGACGTAGGCGGAGGAGCTGAATTGCTGGGTTCATTGTTGGGTCTAGTATTTCTTTAACGTAGCTGCTGGCGCTGGCAATGACGAAGATGAAGACAAATTAAAGAACCCAAGTGTAATTTATTAAAAAGTGAAACCCAATAAAACTCTAACTATAAACTTGAAACATAAACATGAACTCGATTAGACATAAACATGAACTAGACATAAACTTGACCTGACATGAACAGCGTACCAAACATATACAAAACTAGACAAAGGACAATGGAAAACATGAGGGTTTAAATACATGGACATGGGAGAACAAACCAATGAACAAACAGAACTCTAAACAAGATAATTAAACAATAAACCAAAGAAAACAAGACACATGAACATGAAGGGAAAACAAGAATCACATAACTTGAACCAGGAACTAGAATTTTCAAAACAAAAGACATGAAATACAAGAATCAACAAAATACACATGACATGTATATGGTTGAGTGACAATAAAGGGATTTGATTTTGATAAGTTATATGGAAAAGCGCAACCTAAGGGTGAGCAGATAAAACACTTTTATTTTGCCTTTTAAATGTGCTATATGTAATATTTTTAATGTACTAAATCATAAAATAGAGAATTAGGAAACATGCTAAGTTGAAATATTGGCTTCTCAGATAACAATGCTAAAGCCAGTATATTTCACTTTGAAGTTTCCATTCCGGGCCGGAATTTCTGTTTATGATTTGGCCTGTGTGATCCTGCCCACTCACCAATAGTATTTCAACACCGAACAAGTTTGCAGGCATACAACACTGCGTGCTGCAGATTCCACCGACCTAATAAACCACCATGACAAGAGGCGTAGTAAAACAAGGATAAATATTGGAGACATTTTCAGTTTCGCTCGTTCCTGTTGCGTGTCCTCATTCTGGCAACCTGCTTGAGCTTCGAGTCTGGGGTGGGGCAGACAACTCTCCAATATTTTGAATTTGGACTGCAGCACCCATTTCAAACACTTGTTGTCAATCTTACATATAGCACCTTTAACTATCTGTCACAGTTTTTGAGGAAGGACCCAAACTCAGGAGGCAAGTGAAAATGGGCTTTATTTAAAAAAATAAAGTATATAAACAAAAACTCACACAAGGGAGAACAAACAGAAAGCAAAAACATAACCCAATTGAAGAGGAACCGACCGACCGACCGACCGACCAACTGACATAGACTAACACAAAAACACAAGACATCTTGCACAAGACTGAAAACAAGAGGGGTTTAAAAAGGCAAAAAGGATATAGGAGACAGGTGCCGCCGATCTATTAACGAGCAGCGCGAACCAGCTCTGCTCTGCTCTGATTGCTCTGCTGAGCGGCACCTGTGGGAGACAAGAGGAGAGAGAAAACACAAGCACATGTACAAACATAACCACTGGGCGGAGGAGACTGTTATGATCCCACTACAACAAGAATAAACTAAGACTAAAGTAGCAAGATCATGACACTATCCCAATACAAATATTTGTAGTTGGGGTACCCTGTAGCTCTGCTGGTTGAGCATGGCACTTGCAATGCCAAAGTCAAGGGCTCATCTCCCAGGGAACACACAAATTGACAGAATGAACCTTGAATGCACTGTAAGGGGCTTAAATGCATCAAAAATGCAGTGGTCTATCCACTGAAGTTTCATTTTGGATCACAAATCATTTTAAAATTCAGCAAGAGTTATGGCTTGAGGTTAAGTTTATGTTGGTTGTGATTATGATCACCTTTATAACATTTTTAAAGCATCATCAGTACATTGGAACATATACAGTGGAATGTTTTGGGGTTTCGCGAAAATGTATGCATAGTGATGTTTTTGTTTTTATGAGATCAGGCTGTATATTTCTGTTTACTGTTTACACATAGTAAATGATGAGTAATTCTTATCTGTTCTCTCTCTGACTTTCACATTTTTAGCTCACGAGTTCTTCTATTTTGTGTTGGACGAGGTCCCTGTTGGACGATTTAGAGAACTTGTAAGGAGACTTGGCGTTTCTGAGCAGGAAATTGAAAGGGCAGAACGAGACCACCGGTCCTTCAAAGATGCCCAGTACCAGATGCTGAAGGTTTGGAGTGGGAGTGGAGGAGGGAACAACATTTTGTCATGTCACCTCATCCAGATTTTTATAGACATACTAAAAACCATGTATTTAGCTGGCTGTGCGGATAGCATTGAGAGCAAGTTCCTTTCACAGGACAGAAGCTGTTCACACTGAGGCCACTGAAGGTGAATGGAGAAAACGGCATTAAAAGAGATATTAAATAAATAGTTCATCCAAATATGAACAGTCTGTCTGCATTTACTCACCTTCATGTCACTACAAACCTGTATGACTTTCTTTCATCTGCAGAACACAAAAGGAAAATTATGAAAAATATCCTTTTCCCTCTTTTCAATACTATGGCAATGGAAAGTGATTCCACTTTTGAGCTTCAAAAAGGACCCCAAAGGATCATAAAAGTAGTCCATGTGACTTTATTCACTCTGCATTATTCAGTCATTATTTAGTAAAAAGCTTAACTTTCATCGCATGTTCATTCATGAGAGTGCGTTAGACACTCATACTGTCTCGAGTGTTCACACTCTCAATGCAAGTTTGCATGGACTACTTTTATGACAGTTTTGCATCCTTTTTTATGCTTGAAAGTGGAATCACCTTCCACGGCCATTGTAAAAAAAATAAATAAAAAAAAGAAGAAACCAGGATATACTTTAAAATGTTTCCTTTTTGTGTTCCACATGAGGCTTCATCTTAATCTTAGGTTTAAGTATTCCTTTAAATGTTCACTAAATACCATTAGATTTTTTTTTAGAGTAGAGGTGTAATTATAGCTGTATTATAACACCAGGTTATATTTCCAGTTGCATCAGAGATTTCACACTAAAGTTTTTCCTTTTTTTTTTGTGCTGTTGTTTATGAACATACCATAGTTCTATGTTGATGTTGATGTGTGCATTAGCATCACGGCTTTTATATGAGTGCTGTAATAGCTTGTATATCTGAACGAGGATGGTGGTGTGTAGTTTTATGTTGGTTTGATTGTGTGATTGTAGGAATGGATGTCTGACTCTTGAAAGATGTTCCTCATATGTGTAATGTTTTCCAGTTCTCCTTTGAATATAATAGTGAAAATAAAAGGAAAATTAAATAAAAAATCATATTTTGCATTAAGAAATATTTTCATTTCCATATTGAATCAGGACATTTCAAATGTAGGTTTTTGTCATTCCCGTTATTTTCAATGGTGATTTTAGATTAATTAGATTATATTTTAATTACTGTCATGTAGTACTGTACAATGCAAATACAATGATTTTAAAAAAATTAAAATAAACATAAATCAAAGCCAGTGCAACAAATACTTCCATTATGTATAATTTACATTTTATATAATATATCATAGTGTTTTTTTACATTACAGTAATTAGAATGAGATATTTTTTGCATTATGGAAATTGAGCAGGGGTGCATGAAAATGCAAAAACAATGCAAAAAATGTAATAAAATCTTAATGCCCAAAAATAAACAAAATATAAACATCTTTTATTTTATTATTTTATTTTATTTTATTTTTTGCATTGAATGTGGGGTGAAATATAATCTATAGACATGTTCATGAGATTCACCCAATAATGTTTCTGTCTGCTCATGTTGTACAGCTAAGACTGTTTTCACCGCAAAGAGCTGTCTATAGCCGCACTTTTGTATAGCTGTTCATTTACTGTATATCATTCATATCAGCTTCACATGGGCTATTGCAGTAATACTGTGCTTCAAAGAAAACAATCAAAAGCATTATCAAAAGCAAGTTCACATCCATATTTGTGCAATAAATATGGTTTGTGCACAGATTGCTAGTACAGACTGCACCTTCAGTCCTGTTAAGACTGAAGTCTCTCCATTCTCTATAGTTGAAAAATGTGTTTTCAGTTAAAACACACACATATACGCTCACTGAGCACTTTATTAGGTACATCTGTACATCTACTTATTCATATGATTATCTAATCAGCCAATGGTGTGGCAGCGGTGTAATGTATAAATTCATGGAGATACGGGTCAGGAGCTTCAGTTAATGTTCACATCAACCATCAGAATTGGGAAAATATGTGATCTCAGTGATTTCGGCTGTGGCATGATTGTTGGTGCCAGACGGGCAGGTTTGAGTATTTCTGTAAGTGCTGATCTTTTGGAATTTTCACACACAACAGACCCTTGAGAGTTTACTCAGAATGGTGCCAAAAAATAAATTAAAAAAACATCCAGTGAGCAGCAGTTCTGTGGACGAAAACGCCTTGTTGATTAGAGAGGTCAACGAAGAATGGCCAGACCGGTCCAAGCTGACAGAAAGGCTATGGTAACTCAGATATCCCCTCTGTACAACTGTAGTGAGCAGAATAGCATCTCAGAATGCACAACATGTTGAACCTTAAGGAGGGATGGGCTACAACAGCAGAAGACAACGTCGGTTCTTAAATAAATAAGTTTCCTTAACTTAAATATGAAAATTTTGCAACTTGAACATTATAATAAAAAAATAAGCAAACATCATGCAGTAAACATATTTTAATATAAAAATATAAGGTACAACTGTTATCAAAAGATGGGGCACAACCCTGACATTTTTTTTTTTTTTTAAATCAACACATTTGACAGCGACAGGATAAATTGTCTACAGCTGCATTAGTGTTGCAAATCCTTCAACATTAAAACCTTATAAAGCCACCTGTCTTTAAAACTCATTTGGGTCACTCAGATCCAATGCATGGATCAGTCTAAATGTAAAAAGAAATACATCTGAAAGCCTGGGCAGATGGGTGATGACTTCACTTTCAAGAACAGAATTTCTGACCAGACTGTAGTAAATTGCAGCATCTGTGAGTTCTCTGACCGCTGTTAACAGGGCAACTGGTGACTCCAACATCTGGCTCTTCTGAATCTTTAGCCCTGAAATGCAGAAGTAGAAAAAAAGTGGCAAAATTAAGGAACAATTTATAACTACGCTTCCCGCAGCATGACCAGTGATCCCCATTGATACTTTGCTTCTCTTGTGAGAGGACATTTTTCCTGCCTAAAAATGCAACATTTAAAGTGCTACAGCAGCATTTGATTCATGCATGACACTTGAATGACATTTGTTTGGGTGAAGATTATCAAGAGTGCACTGTTTATATTAACGCCCGATGAGATAAGCGACGTAATAAGCGAAAACGATAGCCTCATTTTTTGCCTCATGAAACAAACATAATATGGGAAATGCCATCATTACTTACAGCAACTGACTAAAACCCAGAGATGGGTAGAGTAGCCAAAAACTGTACTCAAGTAAAATACAATTACTTTAAAAAAAAAAAAAATTTACTCAAGTAAAAGTACTAACATAAATAATTACTTGAGTAAGAGTAAGAAAGTATCCAATTAAAAGAGTAATCAAGTAGTGAGTAACTTGTTACTTTCACAAATGACATAATAGACTTTTACTCCCCTATATTCCATTACATAATACACATTTAACATGTATTACAGAATTATTTTTAAAGGAAATTCTGTCATCATTCACCATCATGTTGTTCCAAACCCATATGACTTTCTTCCATGCAACACAATAAGGAGATATTAGACAGAATGTTTGCCTGAGTCACTATTTACTTTTAGAGAATGTTTTTTTTTCTCCATATTTTGAAAATGAATGGTGACCGAGACTGTCAATCCCTAACATTCTGTCTAACATCTTTTGTGTTCCACAGAATACAAAGGGTTACACTGGTTTTGAACAACATGAGGCTAGGGAAATGATGACAGAATATTAAATTATGGCTGAGCTATCACTTTAAAGGGATAGTTCACCCAAAAATGAAAATTGTCTCATCATTTACTCACCCTCATGCCATCCCAGATGTGTATGACTTACTTTCTTCTGCAGAACACAAATTATGATTTTTAGAAGAATATTTTAGCTCTGTAGGCCAAAATTTTGATGCTCCATAAAGCACATAAAGGCAGCATAAAAGTAATCCATAAGACTCCAGTAGTTAAATCCATATCTTCAGAAGTGATATGATTGGTGTGGGTGAAAAACAGATCAATATTTGTAATTTTCTGCTAGACATTCTTCTCCCTGCCCAGCAGGGGGTGATATGCAGAGAAGAATGTGAATCACCAAAAACACAAGAAGAAGAATGTGAAGGTGATCTGTATCTCTTTTTCTCATCCACACCTATCACATCGCTTCTGAAGATATTGATCTAACCTCTGGAGTCTTATGGATTACTTTTATGTTGCCCTTATGTGGATTTTGGAGCTATAAAATGTTGCCACTGATTAATTTGCATTGCATGGACCTACAGAGTTGTGAAATTCTTCTAAAAATCTTCATTTTAGTTCAGCAGATGAAAGAAAGTCATACACATTTGGGGTGGCATGAGGGTGAGTAAATAATGAGAATTTAAATTTTTGGGTGAACTATCACTTTCAGGGCTCTTGTCAGATCTGGATGAATTTGTCAATAAGAAGAGAGATTTGGAAACATTTCTATTAATTATTACGGTGAAAATGTGAAAATGTCCCACAAGGACATTATATATAATGCTGAAATATAAACCAAAACAAGATCACGTTTTATTAATGCCTACTTTCACTATTTCATAGCTTTTAAAGTCCTGCATGGATTCTTATTTCAGTGTAGTTACAGTTTTCAGTGTTAAAATAATTTAGATCATTAGTTATGTACAGTAGTACCGCCGTTCTCTAAACGCAGAGTACGCAGCCTGCGTACGGCACCAACCCCGGTCGTGGTGTCTGAAACTGCCCCCTATCCACTATATAGTGCACTATTTCGGGTGTCCACCATTTAGTATGAGTGTCTGAATTCTGAGTGAGCCACTCGTTCCCTACTTTTGTTCACTCATTCTTACCCACAATGCACTCTAATTTCGAGTGTATATTTGATGAACACTCGACAACAGTTAATTGCCCACAGTCCATCACGGGGAAGACGTACGAGCTGGGAGTTTACTTCATGTTTTATTTCATGCTGAATGTATTAAATTACTTTTTGACAAATCATTACTTGATTAAAATAACATAATAACATATAGAGAGGCAAAACATACAGATACATTTTAAAATGTACTCTTTATTTGATAAAATGTGTTTACTCTTTATATTAACAAACAGTATATATTAAAAATGACAAAAATGATTCTGTACACGTGCAGAAATGCTGTCCGTTCGCGCTCCGGTTGTCAATCATGTGAACGGCAGAGCAAAAGGCATTTACACTTAACTTGGATGTTTACATGTATTTATACAGTTAATCCGCCCGAAGTAGCTGCAATAGTTTCCGGTAAATGCGTAAATACTGCTCATGACATGCGGGACACGGACAAAGCGCGCTGATATATTGCTGCACTGATTTAAAAATGTACACTTAAAAACTGATGTCATAAGAGCCCAGTTAAATTATCACCCTGAAAATGACAATCACATTACACAGAAAAGCCCGTGTTAGCATTAAAGCCAAAACTTACCTCAGCGTGCTGCCTTAAATTGAAGATGAGATTTTAATCTTGAAATATCAGCTTGTCTTGGTGTTATATGAAGGCATTGCATGACAAAACTATTCTTTTTTTCACTGTGCGGAGCGAAGAAAGTGTTTCACTTTTAAGAGTTTGATGCTGCAGCACTGATGACTTGAGTGACACAGCGCGCAGCTGTGAACTTCTGCTCTCGTAAAAGTCCCATTCAATAATCTCTCAATAAATTACACATTAACTAAAATTAAACTCAGTAATGTAACGACTGGAACGCCCCCCATTGTATAGAAGTAAAAGTAAAAAAGATTCATTAGAAATTTACTTGAGTGAGAGTAAAAAGTACCCAATTTTAAACCTACTCTAAAAGTAATTTTAAAATTTTCAAAAAGTTACTCAAGTAAATGTAACGGAGTAAATGTAGCATGTTAATACCCACCTCTGCTAAAACCAGCCCTAAAACAACATAACAAGGATATATCAACATATTGTGCTTCCCTTGTAAATAATGACAGTTTTCATTTTGGGGTGAAGTATTCCTTTAAGTTTCAAATCTGTATGATTTAGAAATGTATGAATAAAGTAATTTACCTGCATGTTTTGAAGAATCTTGAGGCGTCTTCTCTCAGCAGCACAGGAAGTGCACGAAGCACAGTGGTTCAACTTGTATGGACACTATGTTGATCCTGAAAGTACATTTTTAATCTAGTGTTAAATACTGAACATGTTGAATGTGTTATTCAGCCAAAAAAATTGTGAATTATCCAAAACCCTTCAGTTCCCACCCAAATTCATAGATTTAGTAACCTTCACAATAGTCTAAAGATAGGAAAGCTTAGGCCCAGATGGAATCTATAGACTTTGTTGGCACTTTCTTCACAGATTTTCTGGGAAAATCTGCAGAATTTTGCGGATGGGATTTAAACATGTTAAAATGTGCTAAATTAACCTAAGAGTACTATACTTATTGGTTGCTAAAAGCATCATAAAATTAGCCAAAATATTTCAAAACAACATTCAAGTGCTGGAGAATTTGAAGAGCATTTATAAATGAGAATTGTTGCAATTCTGCTGTGAATTCTGCTGTGAAGAGTTATGCATGTGAAGATTCAGTCTGGGCTTTTAACACACATAATCAAAGTTAAACTGTGAATGCAACTTTTCAATACCCTCACTATTAAAGGGTTGGTTCACCCAAAAATGAAAATCCTCTTATGATTTACTTTTAAGCCATCCCAGATATGTATGTCTTTATTTCTTCTGCAGAACCAAACAATAAGCAGATTTCAGCTCAGTTTGTCCATAAAATGTATGTAAATAGGTGTCATCAGGCTGCTGGCTGTTTGACTGTCCAAAAAGCATATTTAGGCAGCATAAAAGTAATCCACATGGGGGCCTGGGTAGCTCAGCGAGTATTAACGCTGACTACCACCACTGGAGTCGTGAGTTCGAATCCAGGGTGTGCTGAGTGATTCCAGCCAGGTCTCCTAAGCAACCAAATTGGCCCGGTTGCTAGGGAGGGTAGAGTCACATGGGGTAACCTCCTCGTGGTCGCGATTAAGTGGTTCTCGCTCACAATGGGGCACGTGGTAAGTTGTGTGTGGATCGCGGAGAGTAGCATGAATCTCCACATGCTGTGAGTCTCTGCGGTGTCATGCACAGCGAGCCACGTGATAAGATGTGTGGATAGACAGTCTCAGAATTGGAGGTAACTGAGACTTGTCCTCTGCCACCCAGAATGAGGTGAGAAACTACGCCACCACAAGGACCTAGTAAGTAGTGGGTATTGGGCATTCCTTCCATTCCAAAAGAAAAGGGGATCAAATTAAAAAAACATAATTTAAAAATAAAATGAAATAAGTAATCCACACAACTCCAGCCAATCAATTAATGTCTTCTGTAGCAAACCGATAATTAAAACTTTGTTAACTTTAAAAAAATAGCTTCCTGCCAGCAGTCGCCGCATCAGTGATGTAAGCACAATGCTGCATTCACATGAGAAGTCGGAAGCACGTGCTTTGTATACAACATAGGAACGAACGTCACACAAGAGTTAATTCATTTCAAACAGCATCCCAGCGCTGGCCGGAAGCAATGACTTAAAGTTAAAAACTTTTTATTTATTTATTTTTTACTTACACCAACCTATCGGTTTGCTACATTAATTGATCGACTGGAGTCGTGTGGATTTATGCTGTCTACAATGCATTTAGAAAGTATTCAGACCCCTTCATTTTTTTCACATTTTGTTATGTTGCTGCCTTATGCTAAAATGTTTTAAATATTTATTTTTTTACATTACTCATTTTCAGGTCAAGTCATTTTTATTTGTATAGCGCTTTTCAAAACACACATTGTTTCAAAGTAGCTTTACAGAAAATCATGCATTAACAGAAAATGAAACTGTAATATCTATTAAGTCTTAGAGTCATCATCATGTAGATTGATTAAATATGATTGTAAACTGTCTATAAAAATAAATAATTAAATAATAATTGTATTTAGAACCCCAGAGAGCAAGCTAAAGGCGACTGTGGCAAAGAACACAAAACTCCATAAGATGTTAGTTAATGGAGAGAAATAACATGTAAACCAGGCTCACTGTGGGGGCCAGTTCCCCTCTGGCTAACATCATGAATATAATGCCAATATTAGTTATTTATGTGCAGTGCAAATCATGGTTTAAAATGAGTAAACTAAGTAAGTGTTAAGGGCCAGTGTTTATACAAAGATTTTGTATATACTATAAAATGAATGTCTAATGTCTTTGAAGTTCAGCCTGGATTAACTGCAGAAGTTCACATTGATGCATTGTCCTTTGTTGGCAAATAATTGAAAGTCTATGTATTCCATTTTAAGATTGTAGTCCATCATTAGACCAAGGTGATGCAGGCAGAGATCAGTGAAGTGCGTCGCTGTTCAACCAGCAGGTCATTTCGGTGAGGTCTATCCTAAGTCCAAGGTTCAGGCAGTGGCATATGAAGTATCCCATGTCATAGGATTCATAGACAATTGGAAGAGTTTCTGGGGTAGACCTGACCTGCTAATCCCTCCAGGGAAGGTGCCACTCTCCTCTCTAGTAATTTGGCTCATAGTCTTAATAATGATAGTATTTGACTAACTGGGGCCCAGATCAGGAAGCAGACAAACTGGCTAATCCGAACGTCTGCTAGCTGCCTTGAGACGTCACACAGGTCACATAAACTACAACACATAGAGACCGTATCACCTAGATATCATATAGAGACTGTGTCTGTTCCCCGAACTACCAAACACAAACCCCTCACTAAATCATTTAGAAAAAATTTGATTAAGGTCAAACTTGAAAATAAATAAATAAAATAAAATTTGAAGATGAACATCATATAAAGGTAGGGCTACTAAACATTAGATCTCTTTCTACCAAAGTACTAATTGTAAATTAAATTATTAAAGATCATAGTTTGGATGCACTCTGTTTGACTGAAACCTGGCTTAAACCGGATGAATATATTAGTTTGAAATGAATCTACTCCCCCAGGTTATTGTTATAACCATGAGCATCGTCTGAAGGGTCGAGGAAGAGGTGTTGCTACAATTTACAGTGAAGTTTTTGGTGTTACTCAGAGGACAGGATATAAATTTACCTCTTTTGAACTAATAATGCTTAATGTAACACCATCAGATATAGGGTAGGGTTGGTAACCGAGAACCGGTTCCATTCTTTAAAAAAAATACAGAAATTGTATGATCTTCGTGACTTTCGGTTCCGTTAACGGTTCTCCAGCATGCAATTTTCCAACGATGTGGCTGGAACATCGTCCTGAAATACTCTGACAGTGTTTCCAGCAGCGCATTTCTGTAGCAGTGCTGCCCTCTTCTGACTCTACAGTGTAAAACACAGCGCTACCAGTGTATTTAATTCCCAATCGAACAAGTCTCGAGCTGGCTCTTTTTACAGTGCAAAACATATGCGCTTCCGGTACAGTTCGATTCCCGAAATTATTATTCAAAGGATCTGTTTTTTTTTAATCAACAGCGCAAAACATATGGTGCTTTCAGTATAGTCAGAACCCGAAAGAACCATTCTAATGAGCCGGTTCTTTTGAATCTACAGCGTGAAACATACAGCGCTTCCAGTATACAAGTAATCTTATACTAATGTGCAAGTTATGAATGTCCAACTCGAAATTAAATAAGAACTGTTGAAGTCTCACAAGCCTGAAGTACAACATTAGGGTACAAAACACAGCCTAAACTGTCTTTGGAAGTGTTACTGTTTATTTAATTATGTTAAATCAAGCAGTGCAGTTACTGACTGGTTGTTCATATGACAATGTATAATTAAAGATATGCAAGTTTTGTTGTAATAGTGGGATTTTATCAAATAATAAATGAATTAATGAAATATGCCATCACATTTCGTGTTGGTTTAGATGCCTTTATTTAAAATAGAGTAAGGATCTATTATTGGATTGTATTTATGTCTCTAAAAAGTCTGCAAACACATCTTTTACAAGAACTGTATTCAATTTCTGATTTGTTATCTCTGCTCTGTACAAATTAGAAATGATCTCATTATTTGGTAACAGACAGCAGAGGGTAGTAAATGCAATAAAAATTGCATTTCTCATTTCTAAATAATTCTTTTGAAAAAAAAAGTACTGAAAGAATTGCTCGAATCATTACTGGAACCGTTAAGGAACCGGAATCGTTAAGAGGAATCGGAATCCTAAATCCTTACGATTCCCAACCCTAGTCAGATATAAATAAAAAATCTCTGTCGTCTTTTGCCCTTGCTACAGTATACAGATCACCTGGGCCATACTCAGATTTCCTTGGTGAATTCGCAAATTTTCTGTCAGATCTAGTAATGTAGATAGAGCTTTAATTGTTGGTGACTTCAACATTCACATAGATGATGAAAATGACACACTGGGATTAGCATTTATCGATATTCCCAACTCTCTTGGAGTCAGACAAAATGTGACAGGACCAACTCATCACCATAATAATATGCTAGATTTAATTCTGTCATATGGAGTTGATGTTGATACTATAGAAATTCTACCGCAGAGCAATGACATCTCAGATCTCTTGTTTGCTGTGATCAGCTAATGTCACTCAATCTACACCATGCTATTGTTCAGGTAGAACTGAAACAACTGTCACAGCACTTCAGAAAACAGTGTCTCATAATTTTGCTCACGAGTAAATTCAATCCTTCACTGTCAAAGGTCATGAAGAGCTAACAAAACTTATCAAAAAATCAAAAGCCACAACATGTATGTTAGATCCAATACCAACTAAGCTCTTAAAAGAGGTATTCCCTGTAATCACAGAACCGCTTCTTAATATTATTAACTCCTCGCTATCCTTAGGACATGTCCCAAGAAACTTTAAAACGGCAGTTATCAAACTACTTATTAAGAAGCCACAGCTTGATCCTGGAGAATTGGCTAATTACAGACCAATTTCAAATCTACCATTTATGTCGAAAATACAAGAAAAGGTAGTGTCCTCCCAACTATGTTCATTTCTATAGAGAAATGGTATATATGAACAATTTCAGTCAGGATTTAGGCCCCATCACAATACCGAGACTGCACATATCAGAGTTACAAATGACTTGCTCTTATCATCTGATTGCGGCTGCATTTCACTTCTAGTACTTTTAGATCTTACTGCTGCCTTTGAAATGATAGATCATGACATTCTCTTGAATTGGCAGGAGAATTATATTGGCATTAGTGGACTTGCATTAGCATGGTTTAGGTCCAATTTATCAGACTGCTACCACTTTGAATGTGTAAATGGGGAATTGTCAAATCAAACAAAAGTTAAATATGGAGTGCCACAGGGATCAATTTTAGGGCCTCTGCTTTTCTCCTTAAACATGCTTCCTCTGGGAGATATTATCAGGAATCATGGAATAAGTTTCCACTGTTATGCCGACCATACCCAACTTTATATTTCTTCTAAACCCAACGAAAATTTACGATTCTCCAAATTAGCAGAGTGTATCAATGAAATCAAAGATTGCATGGCCAGAAATTTCCTTCTACTCAATTCAGACAAAACAGAGATACTAATTATTGGACCAAAAACCTCTAAAAATAAGCCGCTAAAATATCATTTGATTGTCGATGGATATACTGTTACATCGTCTTCTACAGCAAAGAACTTGTGTGTTATATTTGATACCAATCTGTCCTTTGAAACTCATTTTCCAATGTTTGCAGAACAGCATTCTCCCACCTCAGAAATATTGCTAAGTTACGACACATGTTCTCTGTTTCTGATGCTGAAAAACTAATTCAGACGTTCATGACCTCAAGACTAGATTATTATAATGCATTACTGGGAGGATGTCCAGCAAGTTCAATAAATAAACTGGTAATTGGTTCAAAATGCAGCTACCAGAGTGCTGACTAGAACCAAGAAATATGATCATATACATTTCTGTTAACTACATATAGTTAACAGGACTGGTCTAGCTCCACAGTACTCAAATGACCTTCTGACACGCTATACTCCATCATGTTCCTTACGATCACAAAATTCTGGCTTGTTAATAGTTTCTAGAATATCAAAATCCACAAAAGGAGATAGATCCTTTTCCTATTTGGCTCCTAAACTATGGAATATTCTCCCGAACACTGTTCGGGACGCAGACACACTTTCTGAGTTTCAGTCTAGACTAAAGACTCATCTATTTAGCCAGGCCAACCTAATTTATCCTTCAACTCACAATTAGGCTGCTTTAGCCGGAACCAGAAACATCTATCATGATCTGTAACTCTGCATAAAATTGAATGCCATCTACGCTAATATTATTCTATTTGTTTCTCTTATGTCTCAACTTGAACCCGGGATTCATATCCCGAGGTTACAAGAGCCGGCCAGATCCAGCTCCGTTCCTGCTTGGTGCCGGACTCCACTGCTATGTGTCTCTGAGTGATGACAACTAAATGCAGCCGGTGCTAGCCAGACATCACTTCAGTCTATTACAATGGACTTCAGAGGATGAACTGATGCCAACTCCAACTGTAAGACATCAGATACTTTATATGCCATTGCCTGAACCTTGGACTTAGGATGGACCCCACGGAACCTCACCGAATTTACCTGCCGGTTGAACTGCGATCCACCTCATTGATCTCTGCCTGCATCACCTTTGTCTATTGATGGACTACACTCTTGAAACGGAGTACATTGACTATCATTTAATTGCCAACAAAAGACTTCATCTGCCAACTAACAAAGGACAATGCATCTATGTGAACTTCTGCAGTTAGTCCAGGATGGACTTCAAAAACATTAATCATTAATCTTACAGGTCATAAAAAAAGTTTTTGTTTTTTTTAAACACTGGACCTTAACGCTTAATTTACTAATCTTAAACCATGACCTGCACTGCACATAAATAACTAATATTGGCATTATATTCATGCTGGTTAGCCAGAGGGGAACTGGCCCCCACAGTGATCCTGGTTTCTCCCAAGGTTATTCTTCTCCATTAACCAGCATCCTATGAAGTTTTCTGTTCCTTGCCACAGTGACCTTCAGCTTGCTCACAGGGGTTCTAAATACAATTATTGCTTAATTATTTGATTTTTAGACACAATATACAATCTAAAAACAAACAATGATATACAATGATCACTCTTACAGTTAGATATTACAGTTTCATTTTCTGTTTATGCATGATTTTCTGTAAAGCTTCTTGTGATGTATGTTGTGAAAAGCACTATACAAATTAAAATGACTTGACATGTCTTGTGGTTGGAGTTGGCATCAGTTCATCCTCTGAAGTCCATCGTAATAGACTGAAGTGTCTCTCCAAAGATGTTAAATTTGGTTCAAGTCCGGGCTCTGGCTGGGCCACTCAAGGCCATTCACAGAGTTGTCTCTAAGCCACTCTTGCTTTGTCTTGGCTGTGTGCTTAGGGTCATTGTCCTGTTGCAAGGTGAACCTTCGGCCCAGTCTAAAGTCCTGAGCACTGTGGACTAGGTTTTCATTAAGGATATCTCTGTATTTTGCTGCATTCAGCTTTCCTTCAACCTTGACCAGTCCCCCAGTCCCTGCCGCTGAAAAACACCCCCACAGCATGATGCTACCACCACCATGCTTCACCGTTGGGATGGTGTTGCGCAGGTGATGAGCAGTGCCTGGTTTCCTCCAAACATGACACTTGGAATTGAGGCCAAACAGTTCAGTCTTCGTTTCATCAGACCAGAGAATCTTGTTTCTCAGTCTGAGAGTTCTTTAGGTGCTTTTTCGCATGTCTTGCACTCAGGAGCGTCTTCTGTCTGGCCACTCACACATTACAGGTGCATCTCAATAAATTAGAATGTCGTGGAAAAGTTAAATTATTTCAGTAATTCAACTCAAAT
This sequence comes from Myxocyprinus asiaticus, assembly GCF_019703515.2. Taxonomy (NCBI): domain Eukaryota; kingdom Metazoa; phylum Chordata; class Actinopteri; order Cypriniformes; family Catostomidae; genus Myxocyprinus; species Myxocyprinus asiaticus. The sequence continues at coordinate 32,770,590 of NC_059358.1, read as the reverse complement.
TGTGAAACTCGTGTATTAAATAAATTCAATGCACACAGACTGAAGTAGTTTAAGTCTTTGGTTCTTTTAATTGTGATGATTTTGGCTCACATTTAACAAAAACCCACCAATTCACTATCTCAACAAATTAGAATATGGTGACATGTCAATCAGCTAATCAACTCAAAACACCTGCAAAGGTTTCCTGAGCCTTCAAAATGGTCTCTCAGTTTGGTTAACTAGGCTACATAATCATGGGGAAGACTGCTGATCTGACAGTTGTCCAGAAGACAATCATTGACACCCTTCACAAGGAGGGTAAGCCACAAACATTCATTGCCAAAGAAGCTGGCTGTTCACAGAGTGCTGTATCCAAGCATGTTAACAGAAAGTTGAGTGGAAGGAAAAAGTGTGGAAGAAAAAGATGCACAACCAACCGAGAGAACCATATGAGGATTGTCAAGCAAAATCGATTCAAGAATTTGGGTGAACTGCACAAGGAATGAACTGAGGCTGGGGTCAAGGCATCAAGAGCCACCACACACAGACATATCAAGGAATTTGGCTACAGTTGTCGTATTCCTCTTGTTAAGCCACTCCTGAACCACAGACAACGTCAGAGGCGTCTTACCTGGGCTAAGGAGAAGAAGAACTGGACTGTTGCCCAGTGTTCCAAAGTCCTCTTTTCAGATGAGAGCAAGTTTTGTATTTCATTTGGAAACCAAGGTCCTAGAGTCTGGAGGAAGGGTGAAGAAGCTCATAGCCCAAGTTGCTTGAAGTCCAGTGTTAAGTTTCCACAGTCTGTGATGATTTGGGGTGCAATGTCATCTGCTGGTGTTGGTCCATTGTGTTTTTTGAAAACCAAAGTCACTGCACCCGTTTACCGAGACATTTTGGAGCACTTCATGCTTCCTTCCGCTGACCAGCTTTTTAAAGATGCTGATTTCATTTTCCAGCAGGATTTGGCACCTGCCCACACTGCCAAAAGCACCAAAAGTTGGTTAAATGACCATGGTGTTGGTGTGCTTGACTGGCCAGCAAACTCACCAGACCTGAACCCCATAGAGAATCTATGGGGTATTGTCAAGAGGAAAATGAGAAACAAGAGACCAAAAAATGCAGATGAGCTGAAGGCCACTGTCAAAGAAACCTGGGCTTCCATACTACCTCAGCAGTGCCACAAACTGATCACCTCCATGCCACGCCGAATTGAGGCAGTAATTAAAGCAAAAGGAGCCCCTACCAAGTATTGAGTACATATACAGTAAATGAACATACTTTCCAGAAGGCCAACAATTCACTAAAAATGTTTTTTTTTATTGGTCTTATGATGTATTCTAATTTGTTGAGATAGTGATTTGGTGGGTTTTTGTTAAATGTGAGCCAAAATCATCAAAATTAAAAGAACCAAAGCCTTCAACTACTTCAGTCTGTGTGCATTGAATTTATTTAATACACGAGTTTCACAATTTGAGTTGAATTACTGAAATAAATGAACTTTTCCACGACATTCTAATTTATTGAGATGCACCTGTATGTCTGGCCCAGATCAGTACAGTGTTGCATTGATGGTTGTCCTTCTGCAAGTTTCTCCCATCTCTACACATGATCTCTGGAGCTCAACCAGAGTGACCACTGGGTTCTTGTTCACCTCTCTTACTGAGGCCCTTCTCCCCCGATTGCTCAGCTCTAGGAAGAGTCCTGGTTGTTCCATTCTTATTCCTTTAGAGAATTATGGAGGCCACTGTGCTCTTGGGAACCTTCAATGCAGCTGAATTTTTTTTGAAGCCTTCCCCAGATCTGTGCCTTGACACAATCCTGTCTCTGAGCTCTGCAGGCAGTTCCTTTGACCTCATGGCTTGGTTTTTGCTCTGATATGAATTTTCAGCTGTGAGACCTAATATAGACAGGTGTGTGCCTTTCCAAATAATGTCCAATCAACTGAAATTGCCACAGGTGGACTCTCTGTGTGTGTGTGTGTGTATATATATATATACACACACACGCACAGACACACAAAATTCACTCAACGGTGCTGCGGGATCACATTAGCACATTGAAAAAGTTCTGGTTCAAAAGACTTCTCGTTGTTCTGGAGGCCACATGTATCATCACTTATTTCAGGTGGGCATACGCAAAATCCTAAGAAAGATATGTGGGGCGTATGCCCTAGACTACACTACTGTCCAGAAGCTGTTTCTCTGATTTTCTCTCATTACCTCCACAAGGCACTGATCCCTCTGGTTTGAAGCGCTTGTCTGCTTGTGTCTTTCAGCATTTATGCATATTAAGATGAGCAGAGGAAGAAATAGTTCCCGTCCTGCACAAGTATTTGCTAATATAGCCTAATCCATTTTATTTCACTTTGAAGCTTATGATTATTGTTCATGTTCATGGTAACCAAATAATAATATCCCTACTTAAAAAAAAAAAATTAGAATCGACATTTTTGATTCAACATCAGTATCAGAAGTATCGATACTTTAGGATCGATCCGCCCATCCCTAGTGCTGTGGCTCGTAAGTTAAATGAAATTGTGTTGTACCTCATGGTTCATTGCAAACAGATGTAGTAGGAGTCTGACTGAGCAGCCTGTTGTTGTTTCAGTCGTGTTGAAAGCAGAGGGCAAAATTACTAATCCTACTATATGGTGAAGATTCAACTCTAATGCAGTCGTAGTCAGTGTTGAAATAATTAGGAAAGATAATTTTGATTTTAGTGCTTTGACTCATAAGTGACTTTGTGTTGTACCTCACGTGTCATTTCAAACAAATGTAGTAGGACTGAGTTGCATGGACTGATGAACAAATTGTGTTGATGTGTCTGCTGTCATTCAAATCTGTAAATCAAAAAGTTGTTATGCCATTCTTGAGATAGTTGCGGTGCTTTCACTCGTATTCTAAATTATATTGATTCATAGTAATTTTTTTTTTGTTGAAGGATTGTAAACGATTATCTCTCCTCCTCGCTCCACAAATGTGTGCTCCATTATCTCGTTGGCCTAAAAAATACTTTCTAATTGACATGCACACAGAAAACAACGCCAGTCAATAAATAGTCCGTTAGAGCGGAAAATAAGGAATATTGCATGAGGCACACAGGCATGAGCACCAAACAGTGATATGTATCCTGTGCCCTTTTGTATAAAAATATATTACTTTTATTTGTAAATCAAATAAATGATTGAAAACCACATTATTGGGTCACTTGTTTCTGTATGTGTTTACCAGGTCTGCAAATGAACTGCTTATATTTTCAGGTCAAATGTATTATTTGCTCTTTCATCCAAAGTGATTCCCATTTAAGACTGAACTAATCACTGGAACAGTTTCATTAGCAAAAGAGCAGTATTGTCAACACTTCCTGATTCAGCAGCACTAAACCTACAGCAGTTTTGTCAGCAGACCCTTAATTATTAGGCAAGCACCACCCAATCGTACCTTTCTTTGATGAAGGTGCTTGTGTAATTACTGTATGTCTTTGTGTGTACACTGATGCATGGCTGTTATAATCTTATGCAATGTTGCTTTTCTGGATTCCTATCCACTAAATTATTTCCCATATGATATTACTCTCTAAACTAATGTTCTGATCACGCATAAAACAATTATTTTAGGGCCATTGCTGTATTGCTGATATTTTGAATATATGGATTTAAACAAACCCCTAAAGTAACTAATCCCACACCATCTGTACCACAGACATGCATGTTTGTCAGTTTGGGGCTAAACCACAAACCTATCATCGCTACCTTACTATAGCTTTACATATTGTCATATACCTGTGATCAAACAGCTGGTTTGCTGTCAATCACATCAGAAAGCACTAATGGACCAATCAGGTTTATCCTCCCCATGCACAACTATGTTGGAGATCTAAGGGGCAGAGACTGAGGAATCCTGTCTCTCTTGCTCAACCTGTTACTAAAGGAAGGGTTAAGAAAGAAAGAGAAAGACAAGGCTTGAGAAAGACAGACTCGGGAAGCCAGGATGGAGAGAAAAATAACCTAAACATGTCTGTCTGAGGGAAATGGACACAACAAAATCCAGGTACATATTAGTTGTGCTGAGAGTCAATGTGAAGGTCAATTCTAACTTTTGCTACAGTTTTTTTGTAGCTTCTTCATATAAATGACAATTCAATCTACAATGGTAACACTTTACAATTAGGCTGTATTCACTAACGCAATAGATATCATCAACTAATATTAAACATAACAGTATTTTTTAATCTTTCATGTTATTCTTAATTTCACGCATACTCATTTTTTTTTAACATTTAACCCTGTATACGTTAACATTGATAAATGCCTTATGAAATAACATGAACTAACCAATATACTCTGTAAAAAAAATATTATTCATTGTTAGATGCCATGCATTAACCAGTGTTAATGTAAATATTCATATTGTAAAGTATTACATCTACAACTGAATCACTACTGTTCTATTATTATATGTGTACGTATTTTTCATTTATGTTAAGTTTACAGGTAGATGTGCATTGCCTGTCTATTGGCTATTTGCATGTTGGTGTGTGCCTATGGTTATGCACGCATGTGTGTTTGTGTCTGCCAAGTGTGGAGTATTATACCCTCCATTAATGACTGCTGATAGTTATGTTGACAAGACAAGTCTGAACAGTATTGGTGCTTTGCCAAAAAGTGATGTCAAACGTGGGTGGTTTTTAAAATCTTTCTCAGAATATGTGTGTGTGTGAATCATACACCTGTGCTGTAGTTCAGAATAGATGGAACATGAACTGTGTAAATCAGATATGGTGTGTATAGGTGTGTATATACCCTTCAACTTGTCACCATATGTCTCTTGTATATTAAGTCCTCAGTGCTGTCCTGGCTTTTTCCTCATGTGAGACTTGTGTGTTTACAAACTTAGCTATAGTTTGGGGACAAATTTTGTCCTCAGAAATGAGCTATTTTGCTACTGTATATCTGACTAAATCTACACATTTTGTCTTCCTCATTTGAATTTTTTTTTTTTTTAATAAATAATCCATACATAAATTACAGTATCCTTTTAATTATTATAAAAATGCAAAAGTTTTTTCTAGGGTAAGGGTGTGGGTTAAGGTCAGTCTATAGTATTTATAATTAGCTTTATATAAAAACAATACAGGTATGCACCTATATTGATAGCCAGGTAAAAGTGTGTTTGTGAGTGTGTGAGTGTATGTTGGGGGGGGCATGTTGTCATGAGAGATGAGATTTTTGGTCACAGTTGGTCTTATGATAAATGGAATCACTTCCTTTTGTTGTGGTTTAGAGTTAACCACAACAAAAGGTAAAAAAAGATATCGATTTTCAGATTAATCAAGATTAATACATTTGAACGTTCCCAAAATCAATTCTTAAAATCCCAAGATAGATATTTTACCGTTTGCATAACCTTTTACAATGCAAGTAAATCACTTGCATATGCCACAAAATTTTGCGTTATGCAACTAAAAATGTCTGTGATTAGCCACTGTTTGGTAAATGTTCAGATTTCACTCACCAGTGATAGAGTAGTATAGTGGTGAAGAGGTTCAGCACAGAAATCCTTGCAATGGGTGTTGAAAGCAAAAGTTTGGTTTGACTCATTTTCTGTGTAATGTGAATCCAAACACGAGATCCATGCAAACCATTTGTCATTGAATAATGTCTCTTTTAATAGACTTTCTATTCTTTACAGTCAGTTGTTGATCAAAAACCACAAATCTAGAAACATTTAATTCTAATCACTTACAGGTGCATCTCAATAAATTAGAATGTCGTGGAAAAGTTCATTTATTTCAGTAATTCAACTCAAATTGTGAAACTCGTGTATTAAATAAATTCAATGCACACAGACTGAGGTAGTTTAAGTCTTTGGTTCTTTTAATTGTGATGATTTTGGCTCACATTTAACAAAAACCCACCAATTCACTATCTCAAAAAATTAGAATACATCACAAGACCAATAAAAAAAAACATTTTTAGTGAATTGTTGGCCTTCTGGAAAGTATGTTCATTTACTGTATATGTACTCAATACTTGGTAGGGGCTCCTTTTGCTTTAATTACTGCCTCAATTCGGCGTGGCATGGAGGTGATCAGTTTGTGGCACTGCTGAGGTGGTACGGAAGCCCAGGTTTCTTTGACAGTGGCCTTCAGCTCATCTGCATTTTTTGGTCTCTTGTTTCTCATTTTCCTCTTGACAATACCCCATAGATTCTCTATGGGGTTCAGGTCTGGTGAGTTTGCTGGCCAGTCAAGCACACCAACACCATGGTCATTTAACCAACTTTTGGTGCTTTTGGCAGTGTGGGCAGGTGCCAAATCCTGCTGGAAAATGAAAGCAGCATCTTTAAAAAGCTGGTCAGCGGAAGGAAGCATGAAGTGCTCCAAAATGTCTTGGTAAACGGGTGCAGTGACTTTGGTTTTCAAAAAACACAATGGACCAACACCAGCAGATGACATTGCACCCCAAATCATCACAGACTGTGGAAACTTAACACTGGACTTCAAGCAACTTGGGCTATGAGCTTCTTCACCCTTCCTCCAGACTCTAGGACCTTGGTTTCCAAATGAAATACAAAACTTGCTCTCATCTGAAAAGAGGACTTTGGAACACTGGGCAACAGTCCAGTTCTTCTTCTCCTTAGCCCAGGTAAGACGCCTCTGACGTTGTCTGTGGTTCAGGAGTGGCTTAACAAGAGGAATACGACAACTGTAGCCAAATTCCTTGACATGTCTGTGTGTGGTGGCTCTTGATGCCTTGACCCCAGCCTCAGTTCATTCCTTGTGAAGTTCACCCAAATTCTTGAATCGATTTTGCTTGACAATCCTCATATGGTTCTCTCGGTTGGTTGTGCATCTTTTTCTTCCACACTTTTTCCTTCCACTCAACTTTCTGTTAACATGCTTGGATACAGCACTCTGTGAACAGCCAGCTTCTTTGGCAATGAATGTTTGTGGCTTACCCTCCTTGTGAAGGGTGTCAATGATTGTCTTCTGGACAACTGTCAGATCAGCAGTCTTCCCCATGATTATGTAGCCTAGTTAACCAAACTGAGAGACCATTTTGAAGGCTCAGGAAACCTTTGCAGGTGTTTTGAGTTGATTAGCTGATTGACATGTCACCATATTCTAATTTGTTGAGATAGTGAATTGGTGGGTTTTTGTTAAATGTGAGCCAAAATCATCACAATTAAAAGAACCAAAGACTTAAACTACTTTAGTCTGTGTGCATTGAATTTATTTAATACACGAGTTTCACAATTTGAGTTGAATTACTGAAATAAATGAACTTTTCCACGACATTCTAATTTATTGAGATGCACCTGTATAGCACGGATGAGGTAAAGAAGCCATTCAGCTCCACTCTCGTTAATGTGCACTCATCCGAAACACATCTGTGAGACGCTCACTAAACTGCCACCATTCTTAAAGAGAAAGTACTGTTTTAGCATGTGTTGTACAAATAAATGTAAATAATTGATATGGCAGAAGCAGTAAGAGTAGAATGGGCAGTATGTCATTGCGAACTCGGCCATTCTATGCAGCGCTTTTCATATGGAGATCAAACTTCAAAGCAGAGCTTGATGCTGGCATTGAGCGGTGCATTGGCGACTCTGACGCAAATCATGTAAATGCGGCTTCGCAATTGCTGTAGCATAAATGCAATTTCAAGAGATACAAATGTATTGATGGAATACATGGAATTTGTACGTTTTTAAAAAACTAATGATACAATTTTTTTTTTTTTAATAATTAACGTTTTCCTAACGGACCAAGTTAGAAGATCCCCTGTATAAATAACAATATTAACAGCACTGAGAGAGAATTTCTTTCCTATGCAAGCAAAATGAAAATTATAACTGAAATATACCCAAATTAATCAGAATCGAATTGAATTGAGAGCTTGTGAATCAGAATTGAATTGGGAAATCTTTATCAATGCCCAGCCCTATAATGCACAGTGATCAATGAAGCATAGCACAAGGATTCTCTTATCTCTCAATGCTGTTATTTGCCCCCCATAATTTCAGATTATTGTCCTGCAAGGCACCAAGGCAATGACCTTGTTGGAGGTGCCCTTTTGTCACAATTGCGAGATCTAAATGAATTGTTTTTATTCAAATGTTATTTAATCTGACTAAATTAACCTGACAAATCAGGTCACACCAACAAAAGTCATTTTTATGGGTTGATTCAAGTAAATTTACAGTAGATCCTTGAGGTAACAATTGCAGGTTACCACTTTTTTGCAAAAGAGTCGACATGACATGACTTGTCTATACAACATGACAGCTGCAGTAAGGTGTTCAGAATGTGTTAGTGCTGAGGAGGGTTCAGGAACAGATAACATTACTCATTTCTATTATTCATTACCTTTATTTAGTATTGTTATTACGTTATTTCACATTGTGTCATCAGTCACTGGCATGGTTTTAAGCACTGTTCATCTATCTATAGTGGCTTGCTTCTGATTTTCTATATATGGTCCCCCTCTAAGTTATGCTTTCTGGTCTATTTTCCTCATTTATTCTTTCTCTGTCTTTGTCTTTCTCTCTTCCAGAAGTGTTACTAATTAATCATCAGGCTATTAATCATCTCAATGTAACCTTATCTATGTCTGTCATTCATCCATCAAGAGAAACGGAACTGAGTAGTGTCATGGCGCCAGAGGAAACTGCCCCAGGTGACATGAGTGATAGAGAGCGAGAGGAAGAAAAAGAAACAGACAACGACACCTCAGATGGATTCTTTCCAGTTATATCAGCCAGCCAACGGAGGGCACAAGAGAAACACAGATACAATACTGTAGGCTATCAGGTACTCAACTGCTAAGATTAAAAGGAACTCTTTAAATGCAATACCAGTTTCCACTAATGTAATATTTACCACATCACATGCATCTGCAACTTAGTGGTGCTCACATGTTCAAAAAAGCCTTATACGTGGCTTTATGTGACTTAAGCAACCTGGATCAACATCCTTCAACCAATCAATGCCCTAGAGTTAGGTCCTGGGACAACATTTTTATCAACCATTTATTGCACTCTGATTTTATGGTTAGTTAGGGTTAAGGTTGGGGTTAGGGTTTTAGGGTTAGGGTCAAGGCACTTAGCTAATGGGGTAAGAGATGCAAATGGTTATGGTTGGGGCCCACAAAAATTCCAGTAGTATTGATATAAGGGGCCCAGAGCAATATTCTGTCAGCGGGCCCAGAATGCCTAGAATAGCCCTGTTTTGGGGTTAGGATGCTGTTGAAGGGACATGTCCTACTTGGGTAAATCATGCTATGCCTTACATGCATAGGATGGATATCTTGGATATGGATAACTTGGGTTGAAGGCTTTGATTGAGTCAGTTCAATTCAATGTGTTACATTCATAAACAATCTTTGCTTTTTCAGAAAAAGAAGCAGAGGGTGGCTGTGGACTTTTCTACAGTGAGCAAGGCAACATCTACTGGTGTCAAGACCAGAGGTGCATTAATGCAAGTGTTTTTCAGCCAGGGAGTGTCTGACAAAAATGCCACACAGGAGGTAATTATTGACGAGACAACTGATCATGTGAAGTCCTTGTTGTTTTCATAATAATATGCTGGGGGCACTTTTTCTGTCTGTGTGCTTATGATGGTATTAATACTAAGCAGCAATTTATGAAATACATTTACTCTTAATATATTTACTCAGATACTTATTCCTCTCTCTTTCTGTCCTACTTGGTTGTGATATTTTATTTACAATACAATGAAATTCATATATTTTAAGAGTAAATGTATAAGAAAATCTTTTCTTTTTTTTTTAGCTGGGCACTTAGACTTTGTTTTTTCTCTTTACACATCTCTAAATCCATCTTCAAACATTTCCTCTCTTTTTTTACTCATACTCTCTCACAGGATCGATCAGGTGGCATACAGGGGCAGGTGGATGCACTGAAGAAGGTTCTGGACTCTTTCACTGTACCAGCTGACCTGAGGTGGATGTGGGGGGAGGGAGGTACTGAAACAGCACTGGAACAGACCTGGACTGATATAGTGCGCTCTCATGAGGTATGGATGGATGGATGGATGGATGAGGAAGAGAGAGAAAGAAAAGTGTGAAAAAAGGGAGGAAAAGTTTGATTATGTTCAATTACGTTATGAAGAAGTGGGCAAACATTGAACATGAATCAGCATGAATTTGCAATCGATTTTACATCTGTAATCTGATGAATTTGTGGGAGAAACAGGAAATAAAAAGAAAACAATTTGATTGGATCATGATAAGTGGGCGTTACTTAACAGAATGGAGCCAGGTGACTGAAGGGGAGGGGTTGGGAAATAAGAGGGCTTTATGACATCAACCGAAAAGGAAAGTTTAGAGGCAGAGCAAATTTTTACATTTTGATGAAACGTTATGTACATTTATGCACAAATGTGTATAGACCATTTCAAGATGGTTTAAGGAAGTGACGTCTTTTAGTTCCTTGAACAATTCCTGCTAGTTTTCGAACTCAAACTACATTCCAAATGACATAAATCACCCTCCGAAAGGCACTTTGAAGGGAGAACAATCATAATAGTCGTGCTGTAAGATCGCTTCAAACAGAATTTCCAGTAAAAATGACTTAAAAAGTGAGTTCTGAATTACCCTTCTTTTTGTGCCCCACACCTTTTAGCCTCTCAAAGCTCTCCCAGTGGATGGTTAAGTCTTCGAAGGGAATAGGGCATAGGGATGATCACTTCTGAATGGAACAAACAACAGCAAGGGGTGCTTCATTCAAATGGACTTTTAACACGTTTATTGTTACTAAGGCTGACACGGTTGTTAAAATGTGGGTCATGTTGTTCAGTGGCTGGATGCTCCATGGATGCCTGGCACTAACAGAAATTAAAGTGTTTAGATCGCCGAAAAAGCAATGGAAATGGACGCATGAACCGCTTCAGTGAAGCGAGACTGCTGAATATGTTCAGTATTTATGTCTTATTTCTGGTAGGTGAACGACAAGTTTGACAGGTGGAGCTCTAAAAGTGACTATAGATTGCTCCCATTATAATGAATGAAGCTGTGCAAGTTATTTAGTCACTTTTATCCTAAACGACTTACAAATTAAGAACACAGAAATATAAATCCTTACCTTGTCTGCAGGTCACGCAGACAGAAATAATTGTGAGCACCTACGATACAATTTCATCAACTTTATCACATAGACACTCAGTATCAATAACACATTTGTCACTTCAGGTAAAGGTTTGACGTTATTTAAGGAAAATATGTTAACTCGGATCCGGAAGTGCTTCAGGAACAGTTGCATTCTTCTAATTAGTGATGGGAAGTCAGATTATTTTCCGCGAACCGGTTCTTACAGACGGTTCGTTTCAATGAACTGGTTAAAAAAAAAACTATTCACCAGTTAATTTATGTCATCACGTAATGACGTCACTATACATAATGCTAATACGCCGGCGTCATAGAATACACACACAAACACGTTCAATAAAGCCATATGTAAGGAAATATTGCTGATTATAACATTTTATTTAATTAAGCTATAATATTATGGGTGTTTATTGTCATCAGTGTTTCAATCAGTGATCTTACAACACATCCTACATTAAAGTTTTGCACCTAAAGCACCAAATACTGACACCGATATACAAACGCGGATATTCTACACGTTTAAAGCATAGAAAGTGAATACATTTGTTTACATCTCTCGACTGAAACATTTCGCCCCTCTCAATCAAGTCCCGGGTTCACGCATTTTCATCAGTTGCTCACTGATCTGCAGTTCTCAGTATTGTATCCGAAAGATGCGATTCTCAGTTCAGTGTACTGGTGACTCGCAAACTGCTGTGATCGAATCAATGTACTGCTGATGCGAGAGCTGCTGTCCTCGGATCAGTGTACTGTTGACTTGAGAACTGCTGTCCTCGGATCAGTGCACTGTTGACTCGAGAACTGTAGATTGGATCATCTTCATAAGTTGATAAAACGGTAATACAATCAAGTCATAAACATATTTCCATGTATGGAATGATTGTTTTATTTGTTGCACTCTCTGTTGTTCAGCAAAATACACCTGAAACATACATTTTGCCCCTTAATCACACACATGCTCAATGTCAGCAGCTCATCAGTTCTCAGTATGTCGGACACCTCCGAAAGAGGCGATTCTCAGTTCAGTGTACTGTTGACTCCAGAACTGTTGCGAGCAACTCGTTGTACTTTTGACTCCAGAACTGTTACGAGCAGCTCATTGCACTGTTGACTCGAGAGCTGTTATGCGCAACTCATTGTACTGTTGACTCCAGAACTGTTGCGAGCAACTCATTGTACTGTTGATTCCAGAACTGTTGCGAGCAACTCATTGTACTGTTGACTCGAGAGCAGTTACGAGCAACTCATTGTACTGTTGACTCCAGAACTGTTGCGAGCAACTCGTACTGTTGACTCGTAACTGTTATGTGCAACTCATTGTACTGTTGACTCCAGAACTGTTGCGAGCAACTCATTGTACTGTTGACTCCAGAACTGTTGCGAGCAACTCATTGTACTGTTGACTCCAGAACTGTTATGCGCAACTCATTGTACTGTTGACTCCAGAACTGTTGCGAGCAACTCATTGTACTGTTGACTCCAGAACTGTTGCGAGCAACTCATTGTACTGTTGACTCGAGAACTGTTATGAGCAACTCATTGTACTGTTGACTCCAGAACTGTTGCGAGCAACTCATTGTACTGTTGACTCCAGAACTGTTATGAGCAGCTCATTGCACTGTTGACTCGAGAGCAGTTACGAGCAACTCATTGTACTGTTGATTCGAGAGCTGTTACGAGCAACTCATTGTACTGTTGACTCGAGAGCAGTTACGAGCAACTCATTGTACTGTTGATTCGAGAGCTGTTACGAGCAACTCATTGTACTGTTGACTCGAGAACTGTTACGAGCAACTCGTACTGTTGACTCGAGAGCAGTTACGAGCAACTCATACTGTTGACTCGAGAGCTGTTATGAGCAACTCATTGTACTGTTGAGTCGAGAGCTGTTACACGCAACTCATCGTACTGTTGACTCGAGAGCTGTTACGAGCAACTCGTACTTTTAACTCGAGAGCTGTTACGAGCAACTCATCGTACTAATGACTCGAGAGCTGTTACGAGCAACTCATTGTACTGTTGACTCGAGAACTGTTACGAGCAACTCGTACTGTTGACTCGAGAGCAGTTACGAGCAACTCATACTGTTGACTCGAGAGCTGTTATGAGCAACTCATTGTACTGTTGAGTCGAGAGCTGTTACACGCAACTCATCGTACTGTTGACTCGAGAGCTGTTACGAGCAACTCGTACTTTTAACTCGAGAGCTGTTACGAGCAACTCATCGTACTGTTGACTCGAGAGCTGTTACGAGCAACTCATTGTACTGTTGACTCGAGAACTGTTACGAGCAACTCATTGTACTGTTGACTCGAGAACTGTTACGAGCAACTCATTGTACTGTTGACTCGAGAACTGTTGCGACCCGAGCGTTCAGTCTGATTTGTGAAATAGTTGGAGCAGTTCATTGCAAAGAAGAGTTGGCAAAAGCAGATATCACCAGTTCTAGGATTCTATTACTCCCGGTTATCGGCTCATTTCGATTCGGAGTGTCAGGCACATCCGAGAGACTGTTTAAGATAGAGTAACTTGTAGATCAGCGTTGACTCGAGACACGAACTGTTTCAAACGATTCAGTCCGGTTTGGTGTTATAGTTCAACTCATTCACTAAAAAGAACCAGTTCAAAAGAACGATTCGTTCACGAACTGGACATCACTACTTATAATTCCTTCGTTATTGTCAAATTGTTTACTTGCTTAAAATGTTCTATACCAAAGTCTTTCTAGCAAGTCAGTCCACTGTCGGACATTTTTGGAACACTCTTGGAAGGGTGTTTCCAGTCATGCCAGTGCAGCTCCTAACTACTTGAATGAGGGGAAGCCGAAATCTCAAAAACGTTTGATCAAGGTTACGATCAAAGAACATATTTCAAATCAGCAATACAATCTGACAATGCTGGTATCATAAATTGTGCTTCTTTACCTCAGATTACCCTAAAAAAAAAAAATTCCCGGCTTGTATAGCTAGTGCGTGTGCTCATTCTAGAGTTGATTGACAGGCAATGTCTATCTAAAAGGTGATTGGCTCTTTTACCTGTAAGGTGGGACTTCCTTTCTACATCCGTTGGCACTAGAGCATCTTGGTTGGCCATTCCAATTTCACCCATTCATTTAAATAGAAGTGGTCCATCTTTGCTAAATAATCTCTGTCTATACACACATTTTTATTTTTTATTTTTTTCACATTGAAATTGCACGCATATTGAGAAATCATGCACAATAAGATACAATAAGTAAAGTAAATAGGGCTGATTTTGTTTTAATGTTTATGACTTTAAAATGCAATTAATCAAAATTCTGAGAGCAGAGCAAAGAGGAAAACAGAAGTATGTTTACTGTATGTAGAATATTAATAACGTTCTCTATCTCTGTCTTCATGTTTAGTCTATGTCGAAAACCCAAAGACACCAGCAGGAGGCGCTGTGGGAACTGCTGAATACTGAGCTCACCTACATCAACAAACTCAATATTGCTAAAGACGTATGCCATAATAACGTTACACTGATTTTATTATAGTTTTGTTTCATTTTTAAGTTTTATTTATTAAATACAGTCATTTTACAGTAACTAATAGATATGCATTTGTCCTTTTACCAATTATACAACCTGTAAAAAAAATGTTTTTTTTTTTTTTATAATTATGCATTTAACATGGTTAAGTAAGCTAATGCACATCTCCATTTCTGAATAGCTCGTGCTGGCTGCACTGTCGCACTGTCATGGATATGGATTTCTTCAAGATGTATGTGCATTTGGTCTCACATTTCACATGTTTCCATGGAATTTCTCTCATCTCAAATGACCTTCTAGAGTTACATTCTCAGCATATTGAAATGGCAAGCAGACTTTAATGGCACAGCTGTGTGTAACAGCAGAGGTGTGGTCAAATAGTGTGCCGTTCACTACCAATTTTAGTCAAAGAGATCGCTCAGTCTGTTCATTTAATATAATCTGCAATATTCTGATGAACACTAACTAGTGACGTCACAATGGAAACAGATGTTCATTTTGTACGGACAAAGTGGAAAATCATTTTGCTCTGTGCGTAGAGTGTGTGGGTGACAGCACCCATGCTTGCAATCACCTGTATCAATTACTCTTTTTCCATTTCTTTCTTTCTTTCTTTCTTTCTTTCTTTCTTTCTCAGGTTAAACCTACAATGCTCTTTTCCAATCTTCCCTCTATCCTTGATGCACATCAACTATTTTGGCAGGAAGTGATGTATCCAATGTTACAAGAGGTCCGTCTCACTGGACGACCTTTTGACCCCCTGAGACTTGAAGGAGGATGTTTGCAGGTATGATACAACTGCTGTTCAATTAATTATTCAAAATATCCAAACTACATTGGCCATCCAGAAAAACCCAGCCTCTTTGTTTCTTCCTTTTCTTTTTTCAATATTGCTTTGTCTTATTTTTCATCTCTTACAGTTTCCTGAACGTTTCTCTGCATACTTTAAATACTGTTGGGAAGAGGAGAGAAACGTGGAGTTTACACGCAGACAGCTTGACACAAACCCACAATTTCACACATATCTTACGGTAAAACCCATATCTATAACTGTAAACATGTATTGCTACCTCCTAAGACTGCAACCAGTAAGTTTGAGTGAAGAGTGCTTGTATTGAAGTACAGTTAATTCTTGTTTGATCATCATAGATTTTTTCACGCATATGATATAAAAGATTTAATGCATGGTTAAAAACATTTGTGCTTAAAAAATTGTAAAAAAAAAAATACAATAATTTTTTTAAATAGTTTGAAAAACCATTAACAGGAGATAGATAATGAATGGTAATATGTTGTGCAAAAAAGTAGTTGACAAAAACCTAGATAATGAAGCAATTTTGTTCTTAAAATAACTTTTTTTTTCTTACCTGAAGCTAAGATACAACTGGAAAGATTATTGAATATAGCTGCCAAATATAGAAATGGGTAGTGAGGTGTGAGATTGTTTTCCACTTTTCAAATGAACTGTTTTCAACATCAAGTTCCCCAGCCAATGTTTTTGCACGAGTGGCCAGTATGCAAAGTGAGCAGGGTGGAAATTACTGTCAGATCAGCTACTTGTGGTAGTTGACTGTAGTGGTAGATTATAGGGGTGAACGGTCTCCTGAAGGGCACATACTTTAAATAACTTCATATCAGGGGGAGATATAGACTTCATACTGGTCTTCCTAAAGGAATATTCCGGGTTCAATACAAGTTAAGCTCAATTGACAGCATTTGTGGAATAATATTGATTACCACAAAAATTCATTTAGACTCGTCCCTCCTTTTCTGAAAAAAAAAAGCAAAAATTGAGGTTACAGTGAGGTACTTAGAAAAGAAGTGAATGGGGGCCAAATTTTTAACATTAAAATACTCACTGTTTCAAAATTATAGCCAGAAGACATAAACAATATGCATGTTCACATGACTTTAGTGTGATAAAATCAATTAGTAACCTTTTCTGTGTAAAGATATAGCCAATTTTACAACTTTGTTACCATGATGATGTAAAGTCAACAAATCCTAACACCCTAAAATGACTAAAAATTACGTTTTAAACAACTTTACAGCTCAAATAATACATGAGTTTAACAGAGGAATTAATGTAAGTGCTTTTATAAAATTATAAGCCAGAAACTACTTATACCCCCGCCCTGACTGATAGTGAAACGATCAAGGGGAACTCCATCCCCTGGACTGATGGCAAGCGATCAAGTCACCCACCGAAGAACGCATCCTAGTGCCAGCCCTGCTGATTTCCCAGAAAAGGGTAAACACTGTGGCTCTTTGGTGCTACCAAAATATTGCTCTCTTTGATTCAGCATCTCGACAAGCCCGACGCTGCAACATTGGCTCAAGCAATGGCATGAATTTGGGATTATGTTTATCCCATCAGTGGCAGATAAGGGGCATGTTCAAGAAACCTGTTTGAAAAGTCATTATTTTTGTAATTTTGCAAGTTATTAATATAAGATATACTGTACAGTAGCACCACAATAAAATTACGTTTTTATAAGTGCAGAAGTTTGTTTTTATTTCATGTCAAATCCTTAAATTTTTTGTCAGATTGGATTTCCTTTAATTGGTATACTAAAGACAATAACAGTGAAAAGACTGTGAACACTGTGAAAGTGATCATACTCTAATTTGTGATGTAGCAGAACAAACAGCTCAGCAATGCATGAGTTCAGATGCACAGTTTGAACCGCCGATGCAGATGAACTTAGATTGCAATCTGATGTGATTCTTGAAAATACTTTTCTGCATGCTTTTCTTCATACATATCTTCATGAAATCTGTCTTGCAGTGGGTGGAAAATCATCCGCAGTGCGGGCGAATGAGGCTGGGCGATATTCAGGCTAAACCTCACCAAAGAATTACCAAATACCCCCTTCTGCTAAAAGCTGTTCTGAAGACCACAGAAGACCTCCCCACCCAAAATGCACTTCACAGAATGGTAAGGTACAATGGTGATGAATCATAGCATATACTGTACTGTTCATGCTGAGATATGTGAAACTCTATCTACAGTGGTGCCAAAACGTATTTGGACATTATAAAAAAAAATATAGGAATGTCATTACATTAGTTAACAATTATCAAACCAAATGGCATTAATTTTAAAGAGAGATAGCATAAGCACCACAATTGAACAATATAAAAACCAATATAAAATAGACAAAAGTATATGGAAACGTTCAGGTTGTCCAGCTTAGTAGAACATGTTCATAGTTAATGTGATGAAGTATCTGTATTGCTGACTTTAGTGTCTTACATCCTCTAAAAATGGGCATTGGACCAATTGGTTAAAAACAGTTTGAAAAATTAAAAGAAAAAATGCATAATTTATTATTGAAGTTGATTTTTTAATGTGGCTTAATTCAGTGCTTTTGGGGGCCTGTGTATGATTGCACATCAAAGAAATAGCAGTGTACAAGTATAAGGAAAATGTATAAGAAAAGCAAAGATTCTTGAGCTGGATGCTTTGAACAGGTTATCTTTCTATTCTTGAATATCACTGAATAGACACTGCCTTTATTCTATCCTTGAAGCTAAAAATAAAGATCTTGAACACATTTTCTCACTCTGTTTCCCTTTCTCTCTAGTTGAATGGTGTAAATAATTTTCTGGAATCTATCAATGACTACCTACAAGTTAAAGAGGATGAACTCGCCCTTTCTGTTGCTGCTCATAGAATAGAGGGATACAAGATCGAAGGTTTGAGTGAAGAAATAGACAAGGTAAAGAAAAGATCCCAACCACTAAAACACAAACACATCAGATCATAAAATGCTGAAATGGTCTCAAACAGCTAGCTAACAGGGAGATGTTGTCATCGACAGCATGTTCGAGAGTACTGCTGCTTTGATTTGACGAGCCCGATGAGGGGGGTGGGGCCAAAGGTCATACGTAAACAGTTATTAGAAGAAACTTTGAAGGTCAGAGGAAGGAAGGACAATAAGGCAAGTAGCAAGACAAACTAGGAGAATATGTCTATTGATGATTATTGTAGGCTTACTATTAACAAAGCTAACATTAATTTATGTATATGTTAGGAGCTTGTGGTCCTGCTCTTCACTGATGTGCTGTTGATGACTAAAACTCAGAAGAAATCTGACAAGCTGAAGGTAGTGCGCCCCCCTCTGCCTCTGGAGAAAATCCACTGCATTGAGCTGAAAGATGGCTGTGAGTGTGACGAACACTTTGGTGTCCTTCAGAAAACTCTATAGAATCTAGAATAATCCATAGCTCATATATCTGAAATATAGCTTTAAAGTGGTCTCAGATCAGTATGCAAGGGCAGTTTTTACCCCATTACAACCTCCCTGTGTACGAGCCATATTCTTATACCCATATCCTTATATGGCATGCCAAAATAAAATTGTAATGAAAATCTATAACATAATGATAATACAGTACTTAAGTAAAATATCTTAAGTCTTAAATACTTAAATGCTGTGTATTATCAAAACTGAGAAGGCTAAAGTAGAATATTCAGGTATGTCCAAATGTATTTATTTTTTGAAAATAGTAAATATCAACAATTGCAACAATATACACTATATTTACAGTATCATAGTTTGATGCACTATATTCGTATTATTATCTGTGCATATTGTCATAGATTAATGCACCACATGCATTTAATCTATGCATATTTTCATAGACTGATGCACCATATAAATCTTATCATAGCTTGATGCACCAGATGCATACTGTCATATGTTGCATATGAGGGTGGTGATGATGATGATGATATGCACATTGTGCACCAGCCTATGGTAATATGCGTTTGGCCTATCAATCTATGGTTAATATTAATTGATGCACTATGTGCTTAACATTATGGATTAATGCACCATATGTTAATGCACTATATGGATATTATGATGTTTGTATTTTATATTGTTTAATTTGTAAATTGTTTTAAGTCTTAGTAATAGATTAAAAATGCTTGAAATGCAAACATAGAGTTCTGTTTTGCGCACTTGATAAGATGGTTCCTCACTTGGCATTTTGGATCACAATATGACTCTACCTAAGTTGTCTCATAGATCTGCCCATGCAATTCTTAATTCATTGTCACAGCATATCATCTCAATTGTGAATTTATACACTAGCGGTCAAACGTTTTGAAACACTTACTCATTCTTTATTATAATTTGTTTTCTTCACATTTTAGAATAATAGTAAAGTCATCAAAGCTATGGAATAACATAAATGGAACTATGGGAATTATGTTGTGACTAAACAAAATCTTATTGGCTGCTTTTCTTTATTATTTGGTCCAAGTCTTTAATTTCAAAACCTTTTTTTTTTTAATTAAATTTCAGATTTATAATGAAATAAATTAATATGGTAGCACAATTATATTTTTGTCTACAAAACTAATTTGAAACATTTAAGCATATGCCTTCAGATCAAAAGATTTTTAAGATCATGAGAAACATTTCAGGCAAGTGTTTCAAAACTTGTACATGCATATCACCTAAATATGGAATTAGTATATACAAAAAGTGTACAATTTAGCCACACATAAAAATTTATAAATGGCATTGCATTATATAATAAAATACCAAACCAAGTGGAAGTTGGAAGATAGCACAAGCACACTTTTCAAGCAATCAGTATAGCATATATTGAATTAAAAATTAAGGCAATAGGGATATGGACACTTTCTGGTTGTCAAACATTATGTGAAACATGTACTTAGTTAATGAGATAAACTACACCTGTGGATACTATGCTACGACACCTGTGTGAATTTCATGGGAACTGACTTCATACATCCACACTAAATATCACCTTGACATAAGTTGGTTAAAAGTAATTACAAAAATGTGCAGAAAAATGCAGGTTGTTCTGAGAAAAGCTCTAGCAAGATTTAGTATGTACACTCACTGGCCACTTTATTAGGTACACCTGTACATCTACTTATTCATGTGATTATCTAATCAGCCAATCATGTGGCAGCAGTGTAATGTATAAAATCATGCAGAAGGAGTTTCAGTTAATGTTCACTTCAACCATTAAAATGGGGAAAAATGTGATCTCAGTGATTTTGACTGTGGCATGATTGTTGGTGCCAGACAGGCTGATTTGAGTATTTCTGTAACTGCTGATCTCCTGGGATTTTCACACACAACAGTCTCTAGAGTGTAAAGAGAATGGTGCAGAGGAGAATGGCCAGACAGGTCCAAGCTGACAGGAAGGTGACAGTAACCCAAATAACCACACGTTACAACAGTTCTATGTAGAAAAGCATTTCTGAACATACAACACATCGAACATTGAGGTGGATGGGCTACAGCAGCAGAAGACCCCTCCGGGTACCACTACTGTCAGCTTAGAACAGGAAACTGAGGCTGCTGTGGGCACAGGCTCACCAAAACTGGACAATAGATGATTGGAAAAACATCACCTGGTCTGACAAATCTGGATTTCTGCTGAGGTACACAGATGGTAGGCCCACTGCAGCCTCAGTTTTCTGTTTCTTCGCTGACAGAAGTGGAACCCGACATGGTCTTCTGCTGTTGTAGCCCATCCGCCTCAATGTTCAACATGTTGTGCATTCTGAGAAGATATTCTGTTCACTACAATTGTGCAGAGGGGTTATCTGAGTTACTGTAGCCTTTCTGTCAGCTCGAACCAGTCTGGCCATTCTCCGTTGACCTCTCTCATCAACAAGGCATTTCCGTCCGCAGAACTGCCGCTCACTGGATGTTTTTTTGTTTTTCGCACCATTCTCTTTACACTAATCAGCAGTTACAGAAATATTCAAACCAGCTCATCTGGCACCAAAAATCATGCCACGGTCAAAATCACTGAGAACACATTTTTCCCCATTCTGATGGTTGATGTGAACATTAACTGAAACTCCTGACCATATCTGCATGATTTTATACATTGCACTGCTGCCACATGATTGGCTGATTAGATAATTGCATGAATAAGTAGATGTACAGATATACCTAATAAAGTGGCCATTGAGTGTATATATAAAATTGTGAGTGTTTATACAAAATTGACTCTCATACTCTTTTTCTTTCCCTCTCTCTTGCTCTGTGTGACAGATTCATTTGTGCTGGTGGAGGTTGGTGATTTGGGTTGTGCTGTCAGTGTATACTGTCTGTCCACACCCAGCCCAGACAGTTGCTCGTCATGGTTGTCTGCTCTGCATGAGGCTCAGGTACTGCACGCTTAAAACACAAAACCTATAAGAGATATCATGGCAAAAAGAAGTCCATGCCCCACCTTGACAAGCTGTCATTTATCATCCCTACATGAATGCATAACATTCTACTTTCATAAACAATGAAAAGTCTTTCATGTGGCATTTAAAGGTGAGGTGCACTACTGTCTTGCCTTCCAGTACAAATATCTAAACATCCTTAAAACAAGATCAATTTACTTGAGAATAAAAATTGTGTAAGATATTAAAGGGTTAGATCACCCAAAAATAAAAATTCTCTCATTACTTACTCGCCCTCATGATATCCCAGGTATGTATGACTTTCTTTCTTCACCAGAACAAATTTGAAGAAAATTTGAAAAATGTCTTAGCTCAGTAGGTCCTTAAAATGCAAGTGGATGGTGATCCGACCTTTGAAGCTCCAAAAAGAACAGACAGTCACCATAAACATCATACTTACGACTCCAGCAGTTAAATTATTGTCTTCTAAAGCGAAACGATTGCTTCTGGTGTGAAAAAGATCAGTATTTAAGTACTTTTGAACTATTATCCATCGCTTCCAGTCAGCAGCGATATGAACGTGAAGTAATTGCGTTGGCATGTTCACGTTAGAACTGACATGTGTGTGACACACCCGGAAGAGCAGTGCTGTTTACAACTGAGAATGAGGAATGCTGTACAGAAGCATCGTTGGATTTGGTTTAGATCTGTATAGTATGTATCTGTTTGTTTACTCACAATGGTGCATTTGTGTGCTTATCCTAGATGTCTTAACACAGAGAAAAACATCAGATTACCTTGTGAATGCGAATGTATCGGGAGCCAGCCGATACGTGATAGCTGTGCGATATTTGTAAACCTCACTCCCCTGTCCTCAAGAGGTGCACTAGCGACTGACACTAGGGACTGTAGCCGTTAGCCTTCTTGTTAGCGCGCCCGCCTCCCATGCAAGAGACGCTCGTTCGAATCCTGTTCGGAGCGGGTCGAGCAGGACCATTTACAGTGGAGAATTTCTCCTACCCCAGCTTAAGACACCATAATAAGTATGCCATTTGTGAGTTTGGGGTGGGACTGTTTGTTTGTATCGACAAATGGCAATGAGGGTAATGATCTGGAAATTGCCTGTTTGAAAACACTATTTTATGTTTTATTGTTGCAATTCTGTTTGGTCACACTAGTGGCACAGGAAAATTACAGTCTTCACCTTTAATGTTTTGAGCAGAATCATTCAAAATTCTCAGACATGAAGACTTGAAGGTTTGTTATTATAAACAATTTTTTCCTGATATTCATAGATGGCCTTAGACACCCTGAGGAAAAATGAGGCAAACAAAACTCTGAAGACAACAGAAGAGACTGAGTTAAATGGATTAGAAAGAACTATCACTGAGTGCAAACTGACCACTAAAGTCAAAGCTGATTCTACTAGTCAGTCAGATTCTTACAGTGATTTTCATCCATTGAAGCGAATGGAAAGTGTCTCTGAGAATGGGACACAAACATTAAAGGAAGTGGAAAAAAGTAAAGTTCAACAGGTGGTGGAGGGTAAGAGCTCTCCACTGATTGATCAACAGAATGGTCAGAACCATTCAGCTCATGGAAGGATTGCAAAAATGGATGAAAGTGTACTGACTGATTCAGAGGAATCAAAAACTGAAGGGAGCAAGAGAAGTAATAGTAATGGGAAGCAATGGGAAGATGGAGATGCCCAATTTAAGAAGATTACAGAGAGGCGAGTTACATGGAATTCAAAGAACATTACACAACGGGACTTATTTGTGAAAAACCAGTCAAATAGACCACAGTCTTTGTTGACTAGTGGACATACTGAAAAAAATGGTATTGTTAGCCAACCCACACCAAGCACTTCTTTATCAAACAAGAATCAAACACAGTGTAGGGTAATTCCAGAAATAGACCTACATCCGCAAGATGAAGAAACCAAGAGGAAATCTTTGTATAGCCAATCAGAGGAGGATGATGGGTTTCTCACAGAATCCGGCAGATTCTCCAGGAAGCTGAAGTCTCCCCGGTTACGTAGAAAGCGTCCCAATAATTTGCAACCTTCTGTCCCACCTGATAGCTCCAGGATGGGTTCAGGTGAGGATGGATCATTGGACTTTACACCCAAAACAAACTCTAATGTCAACCAGCCAAGGGATTCCAACCCTTCCATTAAACCTCAGGATACCCATCGAGTGTTAAAGCTGGGATCTTTAAAGAACAACCACAGTGTCCTCTGGCATGTTCCTGAAGTGAGATCATCACCAGATCTACAGAACCTTTTTAAGCATGAGCAAACAGATGATGGGAACCTTCAAACGAAACCCAAATTGAAGGGACAGAGAAGGGTGTCCATCCAAAACCCCCCTCCCTTTCTGCCTGGCCACAGACTCAGCACCTCGCCTCCGCCTGGTCTGGACTACCAGCTTCAACCTTCTCCTCTCCAGGATTTGCTGCAGAGAGCAAAGGAGCGCGAAAAGGAACGTGGATTGGGAAAACGTGAGGGAAAGGCAAAAGGGAGTACTTTTTCTCTCCAAAATTCTCCAACACGCTCAGCCTCTCCATCACCGTCAGCCAGTGAAGACGAGAGAGAGGTAGAGGAAGAGGAATCAGGAGTATGCAGTATGATTTTTGCATGGAGATGGAGAGAGGGAAATGTGGACAGATATGAGGATGTAACAAACGAGAGGTGAGTCTACGTTCTTCACTACTGAGATGGTAAATGAGTTCTGCTACACTGCAATGAATGGGTAATGTCATCATTTCCTCACCCTTGTTTTGTTTCAAACCATACAACTTTTTTCTTCCATGGCACAAAAATGAAGTTAGAATGTTACCCTCAGTCACCATTCACTTTCATTACATCTTTCTTTTTCCATACAATGAAAGTGAATGGTGACTGAGGATGTCATTCTGCCTAACATCTTCTTTTGTGTCCCTTTGAAGAAAGTTATCTGACTGATGTGAGTGAATGATGGCAAAGTCTTCATTTTTTGGTGAACAGTCCCTTTAACGGTTTTTGTGGTGAATTGTAAATCTTTCACAGCGTAAAGCAGGCTTTGCAATGAGGCTGTTATTAAAGGATGGGGCAGTTAAAGGTGAAGTACGTAACTTTTTTGATGTCAAAATATGTTCTACTATCCCAGTTTGTTGTTCTTTGACAACTATAAGTAAGTCATTTCATGGGGTTACCTCACACAAGTATAAACACTGAGCCTCCCAGGCACTATCAAAACATGGATGTTTTTATTTTGAGGGACCCGCTCTGCTCCACGCATCCCTTTCTAGCTCAACCTGTAGCATGAGTTTGGAGCGTGGCTACTTGTTCAGCCAGGCGAATATGAACATCCATGGCAGATGTGTTATTGAGAAAAAGAAATTTAGTTTCTCCAACATTTGATGACTTGCTGAAAGACACAGAGATAGACAATGGAATAAAACCAGGGTGAATATTGGCGTTGCATTTACAAGCTGGAGGACTTTGAGGGAATCTCAATGGAGATGCCAAATTGCCGAGATGCTTCCCGACAGGTAAGCTACACTCAAGTTAGCTCATTACTGTCGAGCTTCAGATAAATTTGCAAGATACTCGGAATATGTATTGTCACGCTTACTAGTTACCAGAAGAACCATTCTACCTCATGTGCTGGATCCCCCAGCACATGAGGTGATGTTATCGGATGACCGGATTTCTCTGCCACGCTTTCTGTCCGGTGTGTTTGTTAAAGTGGTATTGTTCATTACGATGTTAAACATTTAACACCTTTTATTTAGTTTGGCCTATTTGTCCATTGAGAGTGCGAAAGGGTGTGATGAGTCAAAGGGGTGTGGGCAAAGGTTGTTCGAAAACATACTTTAGTTTTGTAATTCTGTTTGGCGCCACTAGTAGCGCAGAAATTACGCTCTTCACCTTTAAAAACAATAATTGACCAGACCTGCCTGTGTGTAAGTGCAGCAAAGAGGTGTTACTTATTTAACATATGAAAAGTAATTTACAAAAAATGTCTAATTTTAAGAATCAGAAAGAGGGTAGAAAATGGTAATGAAGACTAAATTACGGGAGTCTTGGTGCTTGGCACTTTTTTTTTTTTACTTAAGATATAATTTTTTCCCATCTTAAGTTATACCCCAGAATAACCCTTACTGCCTAATGGAAATCTATCATTTTCATTTTAAGCAGTTACATTTGTTCCATTTGTGAGATATGACTGTAAAATGAGAGGTTGCTCTGTGCTGGGGAACTTGACACTTTCATGTGCTTTATTTCTTTTCTCTACCCACACACAATTCATCTGTGTACAGTTTCATACAGTTCTCTGTAAATTATGAAATTACATCTTGCCTGGAAACTGTAGGAAAATTGCATTATTGTTATAAAGCATTATTGCAGCATTATCTATTATATATAAATGTTTTAGTCTTGTAAAGAAAGTTCTTCTTAAGGACCAATAGGAGTCAGGCTTTCCCTAAAGTGCCTGAAAAATATTTACGCAGCATGAACTGTATGTAGTCATGCCAAGAGAGTTACACAGACAACAAGGTAACGCTTTATAATAACTTGTGTAATAAAAATTATATAATGTTTAACAGATCACTAGTACATTCTAATATGAATATAAACACACATGAATCATGACATTTCTAATTATTTCAATGTAGGCCTATTTTAAGAAACAATATGTTGAAATGTTTCTTAATGTTATGAATGAAAGTTATTATAATTAACTAAACTTCTGCTGAAATAACCCCCACACTTTTCTGAAGAATTTTATCTATTATCCCCTGTTCTATCTCTTGCAGCAATAATGTCCCAGAGGGCATCAGTGTGGACTGGCCAGGCTGGTGTTTTGACGACGAGGAGGTTTTTGACTTTCAGGACTTTGATGATGAAGACTGGTTTGAACAGACACTGACCACAAATGACCCTCTGAGATCAGAGCCAAAGGGATCCGAGAGACAGGATGATGGAGAATGCAGTGAGGTGTAGTTATGTCTTTACTGAAGTGTGGCGAGATCTAGTGTATTCAACACTTTTGTCTTGTAAATGTGTAGAGGGGAGCAGAGTTGTGTGTAAAGCAGTGTATAAAAATAATGTATGTTCTGTAATCTTCTTTAATAATTATGTTGCATGACTGTCATAGTTAAATAGCAATATACTGTATGTATTCATTATGCATACATTCTAATCTCTACAGCTTGCACTTTTTTATGAAATGTTATCTATAGTTAGAAATATGTGTGCTTAAATGTATTTGTGTACAGACTGTTTTCTCTCTTTGTATATTATTCGACCATGTATAGCAATTTAAAAGACCTGCATTTTATGTTCATAACTTGTATGTACACAAAAAAAGACTTTAATTAAAACCTGAAATATTGATAAAATATGTTTTCATGTTATTGCTATATTTACATATGTAGATAAACATAATTATTTGCAATTATATTTGTACTGCAATTAGTTTATACAACATGTATACATTTATATGTCCATAACATATTTAGAGTTAAGTGGACTGCTACAATTGTCTGCATTACAAACACATACATCCACATACAATCGCATATAAAGCACAAAGGTTTCTGCCATTCACGCAAACTGTATGAAAAAAAAAAAAACACATTTACACAAACTCTGATTTCGGCTCCACACTGCAAGCTTCATTTATTTTTGCTTTGCACCTCTCTCTCCTCTCTTGTTCAGTGGCAGCTTGATGGACGATGGTTTCCATCGCTGGGTAAAGAAGGATCATCTTCTTCTGCAGGGAGGAATAGGTAGACAGAAGATGAAACAGATACTCTGTAAAAAGCAGTAACCTGCAATTGTTACCTCAATGGTCTATTCATACTTGATTTTTACTAATACATAATTACTTTTGTTGGTGTAAACAAATTTTTCAGGTTGATTTAGTTTAATAATAAAAAATAAAAAATCTTGAACAATACCAGTTAATTTAGATGTTACCCACATTTTTATGTTACCTGACTAAACATTATTTTACAATGTAGAATGAGAGTGGAAACCGGACTTTTGAAAATGCATTCTAGAGGAACATTAAGGCTATTGTTCAGATTGTTTATTTATTTCAATTAACTGATTCAATAATTCAAAATAAATGGTCATTGCTGTGCTTTTATATGGATCAAATAGACATGCCTTCAGAAAGGATCAAATATTTCTTAAATAAAACTTTAATAGAAAATGAAAGTTACTTTCATAAGTGAATGTAAATGTTATCATTTATTCAACAGATGATAGCATGCAAGAAGATTTGAACTTACCCTGCGATAGTTTCTGTACATCTGGAGCAAAATCAGTAATATCACCAAGAACAAAAATCCTAATCCCATCACCATAGCCACATTGTTTCCAGAACTAGACTCACTTTCACCCATTAGAGCACCTGTACAAAACAGAGTAATGTGTTTTATTCATCCATGAAAATACATTCTGATTCCAAAGCAACTTAATTTACTGGTCTAACTGTTATGCATAACTGTTCTCTATTTAACTGTTTAACCTACCCGTCATGTGAAGTTGATAAGTTATGTTGCCCAGAACACCTTGCCTGCCGTAGTACCGACACACCCATTCACCAATGTCTTTTTCTGTCACTTTTTGAATCCTGAGGTCTTTTGACTTTTTAACAAAGGTCACCGTTTGAGTGTTGTTTACTCCATAGGTTACACGGAGCCATTCATAAGAAGTGATGCCACTGGAGTCACTGAGGTGGCAGGTCAGAGTCACAGGTCCATGCCTGCTCGATGCAGAGGAACTCTGAACTAAAGTAGAACAAGAGAGAAATTCAGCTTTTCAAACTTTCACACAGCGCAATGAGTTCAGTCATTTTAAGATTCTCCAATAAACAACCATCACACACCTGAATGGTTGCAGATTGTGGACACAGGAAATAAAAGATAAAAGTTTGAACACAAAATTCTTATAATTTTTGAAAAATGTCATTTCATGAACAGAGAAGGAAAAAAAAACCACATTGCTCTAGACAGAAATCCAATATTATTTATTATTCAATAATAATGTGTCCGAAACATAACAGTTTCAGTAAATATTGGATTGCTTGCAGTGCTCCAGTTTCTTTATTTTCTCTTTGGTAAATGAATTGAATCTGAAATGTTGCAGCCTATTGTAATAATTTGTCACTTTTTCAAAGACTAAGTTGATTTTTTAATTGTGGAATGCTGAACAACTCATTTAGGGTATCCTTTCTTTTCTTTTCTTTTTTATTTGTTTAGAGAATGAAGGAAGCATTGTGGTGCACAGAATTCTTTGCAAATATATTTTTCTTAAATAGAGTTTAGCCACATCTGTCTTGGTGTGAACAGGCCTTTTGTCTGTGTTTTTATAAAGTCACATATTAACATATTAACTATCACATAAATGCTTCAACTGAAACAGATAACCTTCTTATAGCCAATCTTGGAGTATTCTGAGCTTGAAGTGATGCATGATTCCACTCACCTTGAGTAACAACCAGCTGCATCCTTCGTTGCACTTTAATTCTCACTCCATTCGATCCCTCCATCATTCCTGAGCATGTATATATTCCTTCATCTCCATCCTCCACTCTCTTTATCCAAGCT
This sequence comes from Myxocyprinus asiaticus, assembly GCF_019703515.2. NCBI lineage: Eukaryota > Metazoa > Chordata > Actinopteri > Cypriniformes > Catostomidae > Myxocyprinus > Myxocyprinus asiaticus. Next base: position 32,741,193 of record NC_059358.1, on the reverse strand, counting down.
GATCTTTCCCAAGAAGGGAGGGACACTGAAGACCCAAGAGACTGGTTGAAAGATGAAGGGAGTGGAAGAGAGGAGTTCTTTGTTTTGGAAGTTCTCACCCAGGTCACAGTGTTTGGGATTGGACCCTCGGTAAAGACAGAGGGTAAGGAGACAGAGGTGCCTACTGCAGCATACACCACTGAAGAGTCATCCTGCGGGGTGACGATTCCTGCAGAGGGGGTGGATTTATAAATTGAGTAACAGCAGAAGTTCATTTTAAGTCATGCTCAAAATGGCATTATTTGAAATCTGTGTCTTCAACATTTTTGAAGGTTAGGGTTAGGGTTATCATTTTCTTACTCAGTATTTTTGTCTTGTTTTCCAGTAATTATATCTAGACTTAAAACAAGATAAATTAACTTGACATAAGATATTAAGTCTTGTTTTCAGTAAAATGTAAAAAAAAAAAATAATAATAATTTAAATAGTATAGTATGATACAAATAGTATATTCAAATATACTATTTGTGGGGTAAGGAAAAACATTATTTCCCTTTCATTTAGGCTTATTTTTCTTAATCCTTTGTTGGCTAATAGCTTTTATTGCAGTTTAATTTTTTTCTCAAACTTATTTGAGATATGATAATCTCAATTTTAATAATCCCAAAACCCCAGTTTTATTTAATCACTCACCTTTGACCTGTAGGGATGCAGTTGCCTCTCCTGATACACCTTTGTATGAAACTTGGCAGGTCCAGTTTCCTGCATTTCTTTGAGACACGTTATACAGGACCTTTTTACTTGTTGATTCGCCATTTAGGTTCTTGCTGACTTGCTGACTTCCAAATCCTGGCTCAGGACTGATACGGCATGTCACCTCCACCACTGAGCCCTCCACCACAATGGCAGGAGAAAAGGACACTGTAAAGAGACAGAAAGGCATTCATGAGGATACTTCTTAACTTTCATTGATTTGATTAATTCCAAAGAAAGAGCATCGCCAGGGGCTTGACACAAGGGAAGTGAATGTGTGTGAGTGTTACCTTTAATAACTCTGAGCATGATGATCTTCATCATCCGAGTCTTTCCCTCCACCTCACAGACATACTTTCCTCCGTCTTTATCTGTCATTCCAGTGATGTGAAGGCTGTAATCCCCCTTTCCAAAGTTCGGAAAGGGGCAGTAAGCACGTGATGGGTTTGTCACTGGTCGAAACTCTAACCCACTCTTCTCTCGCCGCCAAACTGTCTTCTGCACACTAGGAAAGACAGAAAGAGAGCAAAGAAGACAGAGAGAGAATTTTTAAAATGGCCATCCTCATGTGCTTATGTTAACATTTCGTAATAGATTGTCACTTGTCAACTGTTGTCAGTTGTCAACATTTCACAAGGATATGTCTGGGTCAGATTTCACCCCAAAATCAAAAGAAATAGGCTTAATAAGAAATGATATATTGATGAACGAAAAAGAAGCCTTTTTGTACCATGAAACTTATTTGCATGGGACATTATTAAAAATCGCATCATTGTAATGTGACAATTATTAGGCCGATAATAAAATATTTTCTAAATTGTAAAGTATTTAAACACCATTGTGGAATTTGTTATACTTTTACCTTTTATTTATGCCAAAATAAAAATAAATGAATTACAGAAAAATGTTCCTCTAACACAGTACATTTTGTTCTGTAATCTAATGAGAATCACCATTGAGAATAATGGGAATTACAAAACACAAAAACTAAATAAATAATAATAATAAAAAAAAAACTAAAAAGTAAAATTTCTGGATGCATTACAGTAATGAAAATGCTCAATGGTCATGAAAATAATTGAAAAAATAATGTAAAATTTTTAAATGGTCCTAAAAATCAAGTTCTTTATGCAATACATGCATTACGAGGTGAAATGTGAACAGTACACACTGTACATGTCTTCATCAGATTTACCCATATACTAAACCCATATGCTTTTGTTTAATAAAATAGGATGACAGATCCCAACCTCTATTTATGCTATTAGCTAAACTAGACTAGGTCATCACAAATAACATTGTCATCTGTATTGGTTGTTTGGATAGTCTAGACTAAGATGGATGGATAGATGGATGGAAGAATCTTACTTGTCAACTACCCTGCTCCAGTAGACTGCTGTAGGACGTAAGAGCTCAGAGAACTCATCCACACACGGCAGCACAGCTACAGACCCATACGCCACAAACACTTCATGATTCCAACACTCACCACCTGTAAAACACACAGAAAAAAATCTCCCATGTAAAATCCACAAGTAATACACCTGCACCTCTGAGGGAGAAAACATCAAATGCAGTCAGAGAGAAATAAAGCAATACCTCAATGATTCACACAACTCCATCATGAAAGCTCACCTTCAAAAACCAGCGCTAACCCCAGAACAACCAGCAACTGTGCTTTCCTCTCCAAATACATGTTTAATTCTTCCAGACAAATTCTCTTTATTTTCTTTTGGGTCCTTTTATCAACTTGTTGTCACTTTCACACAGAATGTCATGTGTCTAATCTCTGTCGGCCTCTGTCTGCTGTCTCTGGTCTTTGTTCTTGAATATGTATATTGTGGGTGGTTTTGTGGGTTTTCAGTGTGATTGGGAGGAGTTGTTCACTGTAGGTAGTTCCTCTCCCTCTCTGCCTCTCATTGTCACATGACTTCTGAAACTACTTTTCTTGAAACTGTTGATATGCGGTCTAACTGACGTAAATTGGAAAAAGTAAGAAAAAGAGAGAAAATATAATAAGAGACGCAATACTTGAGGGTTTATTCTCCCACGGATTCACCAGGTCTTTCTTGAATTTTCTCTCACCACGTGAACAATTTTATCTGAAAGTATGTCATCAGCTTGAAGGGATGGAAACAAATGCGTTGATATACAACAAAAAGCAAAGTGGCAAATGAACACAGTCAACAATGCAGGCTATTTATTTATGCTGTCTCTGCATGCAATCTATTTCATAGCCAGTGGATAAATGATGCAAAATATGCACAAACCACAGTAAAACCAGAACACTGCAAAATAAAAACAAAATAACAAGAAAACAATCTGATATTTTTTGTCTTGTTTTCCAGTAAAAATATTTAAACATCATTAACACAGGATACATTTCCTTAAGAAGCACAATTGCAAACAATTAAGAGAGAAATGTATCTTTTTATGTTGATTTTTCTTTACCTATTGGCAATAGATTTTATTTATTTATTTATTTATTTATTTATTTGGTAAGTCTAACAAACTTTTGTGAGGTTTATGCTTAAAACAAGTGGGGTAAAATAAAATAAAGGCAATTCAACATATATTCTCTGAAAACAACTCTTATTATCTTGCACAAATATGCATCTCAAGACAGTTTAGATATTGTACTGGAAATCAAGACAAAATACTGAAGAAAATGTTTTTTATTATTTTTATTTTATTTATTTTTTTGTAGTGAATAAGATCCAGCAAATATAGTGTAACATTTTTAATAAAGGAATTTCAGCAGCTTTGTATTTACAGATGCAAAATCTAATTAGCATCTTACGTCTGGTCCGGTAATATATATGTCTCTTTTGCACTAGAAATCTGTAAGACATGCATTTTTGATGACTGACACAAACACACCGTCAAACAGTGGGCTAATTTTAGCCCTGCTCCATGGTGTTACTGGTTGTTTATTTACGTGACCAAGTGTTGCTTTCTGTTATGTCAGCTCAGTGTCAGACGTGTGATTATTCGGAACGCATTTGACTGAGCCGTCGATGTGCGGATGTGCAATCAGCATATTCTAAAACAGCGCCACTTCCAGTAAGGGCAGACAGACTGAGAGCGGGTGACATGAATATGGGGGTTGGAGTTGTTTTGATGAACAAAAGAGAGCAAAGATGCTGTGGCTGACTCACTCATTCCCCTCCCATTTTTTTTTTTACTCCTATCTCATCTTGTCTTCCTGTGACACACCAGTAAGCAGCAGTAGATACAGTACCTGTAGTCAATGCCACCTTTTTACTATGCAAAGTGAATACTTTGTCTAATAATTCTCACAGTTTCATGCAAGTCGTAGGACGGGTGGGACATGTCCCTACCACTTTTTGCCTTGGCAATTTCGTCCCTACCACTTTTTGAAATAGCTTTCACCAGGTTAGTGTATATTGCAGAAGAAACATTGCCAGTTATTTAGCAGGAGTTTCTATTTAGATTGTGTGTGTTATGATAAGTAGCGATCCGGCGCTGGAATGTGTTATTTTGAATGTTAAGATGATTGCTCATTGTGGCTATTATAAGTGAGGTTGAGTGACAGGTGACAGCGGCGATGTTCTCTAGTGCATACAGACACATGCTCCACTCACTCCACTGTTCCGCAGCTCTTGTCCAGTTAAATCTGCAAGCAAAATGCAAACACATGTTTCCCGATGTAGGACATACATCCAAAGATGTACAGATGTAATTTTGGTTTATTACAATAAAAAGTTACACAAGGGCTGATAAGAACCGGGAACACCTTGTCCTAAAGGCGAAAACTTAACCCCAAGACCAATCAGTCATAATGTGTAGAAATTTGTTGATCCATGAATTTATCCACAGACCTAATCCTAGGACCAACAGTTGCAGATATAGGGATAAAGTTATCTAATTTATGTGAAATATTTATTGGAGAACTTGAATTGGTCATCAAGAATGACTAATTATCAAAACAGTAAAAGATTATTTGAAATTATCTGTGCATTACCTATAAACACACACATATTTATATATAAATATATGTTTTATTTATATTGCATTTTCATTACATAGCATAATTTAAAACCAAGCAAATATCTATTTATGAAAATAAATGACACTTGGTGTGAATATTTATTATGTAATAGAATGAAATTAATGCATTTTAAAGTGTGGCTCAAGTGTCTAAATACTATAAAAATTATTTAAAAAAAAGCCACTATAAAAAAGCAATAGGCCTACCTTCATTTCTGTATCTCAGATACAAGGTAATGTGAAGCAGTAATAGACAAATGGAAAGAGTAAGCTGGCTTTTGAATATGTAAATTTGCAAAAAGCTGGATCTGTGTGAATGGAAATATGTAGGTATGTCTTCATGAGGTATGTTATGGGAGGATAACCACAGATCTTGAGATGCTTTCATAGATAGGATTCTTAGATTCTCATCATTTCTTTATTTTTGATGTTTTTCATATTGTTCCTTTTGACATCCTGAGAGGTCTTGTTTGATTATACACTTCTGTAAGCCCCTCATTTCGCACAAAAACATCCAGTTATTAACCTCATTTGACACAAGCCACTTTTGTGTATCTGGAACATGTTGTGGTCACATTTATATTGCGGATATCAGAGTTCACTTTCATTCTCTCCCCCTCTATACCTCTGGCCTCAGATCAGAGGGGGCGTGTGTGCGAGAGATTGTGATGGGGTCTTTCCTACCCATTGTAAGTAGCTGGTACAGTTGATTTGAATAACAAGAGAGCTGGGGAAGACATACACAAGCCCCTGATGTGGAAAAAAGAGACTGTCGTGAGTAGGAATATCATATGCATGCAGATAGTGGAGAGGATGGAACATATTAACAGAATATGAGGGAGATTTTTGACAGAGAAATAATTTATTCCTTTCCTGCTGACCCCATCAGTCATTGTTTTTTATGCACACAGACAGCAACATTCTTCATTAGAGACCAAAAGCATCATCTGGTTCTCACCCTTTTCGTCTATTAAAAATTGTTCTTTTAAATTAATGATTACTCCTCAAAAATATGTTTTAATAATGTTAGCTCTCACTCACATGATGAATAAAAAGAGGCCTATAAGTGTATATTTGCGTATGTGTGTATATTTAGATATATACTGTATATTTTTATTTATTTATTTATTTATTTATATTAATACATTGTGATGGGTAGATTACTTCTGAACTGTTATCCATACTGATTACAAAATACATGATTAAAATTGTAGTCAGTCAGTAACGTAATCTCTTGGATTAAATGTTTTATGTAATCTAATCTGGTTGCTTTTGGGTTAAATTTGGATTACTTCTGACCAAAAATTGTTTATTTGATGGCACGTGCATTTGAGTAGGATAAGCTTGTACAATTTTGACATTATTTTGCTTATATGCTTTGGATCAAAAGAGAGTTGATATGATTTACATTTTTGTGTGTGTGTGTGGTTCACCTGCTATTTGTCTGATTCTGAGTGAAACAACAACAACAACAACAAAGCACTTAAAATGTTCTTAATCCAGCAATTTTGGCATTAAAAATGCCATCCATGTATGGTAACAAGTCAGAGCAGTTATATTTGTGAATCAATGTCACAAAAAAAAAAAAAAAGTATCACAAAAGCAAAAGAGTAAAAAAAGTATTTTATGTGGATTACCGCTCCAGCGGTGTAAACCTATATCACGTTTGCGTGTGTAAACACAGGTTTTGTGTTTGTGTGTGTATGTGCATGTGTCGAAAACACTTGAAGACTTACCGAATGTATATCAGCTGTAGGCTGCTTTAGAATTAAATTTTTAAATAGACAAAGAGAAAAACAATTAGAGGGTTCAATAAATTATGAACAATTAACTGCCTTTGTTTGGAGGGGGATGGGGGTCCCCTGGGTGTTTGCTGTCGGTCCGAGGGTACCTATGAAAAACCTGCCTTGTGACGCCACTGCTGTATGACCACTTTGTTAAAACTATTCTTGCAAAAATGCTTCATTTGGTGTTTTTTATTACAATGAAATTCATTCATTTTTAAATGTGACTCAAATGTACAAATACTTTTTGGGGCCACAATTGGTGTTCAAAACACAGTAGTACCTTTTTTTTCGAATGCAATTCAAAATAGGATCCATTTGAATTTGCATTATTCAGTTCATTACATCTTACTCCCTTCAAGTGACCATATAGTTCCATGAAACTTAGTGGTGGGACGACAAAACGTTCTTGTGTCAGTCGAAACTTTTCACCACACACATTGTTACTCTATTGAAATGAGTCAAAAAATGGGGTGTTTCATAAATTGAAGAATAGACAAACATTACATATATGGGTGTATGTCCCTGTGCAGACATACTCTGTCAGCAAGATTTGTCCGCCACTTACCGTTTTATACATCATGGCATAGATCTGTTTCATTTAGAGAGTTTTGTCATATAGAAAAATTTATCAAACCAAGATAAACCCTAAATTGATGGCACTCCTAAATGTCTTTTCTCAGAGGACTTTACAGAGCGTGAAAACCTGCCATCCTCAAGGTCTTCCTTCAGACTGCATAATTTAAACCTTCATTTAGAAATTATGCAGACATTTAAATGATCCATGTGGAAATGCAGAAATTAATATATATTGATTTTATCATAACACTATCACATGTGGTTGAAACTGCTCCTAACTACCAATTAAGTCTGTCCTCTGTGTACTGGAAATAAAAACCTCAGATATGACATCAAAGGCAGTAGGTTTCTGAAAAGTGTGTTCTCATCAATAATAATGCTTCTTTGAATACCTGACAAGCAATAGAAATTAATGCTTCTTTTCAGTGTTTCCACTGTACACATTTCAGTTGTGATGCTTCACCTCAACATTTGCATGGTCATCGGTTAAATGTACAGTGCATCCAGAAAGTATTCACAGCGCTTCACTTTTTCCACATTTTGTTATGTTACAGCCTTATTCCAAAATGGATTAAATTCATTATTTTCCTCAAAATTCTACAAACAATACCCCGTAATGACAACGTGAAAGAAGTTTGTTTGAAATCTTTGCAAATTTATTAAAAATAAAAAAACGAAAAAAATCACATGTACATAAGTATTCACAGCCTTTGCCATGACACTCAAAATTGAGCTCAGGTGCATCCTGTTTCCACTGATCATCCTTTAGATGTTTCTACAACTTGATTAGAGTCCACCTGTGGTAAATTCAATTGATTGGACATGATTTGGAAAGGCACACACCTGTCTATATAAGGTCCCACAGTTAACAGTGCATGTCAGAGCACAAACCAAGCCATGAAGTCCAAGGAATTGTCTGTAGATCTCCGAGACAGGATTATATCGAGGTACAGAAAAATGTCTGCAGCATTGAAGGTCCCAATGAGCACAGTGGCCTCCATCATCCGTAAATGGAAGAAGTTTGGAACCACCAGGACTCTTCCTAGAGCTGGCCGCCCGGCCAAACTGAGCGATCGGGGGAGAAGGGCCTTAGTCAGGGAGGTGACCAAGAACCCGATGGTCACTCTGACAGAGCTCCAGCATTTCTCTGTGGAGAGAGGAGAAACTTCCAGAAGAACAACCATCTCTGCAGCACTCCACCAATCAGGCCTGTATGGTAGAGTGGCCAGATGGAAGCCACTCCTCAGTAAAAGGCACATGACAGCCCACCTGGAGTTTGCCAAAAAGCACCTGAAGGACTCTTAGACCATGAGAAACAAAGATTGAACTCTTTGGCCTGAATGGCAAGCATCATGTCTGGAGGAAACCAGGTACCGCTCATCATCTGGCCAATACCATCCCTACAGTGAAGCATGGTGGTGGCAGCATCATGCTGTGGGGATGTTTTTCAGTGGCAGGAACTGGGAGACTAGTCAGGATCGAGGGAAAGATGAATGCAGCAATGTACAGAGACATCCTTGATGAAAACCTGCTCCAGAGTGCTCTGGACCTCAGACTGGGGCGAAGGTTCATCTTCCAACAGGACAACAACCCTAAGCACACAGCCAAGATAACAAAGGAGTGGCTCCAGGACAACTCTGTGAATGACCTTGAGTGGCCCAGCCAGAGCCCAGACTTGAACCCGACTGAACATCTCTGGAGAGATCTGAAAATGGCTGTGCACCGACACTCCCCATCCAACCTGATGGAGCTTGAGAGGTCCTGCAAAGAAGAATGGGAGGAACTGCCCAAAAATAGGTGTGCCAAGCTTGTAGCATCATACTCAGAAAGACTTGAGGCTGTAATTGGTGCCTAAGGTGCTTCAACAAAGTATTGAGCAAAGGCTGTGAACACTTATGTACATGTAATTTTTTTTTTTTTTTTTTTTTTTGTTTAATAAATTTGCAAAGATTTCAAACAAACTACTTTCACGTTGTCATTATGGGGTATTGTTTGTAGAATTGAGGAAAATAATGAATTTAATCAATTTTGGAATAAGGCTGTAACATAGCAAAATGTGGAAAAAGTGAAGCGCTGTGAATACTTTCCGGATGCATTGTACCTCAAGTTATTATGACATTTGATGGCATTTTTGCATTTTTAATTGAGGACAACCCTGACATAATCTGCGTGTGTCAAAGCATACATTTTGAATGAGAAGTTCTGTACTCAAACTGTTGGTTTATTTAACTACACTGTATCAGTGTATAAATATCAGTATTGTTGAATTTCATTACATGCATTTGTTATCTGGGTCATTATGGTTAGTGAGTTGATACAGCTGCGAAACCAAGTGAGTAACTGTGCTACGTTCATCTGTGTGTATTCCGGAGACGGTATATGGGAAAAAATGGCTTGAGTGTGGTTTTTATATATTCACAACCATACAGAGTTTGCTAACAGCCTGTTTGCTAGGATACCAGATCCATCAGCTGTACAATACTGATTTAGAGTGTTTGCGCTCTGTGTAGCTGTCCATGTTAAGCTCGTGTGACTTAACGAACAATTGGGTAAGTAGCATATTAGTTAGCATTGCAAAAAAGAAAATAAATCACATTTCATTCATTCTATTACTACATTAGCTAATTAGATTATATATTTGTATAGGACATCCTGGTTTTGGGCTTGTTCAAGGAGTCACAAAGTGTTTTCACTCGTTCTCCAGGAAGTGCTGTACGTGTCAGAATGGAACAATTAATCCACGACTGCACCGTGTGCAGGGCCACTCTCCAGCAGGATGATTGACATGACTGCTGTCCCACCTGCTTGGGCTTAGAGCACCTGAAACAGGGCCTCACAGAAGAGGCCTGCATGAACTGTACCACCATGTCATGGGAGCATAGGGCTTTCAGGTTTGCTTCAGTAGAAGGACTCTTGACGGAAGCATTACCCCGCCACGTAAAGCAGGGAATAAGCGTGGAAGCAATTTGTGCCTCCACGAGCAAGAGATTAAGGAGGACCCCTTAACCAAGAAAGTTGATGCATTTACTTCTGAGTTTGCTCAGATTAAGTCTCTGATATTAAATATGAATCTGCAGTGGGAAACCCCATCAATGGAACCATCCATCTCAGAGGATGATGTCCTATCGATGGCGGCCTCTCATAGCCAGTTTTGTGAGGAGGAAAGGGAGGAGGTCTTATCTGAACTTCAGTCTCACCTCTCTCATGATGGTTCCCAGGACACCATGCACGGGTCTGCTGAAGGACTAGAGTCAGATCAGGACATAGTAAAGCAAGCTCTCCGTATTGCATTGGCATGTTTAAGCATAGACATAGCCCCTACAGTGGCAGCCCCCACCAGTGTCTTTTTCAGAAAAGCCTCGCAACCTTCTGCTCTTAGTTTTCCCCCATCCAAGGACTACATCGTGGAACTACAGAAGTGCTGGGTGAATCCCAAATCTCTTACACACCATACCAGCATGAGCAGGTCCTTGACTGCAATGCAGGAGGCAGATTCTTATTGGTGTAGGAAACTAAAAATGGTCCCAGAATCCTGCTCCATACCCTTTGTATTATGTTTTCTGCAGTCCCTTCTAGAAAGCAACAGGACAGCCTCTACCCTAAGAGTATATGTGGCTGCAATTTCGGCACAACACATAAAGGTAGACGGTCAACCAGTGGGGTCTCACATTTTAATTACTCGTTTTTTAGTGGTACTCAGTGTTGCGTCCCACTCAGACCATTCGGGTGCCCTCATAGGATCTGAGTCTGGATTTAAGGTCACTTACACAGCACCCTTTAGAGCCCATGGAGCAGAGTAACCTGAAGTGGCTTTCATTAAAGACTGCATTTATCATGGATACTACTTCAGCTAAACACGTAAGTGAGCTTCACACATTATCAGTTAATGCATCTTGCATGCGCTGGAATGCAGATGGCTCAGTAGTGACATTGTGGCCTAACCCAACATTCCTCCCCAAGAGGCTCCCAACCTTATTTAGGAACCAGATAATCAAGCTGGCAGTGTTTAATCCTCCTATGTCAAAGATACAGCAGAGCAGTCGAATCGAACTATTATGCCCAGTGCGAGCCCTTTGTGGCTACCTAAGGGCCACAGAAAGATTGAGGCAATCAGACCAACTCTTTCTTTGCTACGGTGGGTCAAAAAAGGGTCAGCCTCTTTTGAAGCAGAGGTTGTTGCACTGGGTGGTTTATATAATCACCCAGGCTTATAAGATTAACAACCATCCAATGCCAACACTTGGCTAGCGTTATCTCCACGTCTTGGGCAGCACTGAGGGGCATCCCCCTAAGCAGTAGCAGATTTAGGCGTGGTCATCTACAGATACTTTCTCAAGATATTATAGTTAATGTGGCTGCCCCGGGCGCTATTGAAACAGCCGTCCTATTGGGACCTTCAACTTCCTCTTAGGGGTAAGCATGCCACCTCGTGACCTTGTTATGAGTCATCCAGTGTGAAGCACTTCCTCTGGTGGTCAGTAAGATCGAAAAAGAACGAGAGTTATGTAACTGCGGTTTTATGAGTTCTGGGCAAGAAGATTCCGTAGGAACAGTTTGCTGGAAGTCACGAGGTTAAATAGGAGAGGACCCCGTGTCATCCTGGGTCACGAGGTGACTAGACTAGACTCGACCTGAGCATGAGCAAAGAGAGATAATATCCAGTGTGAAGAACTGCCTCTGGTGGTCATACAGAATTCATAGAACCGGCTACATACGTAAATCTCGTTTAACCTTGAATTTGTATATAAAATAGTTCATAGATATGTCAAGCAATACTACAAAAAATACTACATTTATACAAATGATCAGAGCCAAATAAATCAACAGGTTGCAACCCTCAGACATTTTAGTTTTATCTTAAATATTTATGTATCTTAAGTGTCAACTTTAAAAATATTTCAAGTTAGATTGTGTTGTGCAAAAATAGTGGAAAATTCCAAACAAGTTTAATTAAGGTTAGCTCATTTTTCCAATGACGTAGAGTTCTTTTAATGTTCTTATAACTCTTTACAATTCATTAATGATCTTGAGTTAATTCTGAAACTGTATTGGAAATATGTACGTCTGCACATGTCCCTACAGTTGTACACAATATACATTCATAATTGACATTGGGTTGCATTTTCCACTTGATGTGGGCAAGTCACATTCATTTCTGTGCTTCAGGTTCATATAAGGTGAAAATTTTGCAGTAATGGTTATAAAAACAATGCTGAAATAATTTTTGCTATTCAATATTAGTATTTTAGCAACTATTCATTCGCTATCAGTTTGTACATATGTAAAAGCTTTAAAAATGTAGGTCATTGGAAACTAAATGGTTGCTTGTGGTAAAAACGAAACAAGAATATAAGTACTTCCAAATACTACTAAAGAAGTATAGACAAATGAGAAAAGGTCTATCCCCCTGGACAAAGCATGCATTCAGATCAAGAAAAAGTGACAAGAGATTCATTAGAATTTTGAATATTATCCAATCTTTATTTGCATTACAATATTGAACACAAAACAAAGACAGCCATCTAGTTCTTGTAGCCTCGGCTGGCTCTGCGACCACGGGCGCGCTCGAACTTCCTGCCTTTGGAACGCACATAGGGCCTGAGGAGGAAAGAGATGTCTGAGTTAAACTGTAAAACGTCAAAACAACATTTTTATCTAAGAGCTCATGATGGCTTAAATTAAAAGCACATGATGATGTCTTACTTGGTGTGGCTGTGGGGGGTTCCAGGAGCTTTACCGAAATGCCTGTACACCTCTCTGGCCTTACGGGGTCCTGCATACAAACAGAACAAGGGGATTAACAACCTTTAGTCAAGTTAAATTTAAACCTTAATCTAAATATGAACATGTACCACTGAACATCACAGGATGTCTTTTTTTTTTTTTTTTTTTTTTACCAGTGGCCCTGAACTTGTATAAATCCTCCTATTGCAGGTAGAATAGCTGCAATTTGGACTTTGAAAACTGGTCATATATTTGCTTTTATTACACACGCATTCTTGTGCAGTACCATACTAAGAAGTGCAATACATAACTTTATTCTTTTAAAAAACAATTATATTGTCCTACATTGTTATATTGGTTTATATGCATTTATTATTGCTTATTTATTGTGGATCCGTGTTTAATGTGAGTGACGTCTGGCACAGAAAACTCCCTAAGGAATTACGTTTTTTTTTTTTTTTACCTTTCCTTAACAATTAAGCAAATAATTTACGATCAATTTAACAATTGACAATTAACAACAGTAAAAATAAGTTTAAATGTTTGCTAGTTGGTTATTTTGTGAACATGTGAGATTGTATGCACGTGCTACATATTTATATTAAGTTAATTATCTGAAGAATAAACGTTTAAATCAATTTCGTGCACACATGCTCACCTGACAACAGAACTGTGCCCTGTCCTCTAGGGGCTGTAAGGGCTAGCTGGTCAAAGGTCATGATCTGTCCACCGGCCTTCAAGATCCTGCGGCGAGCACCTGCAGTCACCTTCAGGGCACACACCTGAGTGAAACATGTTTATTTACACAAAAGAAATCAACAACAAATTTTTTTGTAGAAGTCTAAGTATTCCCCTTAAAAATCCCTAGCCTTGCATCAACATCCTGGTTTAACAATTACTGCAAGTGAACAATTTCAGAACCACTGTATATCAGTTATTTACATAGTAAATTGCATTAAAAAAAAAAAAAAAAATCATCTTGCTTTTGCTGCATCTTTAACTTATTAACTTTAATCTTTATGCACTCACATAACACTAACAAGCACAACCACAATCACACAAAGCAGAGAGACAAAAATAATTAATGCAAAAAGGTAACAGACTCCAGATTACATTTTGATATAAAAATTAGAGCAAGATAAAGCGTGAAAAGTAAACAATTTTAAATTATCAGGAGAATAACAATTGCTTGCTCTTTTTGATTCTAAGACAATAAATAAGTTTCAATATATGCAGCTCTTGACTGCAACATTTGCACACAAATAATGCCAGAATAAGATGCATCATGGATGAAACGGGCTAAAATTGTTACAATGTTGCATTGTTTTCCCCTTATTTTGATTCAATTTCACAAGGCATTATTTCAAAAAGAACTAAAACGGTGTTAATAAAAGTTACTTGTGAGCATGCTTTCCCCTCATTGGTCACAATGACTATGCTTACATTAGGGCTGGGTATTGATACACATTTCCCAATTCCGATTCACAAGCTCTTGATTCAATTCATACGAGTTTATTTTAGTTATAATGTCCCTTTTGATTACACATGAAATAAATTCTCACAGCTAATGCTGTTAATTACATAGGAGACCTTCTAACTAGGTACATTAGGAAAATATACATTCTATTTTATTACTTTTTTGTCATTTTGGTCACATTTTGGCTTTTTAAAAATAAAATAAAATGTATTCAATCAATAAATGAGATTATATTTCATATATATATATATTTTTTTTTTGTTACATATTTATTGTTTAATTGCATAATTTGTACTATTTACAAGTATTTACACTGATTTGTTAAAAACTAACAACACCGGCATTTCTGTAAAGAGCATCTGTAAATGAGCACGTTAACGAGACACTCGAACGGCTTTATCTCATCTGTGCTATACAAGATTAGAATTAAATGTTTATTTTTTGTCGTTTTTGATCAACAACTGACTGTAAAGAACAGAGACATTCAATGACAAATGGGTTGCGTGGATCTCGTCTTTGGACACACATTACACGGAACAACTTTTACACTCAACACGCTGTGAAAGGATCTCGCTGCTGAACATTTCATAACTAAACGACACAATCACTGGTGAATGAAATCTAAACATTTACCAACCAGTTGCCAAGCATATACAGTGCATCCGGAAAGTATTCACAGCGCTTCACTTTTTCCACATTTTGTTATGTTTCAGCCTTATTCCAAAATGGATTAAATTAATTATTTTCCTCTAAATTCTACAAACAATACCCCATAATGACAACGTGAAAGAAGTTTGTTTGAAATCTTTGCAAATTTATTAAAAATAAAAAATGAAAAAAATCACATGTACTTAAGTATTCACAGCCTTTGCTCAATACTTTGTTGAAGCACCTTTGGCACCAATTACAGCCTCAAGTCTTTTTGAGTATGATGCTACAAGCTTGGCACACCTATTTTTGGGCAGTTTCTCCCATTCTTCTTTGCAGGACCTCTCAAGCTCCATCAGGTTGGATGGGGAGCGTCGGTGCACAGCTATTTTCAGATCTCTCCAGAGATGTTCAATCGGGTTCAAGTCTGGGCTCTGGCTGGGCCACTCAAGGACATTCACAGAGTTGTCCCGTAGCCACTCCTTTGATATCTTGGCTGTGTGCTTAGGGTCATTGTCCTGTTGGAAGATGAACCTTCGCCCCAGTCTGAGGTCCAGAGTGCTCTGGAGCAGGTTTTCATCAAGGATGTCTCTGTACATTGCTGCATTCATCTTTCCCTTGATCCTGACTAGTCTCCCAGTTCCTGCCGCTGAAAAACATCCCCACAGCATGATGCTGCCACCACCATGCTTCACTATAGCGATGGTATTGGCCAGGTGATGAGCGGTGCCTGGTTTCCTCCAGACATGACGCTTGCCATTCAGGCCAAAGAGTTCAATCTTTGTTTCATCAGACCAGAGAATTTTGTTTCTCATGGTCTGAGAGTCCTTCAGGTGCCTTTTGGCAAACTCCAGGTGGGCTGTCATGTGCCTTTTACTGAGGAGTGGCTGCCGTCTGGCCACTCCACCACACAGGCCTGATTGTTGGAGTGCTGCAGAGATGGTTGTACTTCTGGGAGGTTCTCCGCTCTCCACAGAGAAATGCTGGAGCTCTGTCAGAGTGACGACCGGGTTCTTGGTCACCTCCCTGACTAAGGCCCTTCTCCCCCGATCGCTCAGTTTGGCCAGGCGGCCAGCTCTAGGAAGAATCCTGGTGGTTCCAAACTTCTTCCATTTACGGATGATGGAGGCCACTGTGCTCATTGGGACCTTCAATGCTGCAGAAATGTTTCTGTACCCTTCCCCAGATCTGTGCTTCAATACAATCCTGTCTCGGAGGTTACAGACAATTCCTTTGACTTCATGGCTTGTTTTGTTCTCTGACATACACTGTTAACTGTGGGACCTTATATAGACAGGTGTGTGCCTTTCCAAATCATGTCCAATCAACTGAATTTACCACAGGTGGACTCCAATCAAGTTGTAGAAACATCTCAAGGATGATCAGTGGAAACAGGATGCACCTGAGCTCAATTTTGAGTGTCATGGCAAAGGCTGTGAATACTTATGTACGTGATTTTTTTATTTATTTTTTATTTTTAATAAATTTGCAAAGATTTCAAACAAACTTCTTTCACGTTGTCATTATGGGGTATTGTCTGTAGAATTGTGAGGAAAATAATTTAATCCATTTTGGAATAAGGCTGTAACATAAAATGTGGAAAAAGTGAAGCGCTGTGAATACTTTCTGGATGCACTGTACATTTGTCACAGTGTGAAATTTGGTTGCAAATGCTTGTGATTTCCTCTCATTGTAGTAGAGGGTTGCACAGATTGTAAATGATCGACCTTGGGATTTAAGAATCGATATCAAGATTGTTCAAATGAAGATTGCGTTCAATCAGAAAATCAATATATTTACTCACCCCTAGTATACATGCACATAAGAAAAATTATTCCAGGGTTTTTGCAAAAAGCTGCGTTCTGAAACGCCATGTAACCTAGAACGCTGATTTCCTTATGCCGCTTAAGCGGTTTAACACATATAGGTTTCTCTAGGAGAAGGCGGCTTGCTGGGTCCATGTAAACACATAAGCCGTGTTCTGATCAGTGTTTGAAGAGTGCACATGCGTGGAACAGACCGGACACAAACATCATAGCATCATGGAGCCCAACAACATGTTAACACAGCAGAAAGAATTCAAAATTTCTTTGAGTACAGAGGAAAAAAAAAATCACATACACAATCAACTACACCCATTTATACACACCAATGTAAAATACTGACTGTCTCATGTTCACCTATAGACCTTATTCACGCTAGCGCCATCTTTGATTTTTAATGGGAATGACAACGAGTCTGTGAGGAATAGACTTTCCATCTCTTCATTGGGCTGTACTGCAGTTTGTGTTTTTGAATCTTTCCACGGACAAAACATTGATCAAATATCTGTCCAAGAACATTCAGTATACAAACAATTCTAGACAACACGAGTTGTGGAAAATCAGATGTGATCTAGGAGCTTTATACAGTTCGTGCCATTGAAGAGATGGTAAGTCTATCCCTCACAGCCTCAATGTAATTTCCATTAAAAATCAAAGATGGCGCTAGTGTTAAGCTCTACATGCTCTCATCCTTTTGGGGAATCCAGGAATTTTATGTAAGAGGGAAATTCCACTATTGCAGCGCAATTCCCCTGCAGTTTGCGATAGAATGTGAAGGAAACAGACAGAAACAACTCTGGAATATCTAGAAATTTAGCAAAGCAACAGATAATAAAATACCAAAGTCTTCCTCAGATGCCATGTTTGTTTTTTACACAAGTGTAGCAGGAAATTGTCGCTGTGAAGAAAGCTGCTTACTGACCAAACCAATACAGTGCATGTAAACGGGAACGCTGTTTTCTTATAATAACCCGCTTTCTCGCAATAAGCCGCTTTCTGGTGTCCATGTAAATGTAGTCAATGTTTGTGCGCTGTTCTGGTATTTAGCCGGTTAAAATTACATACCTATAAAGATTAGTCAACTGTTACAAAATTGAGCATTGTTTGTCACGGTTAGGCAAAAAGTCATTGCACCATATAGAATGCGCGTTCCATTCAGAGGTTGCCTGGCGAATAAACGATTTCCGTTATTCGGATAGAAGTGAGTTGTAAAATTATGGCATGGTTATTTTT
Source organism: Myxocyprinus asiaticus (assembly GCF_019703515.2). Lineage (NCBI taxonomy): Eukaryota > Metazoa > Chordata > Actinopteri > Cypriniformes > Catostomidae > Myxocyprinus > Myxocyprinus asiaticus. Next base: position 32,723,182 of record NC_059358.1, on the reverse strand, counting down.
CTGTCATTAATTGCTTTTGCAGTATTTGCATTAAACTGCCTTTTCTCGCGGTCACAGAGCTCAACCCGTCTCACGTGCGCGCGTACACACAGCAGAAAGAGTGAAGCCACATACAAAATTAGTCATTATCTGCCAAAAAGTTGCTAACGCCTTCCTACTTGTGTAATGCTGCCTGCTATCCATAAGAGAGAAGCAATCATACTAAATCTGTAAATGCAATAATAAATTCTTCCTGCTGCGTTTAACTTGATTAGGAGTAGTCCCGCATTCTGTGTGTTCCTCTTTCTCCAAATCCATTCACCTCTCTCACTGAAAGTCTCACGTAGGGTTGCGCGGTATACCAATACTAACGAAATATCGCGATACCAAAAAAATTTAAACTGGTGCAATATCATCTTGTCGTTAATTTCGGTACCATATTAAAGTATGCTGCCATTAGCAACATGTAATATGAGAGTTTTGAGATGAAATCAAAGACTATTTGAAAATAATAACAAAAAAGTCTCAATATGGCCAAGTGTGATCAATAAACAGCAGAAGGATGTCTTTTAATCAATATACAGTCACATGCGCTTCGCGCCACAGAATAAGAGGCGCCTCTATGCTCTGATCTCCACACACAAAGGCACGCTCAAACACATGCAACACACACTCTTACTGCTTGATTTTCATGCAGTGTGTCCAATAGTATCCATCTGCAGAGCAGCGTTTAGTGTATAAATGGCTGTGAACCCTCAAATGACCTTTTTCACCGGAGATTTCAGCTTGCTAGTCACGGGAAGTTTGATATAACGAACCCTTCAAAATCAGGAAGAACTTCAATGGTCTTTCAAAATAAAAGTCCCACTGAAATGAGAGCTCTATTCAACTGATTGTGTGAAATTGAAGCTATTACGACAGAAACGTATTACTACTGTATAAAAGTGTATTATTCAATGTAGTAGCAATAATACTCATAGTAACAATAATACAATATTAAATGGTTATATTATTAGTATTATTATCTTTCTTTAAGCAATATCACAAAACCTGAATACAAGTACTGAATATCAGCATGTCGTGATTCAGCCATGGCAGCCTCAAGTAATCAGCTTGTTTTCATTTAATGTTTCTATTAATACTGTAAAACTCTGTTGTGCATCTTTTTTGTTTTTTACCAAAAATAATTTATAAATTATTATATTTATATTTGATTAAAGCTGTACATTATGTATTTGATTAAACAATGATCATAACATTTAATTAAAACATTTAATATGGAATCAAGAAAAATTTAAACAGAAAAGGCATAATTTTTATCTATGTGACTTTGTGCAGTTCTTTTTGTCAATAATTTTCTGTGTAATTTCATAAAAAAATCTGAGTTTTTTATTTTTATTTGTTGCCTAAGTATTAAGTTAGTATTGACACTGAGGTACCAGGGCTGGTATCGTACCGAAGCCAAAATTTTGGTATCAGAGCAACCCTAGTCTCACGTGCAACCAGATGGGCGATATAGACGTTACTGAAAAATCTCTACCGGTTCACACTTTGTCGTCACCACGATATACAGTACTGTGCAAAAGTCTTAGGCACATAAGATGTTTCACAAAAACATTTGTCTTAAGATGGTTATTTATATCTTCAGCTTTAGTGTGTCAAAAGGAAACATAAATTTTAGACTCTCAAACATTACTTTTGTAAATAGAAAAGATTAGAATAGAAGAACAGGGAGCCCTGCAACAGATGTCATGGCCTCCACAAAGCCCCCCACTGAACATCTTGTCAGTCTGAGATTACATAAAGAGATGGAAGCAATTGAGACAGCCTAAATAGATAGAAGAACTGTGGCGAATTCTCCAAGTAGCTTGGAACATCCTCTCTGCCAACAACCATGAAAAATTGTGCCCAGGTGTACCTAGGAGAATTGGGGCTGTTTTGAAGGCAAAGGTGGTCACATCAAATATTGATTTAGCTTTTTTTATGTTTACTGGACTTTGCATGACATTAACTGATAAATGAAAACTATTTATGGCATTATATTTGAAGACACTCAAAACTATGCAACATTTTTCACCAGTGCCTAAAACTTTTGCACAGTATTGTATATTGCCACACCACCCAGCCCTAGCTACAACCCTATCACAGAGTTGACAAAAACAGGTACACAGTGAACAGTAGACAATGTGAAGATGATGTGAATCTGTTTTTACCCTCTACATTTCACTGTATTTTTAATTTATTTAGTCTGGTTCTTTTAAAGATGACTCAAGTGTGAACACCCTTTCTTGAAGAGTATTTCTAGCAGGAGAGAATGTTTGCCAATGACCTAATTTAATTTTGGTCAAAAGTAATCCAGCCCAAGTTCCAACTATGCACGAGCATTGAACACTTTCAACGTTTGTCCTTACCTTCAGTTTAGGAACATCCTGAATCCTGATGTCATCAGTAATGTTTCCCACAACAACAGCGATCTGGTTGTCACGGCCTGGAAGCTTCATCTTACGGATCTGCAGAGCCAAAACAAAGAAAACTTTGCATGAGACCTCAAGAAAGAAAAATGGTAAAAAAAAAGCATGTTTGTGCTGCTTTCTGAACTGTCAAGGCTTAACAATAGTTGAATTACTTGATATGCTAATTAATCAAATCGTGCGTGTGTGTGTGTGTGTGTATATATATATATATATATATATATATATATATATATATATATATATGAATGTACACATATCGTATCTGGTCATGAGCACTGCATGAGTCCGCAGAGTCCAGTAGAAAATAAAGTTACCGTTTACAAATAAACGCTTGGCGACAGCACTTCCAGGTTCTTTTAGCACCCCAGAAAACTGCTTTCGATGGGCACTTCATTCCAATTGTGCTAAAAAAATACCCCAAAAGTGTTGTTTGTGGGGTTAAAACATACCATTTCCAAGAGATTACCAGTGATTTGGGCTTCTTTACATTTTTATTGGGATCAGTACAAACTCAGACAATTCTATAAATGATCGTATTTCTAGTATCACACCACTACATCTACTCTATTAAGTCCCAATTGCCCTGCAGCTGGTGTTGGTAGATTTTAACATTTTACTCAGAAATGGCACAAACATCTGTTTTTAATTTCCAAAGTGCAATTGCTGTGACAGATATGAGGACAAATATGATTTAAGATGATCTTAGGTGACTAATACCACCATGTAAGGTCTAGCAGAACAAACCGGATCCCTTATAACAGAATTTACATACAGGTCAGATGGCATGATTAAATGCCTTGTTTTAAACAAAATGCAATTTATTATTAAACTGACAGCCCTTCTTAACATATAAAGAAACCGAGGAGAGCAAACAGGTCCAATCTAAGCAAGAGATATGTGCAAAAACATGTTGGGATGCAGACTCACCAGACGGGACAGGGCCAGAGGGGGACGGTTGGTCTTGCTCATAAAGAGTCTCCGCAGGATGACCTTGTTGAAGGGAGCATCAGAACGACGAGCCAGGAATCTGTACAACTACATCCACACACACAAATACTGCATTAATATCACACAATGGAAGTCAAGGAATGGAGAGACAAAACTTGTAGAAGTGAAAACTGATGCTTTTCATGATGGTCTTTACCTTGACCAGGAGCCTCAGGTAAATATCCTGACTTTTGGGCTCCTTCCTGTGAACCTTGCGGTCCTTGTTGTGTCTGATGTCAACTCCCTGGTAACATCACGCAAAGAAAATAATCATCAATACACCCCACTAAAGGTGTCATTATAAGCCAGAGAATGAATCAAGTGTCATAATTAACGCTTATTCTAGAGATTACATTAGCAAAGAGTAATTATTAAAGGGCTACACACATTCACTGGCTACGTTTACATATTTTTGGACAGCGATGGTTCCAATACACAATGTGAAAGGAAAGTTTACTGTTTAAAACCATCTATATTTATAATCTCAGGTTGTAACTCGTGGTTTCTTAGAGCTAGAACTATTGCAGCTAGCTTAGCCAACACGAGTCTACTGAAGGATTGTACTTCTGCCCAGACGGCTAAATAAAACTTATATCCATTTGTATCTATACTTTGATGTATAAAAACGAATAAAAATACCACATGTTCTTCAGATATTCCTAAGCATTTGTCCACATATGACACGAGAATGGAAGTCTTGGCTATGATGCCGGATATGCGTTAGCTTGCAATTACTTATCAAATTTACACCGAATCCACAAAATACACATATTTATCCACTCGTAACGCTATTTAATATTCCTAAAAGTTATCTGTGGCAAAATTATAGCAGATATGACTGACGATGGAGGGAGATTTTGGCCACTGGTACATTCGCTAAAAACTCAAGCCACCTACCATTTTGGACTCAAAGTGAAAAGGGGGGTAAAAAATCTCGCGAGAGTTCGTATAGCGAGATTATGGGACGCTTTGAATCATGTGACTGTTATAATGCACGCTGATTGGTCACACGAAGGTCCGGACTTCCTGTCGCTCAAACCTCTAAAGATCCACACGTACTGTAGTGTACACTGTACAGTATAGTGTGCTAGTAGCGTGATAAGTTGCTTCTACCAGAGAACTATGGTAGCAAGAGTCCAAGCAAGAGTTTGTCATGCAGACATTTTAAAACAAACTAAACGCTTTTCATCGACTATACTAAATAGTTGTACTTAACCGGATTTTTGATTGAAGCAACTAGCCTAAATTATGAACGTCGGTTATCATGATCAAAATATGGTGACAAACATGTCCCTTGACTTTTCTGAAAAAGATTTCAAATAGTCCAACCCCATTTAAAAGGCATCAATCTATTACCTAAGCTTTTATTAAATTATATGAAATGCTTTGTGTATTGATTTGCCCTTTTTTTATTTTTTTATTTTTTTATTTTTTTTAGAAAATATATTTGAATTTGTCAATCGACCGAAAAACCCCTTTTCCCTTCATTTGGTATACCACATCTATATAATTTACAGTTATTTACGTGTTTATTTTTTACTCATTTTGTTTTCTCAGGTCAAGCATTAGTGCAAGGCCTGACAAGTGTGCAATAATGCAAAACAAAAAAGTAATTAATAATTTAAATAATTTTAAAAGAACGTGTGTTGCTTGATTTCATGACATTGGTGTTATCAAAGTTAAAAACGTGTATTTTGAAAATACAAAAAGTTGTGGTAAGGAAATTACAAGGTCAAAGTTCAGAGGAAGTAGAGGCTGCTCAAATGTGCATATATGTGATTTTTGTTAGGGGGACACTCTATTAGCAGAACATAAAATATATATATATATATATATATATATATATATATATATATATATATATATATATATATATATATATATATATATATATATATATATAAACATTTCCAACATTCTTTTGAATGTCCATGTACTAAAATAAAATATTTGATGCCATGAGTGTACCTTCATTTACTATTACTATTATTTTGAATGGCCATGGAAAATGAAGCAATGTGATAACAATTTTACCTGGTCGCAAAAAGTAGCCCAATAATTTACCTGATGAACTTTCACCTTTTGCTGACCCTTTATGCTTTGCAGAGCTAATGTGTGCTTCTAAATCACTTGCACCTTTATTGGCAACTGACACATAAGTGTCAGCTTTACATGTCATACATTCTGCTTCCCACAGATCTCGACCTGGACAAAAGCATGGGAATTTTTTGTGCAAATCTTGTGTAAATTTGCACTTTCATTTGGGCATTTTATCCACTCAGCTGTTATTTGCTGCTATTGTCAAGAGAGAGTTGCTTTGCGCGTTCAAGAGAGATTGACAGGCAGGAATTTGGCCAATAGTTGCTTCAAGCCTCTTATAATCGACCAATTGGTGTGCGAGAAGGCGGGACTTACAAAGACGGGTTAAAGCAATGCAAATATGCGTGCACACACAATGAAGTATCAGACCAGATGCACATCATAATGCAATGCCTATTAACTCTATTAACACTATTAATTACCATCTTAGAAAATAAATCTTTTAAGAGAATTTGGTGCCGTCATAAAAGATTTACTTTAGTACAGCAAGTAAAAGCTTTTTGTTTTTTGAGCCACCTCAGACTGAAATACACTTTCAAATGATTTTAAAAACCTAATAAGTCATGATGTTTTCACTCAAAAGAAAAAAAAACATTTCTGGAAGGTTACTTCTTAAATTAAAGTAAACAGATAAGGCATGAAAACTGAGTTATGGAATAAATGTATGTTTATTTTGTGGATGTAAAAATTTGCATCTTATTTATTCCAAAATGGAGACAAAGGAAAAAGGTTTGTTCAAATCTCTTAGAGCAGTTTGAAATATCAGCCAGCTCTGCTGCACATCTTATATGGAATATTTGTACATACACATCCATTTGTCCTTTTGCATATTTAGAAATTACCGTAGCAAGTCCATATTTATATTGACTTCTATGGCAAGCAGCTGTATAAAGCCTAACTCAGAGAATCCTCTGCTGCCTGAAATGACACAGGAAGACAGTCCAGGCAAGAGCGACTCCTCCAACATAGACCGTACGAGCCACTGGTGGGACCAGAGAGAAATTCACAGCCTGAGAGGTAAAAAATAAAAAATGGGAGAATATCAGGAAACATCTTAGAAACAGGTAGGCCTAATAGATGGATGGATGGACAGATGAATAGACTAATATGGCCCTACCTGCATTGTTGTCCAGTACACCACTCCAGTCTACCGGAGGGGGAAACAAAGACTAAATTAAGTAAATAATTTTAGACCTTTAATACACACACTAAAGTACTCAAATGGCTGTTGTTCTCTCCAGAACTTACCTTATAAGAAGTCCAGAATTTATTTCTCCAGTCTTCAAGGGGATCTTCTGCACCTTCCAATGTGCTCAGCCCTTTTTGATAAATGCTTTGTTAAAACAGTTGTTGCCATTCATTCATTGATCGATTGATTCATTTATTCGTTCGTTCATGCAGTCAGTCAGTCAATCAATCAGTCATACATGTACGTTTCTCTACTGATTTTAGTTATTAGTTATTCACTTCGTCGTGCACATCTAAAAATATGTTCATGGCTGCAGAAATCCTGATTCTCACCTATGTAGAAAGCACTTATTGTTGTGGGGGCTGCAATTAATTGGTCCAGAAACACTTTAAGCGATACTCTCTTGGTCCCTCCCCCTGGAAATATCCTCTCCAGTCCCCGTAGCCAATGGTAATTGAAGTTGGCATGGAAACAGAACCCAACCAGTGCCACCCGAGCAGTCTGGGCCCAGTCAATGCTGTGAAATTGTGAAACATGTTGTTCTGGAGCTAACGTTTCCTTTTCTTCCAAACCCTTTTTACTGCCTTCTGAGTCAATAATTTCTGTATTATACAGTGTCAGAGCATCTGTCTCTGCCTTTCCAGCCACAGTAAATCCCTCATTATATTTCTTGGATATATCCCGTCCCACCTCATCTTGCTTGTGCACAGTCCCTTTGCGCAGTGCTGTTCCCATCATGCTTTGCTGAATGAGGTCTGCTGTTGCAAACAGTGTTGTGTATCCCACCACATTGCAGATGTATGGATAGGATTTGAACATAGCCCAGGCTCTGTTCATGATGACTCCTGGACAGGGACGAGAAAGCAAATTTTATTATAATGAAGTATGTACATTGGTATGGCCTGATGTTGACAAATGTCAATCAAAGTGTATATATAAAATATATATTATACTGTATATTTTCACTAATCTTTAGTTTATAAGAGTGCAAAGAAAAACTTAACTCACCATGTAGGCTTAACTCACCATGTAGCTGTCCTGTTTTACATGTGACTGACAAATCACAAGGTTCACTCCCATGGATTGATTCTTGAAAAAATAAATAAGGATGATTGGTCAAACATAGACCAATCAGAACCATTTGTTCTGTGGTACAAAGTTCTTTGGAGCAAGAATGAATGTTTATGATAGCGTTTATCAGTCAATACAAGAACATGAGAAAAGAACACATGGTTAGAACATGAGAATATATGAGGTCATGTATAAGTTAGGGAAAAGGAAAATATGTGCTTGGCTAATAAAGGGATCCAAGAAGATTCTGCTGTACTCCAAAATATTTCAGTCCCAATTGAAATGCAGCTTTTTGTTGAAATCCATTCACAAGACAATCAAATATAATGCACAAATAAGAAATGTGTATTCCTGACAGATATATATTGTACAACATATTTGAAATATTGCCCAAACATGAAGTATGAGGCTCAAAGATTATAAACTCAAGAGAATAAGATAGAGTTGTATTTGCTAGCATGCTCTTGAACTTACTCACACATCCACACAATCTAATATTGGGCTGCAAGTAGAGGTTCTTCAAAACCCAAGGAAACATGATCTGCAATGACAGGGACATGTGTGTAGCTGCACTAAATATAGTGAGGACTCTTCTCTCCATGCCTCACAGCTTATGTTACCACTGTGCTTTAATGATAATAGACCAATGGTAATTAATATTCCCAATGAATTTCAATACAAATTCAAACAAGTGGCAGTTTAAAACTTATAATGTTTCAAAATGTAGTTTAAATAGATGCATAATTGTATGTGATATTGATGTTATAGTATAGTATGTAAACTATATGTGGCATTGGATTTGTACAGCGTTGGTTTGAACACCTAGTTCAAAACCCCCTTAAATTAGAATATTTTTTCTCATTTCTATCTTTTCTAATCACATCCTCCAAACTAAAATGTCAATGTCATCATATTTTTGCTACATTCAGGCAAGAAACTAATGAAAGATATACAGTATAATGAAAGAATATAATGAAAGTGGATTTTAATTAACAGGTTGAACTGTGTTCTCAGAATAAGAGTATTGTTCATAAATGTCTAGTTGGGGCAAAATGTCACGTGTTTTAAATGTTAAAAACAATTATTTGATATTTTTGTTGTTTCATTACATGTCATGTCTCGAAGATTTATCACACTAAAATCATGTTAACATTTATATTTTTACATCTTGTGGCTATACTTTTGAAAGAGTGAGTATTTTAGCGTTTACAGATTGGCCCCACTCACTTCCATTGTAAGTACCTCACTGTAACCCAGATTTTTGCTTTTTTTAAAGAAAAGGAGGGACACATGAAAAGTATTTTTTTGTGGTAATCAACATTATGCTACAAATGCTGTTGATTAAGCTTAATTTGTACTGAACCTGTAATATTCCTTTAATATTTTTTCTTAACTTTCTTGTCTTTTTTTATAACTTTTTTTGTAGCCAGACAGAAATTGAAAAATGAATCTAACCTGAACTAGCCCTGGTCTCCCTGTATGTTTATACATACACCCACACACATGCTATACTACATCTAAAACAATTTTAAACAACATTTTGCAAATTCTTTTACATTTTAATATGCATGTTGATTTTGTGACCATATTATTTGAGAGACAACATGGAATATTGCACCATGCAGGACAATTAAAATGAACTAGTGAAGACAAAAGGGTGATTCATTTTTTTTTTTAAATTTAAGAGAAATGATACAGAGACACCACTTAAAATATACACTTTCCCTTATAGTTGAACATAAATATTAAACAAAAATCTTGGTGCTGATTAAAAAAATGTCAATGGACATGTAATGCGTCAACTATCCTTGTATTTTTCCCCCATTAAAGTCATTAACCATTTAAAGCTATAGTTCATATGCTCGTTGCTCTGAATCCCATTATGTCCTTTATTTCTGGACCATGTTCTATTATGTCGAATGTCCCCATAGATTTGTAAAAACAACACTTTGACGTCTGACGTCTGAAATGTAAAAGCAATTTATCTGTGGCAACCAGCAGAGCTCTCAGACAGGAGAATGTGTTAATGAGGATCAGAGATTAAAGAGATCAATTGAAGGCCCGTTCAGTGCTTAACTGGTGCGCTCTGTTTGCTAACACTTAACAAGCGCTGTTTTTGACAATGCACAAAGAGACCACACGGCCAGAACCAGTTGACTTCCAGGTAATTGCTTTTCTTTCTTGCTCTGAGGACTGCCTTTCTCTGTCCTCTTTAATGGTGCTGTCTTGCCACCCTTTATCGAAGAGGACAAAGAATCGGTCCTCCTGTGGCATCATCATTGAACCAATACCACCCTCCCCTGACTTATTCTTTCACTCTCTCTCTCTCTCTCTCTCTCTCTCTCTCTCTCTTTCTGTCAGTGAGGATGCATTTATATTCTTGTGTATGACAGGACACCTGTGCAAATCCTTCTGCTCCTTTCTGTGAGTCTTTTCAAAGTGGACTCTTTCTGAGTGGCAGAAAGTAAGTGAAGAGTAATAGTGTTTTCATTTAGAAAGCTGTAGAGATCTAAATCTTTATGTAATACCGAAACCTGTAGTGCTTCTAAGTGTCCTGCAAATACTGTATTTTTAATGTGTCATATTGATGGCTGTACTGCATCTGGTGTGATATAATTAATTTTTTACCAAACTCATATTTTTGTCTTGCTCTTATCTTATCCCCTAAGCTATGCGTCCATCCAGTATTTTGACCTTTGAACCGGAGTTTGAGCATGGAGTGCCATGGGGTCGTGATCTTTTTACTTTTGTGACCTCAGCAGCCGGTCACATGATGAGGACTTTGCAAAGACCACGCAAAAAAAAGCCATCAAAACGTCAAGTCAATCATCGCAGGTTTCTGCACAACATGATACAGAGGTAGGTTTTTAGATATATCCCATTGTCAAATCATGTACAGTTAAGGAGAAAGTTGAGAAGATTTGTAATTATTTTCTTCAATTAATAATAATTCACATACCTCTGCCTCCACACAGGAAATTTGCTGAAATAGAGGCAGCCAACCATCAGCTCGCCTCTGCTTTATTTACAACAGACAAATCACAAAATCATCTACCAGAAGAAGCATCTCAAATTGCAACAGAAATCACAGACAAATCACCCAGAGCTTCAAAAAAAGGTTAAAAAAAAGGTTAAAATATATATATATAATAAAAAAAATTTTTTAAGTATAAACCTCACCAAATTGTTTTACATTTCTGCTTAAAAGAAGAAAATCAATTTGCCAATGAGGAAAGAAAAATATGTCAAGATAGGTCTGTTCTCTGAAAACAAGTATTAATATTATTGATATTGTTTATTTAAATAAAACTGATGCCTTCAACGGAGTTAATAAGGTTAATGTGTATACCAATGTACTGATCATTGATCCATCTATTTTCTGCAGCTATTGACACTTTTATAAACGCTGACAAAACCAAAGCACATCTTGAACAACAAGAAGATGTGTGCGACCTCTGGACATTGGAAAGTCTTGTGGAGGCCCAAGTAACTGATAAAAGTTTCCTAAAGTGCACATCACAGAATTGTAGAGACTTAAATTTGAGAACTGAAAAAGACCACAAGTCTTTGAAAAATAGGAATCAACTGGAACACAACCCTGGAAGCTCAACGGACAAGGACAATGACTTCAGTTTTGAAAGGCAACCAGCATCCACTGATTCAGAAAGCTTAACACAGATGACCAGCAATCATATAGAAGACAGCGTGTCCACCTGGTTTGGAAGTATTGAAAGAATGAGAACAAATTCAAAACCATACACTACCAAATATTCTGACATGAAGCTCCACCACGCAGAGGTTGAAGATCCAGACCTGTCACCCCCTTCTCCAGTGATTTCACTATTGTCTTTGGATTCATGTGATTTTGAGGTTCAAATGCTCATAGATGCTGAACACAGTGCCCGAACACTAGACAGCACCATCGCAGAAGCTCTGCAAATGGATACAGTGGACAGCTTTGACCTACTAGATTGCTGTGAAAATCAAGATCTGAAGATCCATGTTCACAATGAAGAGGCTCAGAGCTGTGTAGAGCATGGCAACATATTTCCAAGCTCTCTTGAATCAGGATATGACATGGGCAACCTAACGAGTTCTGATGGTGGGACTAGCACACAAGAGTTTCAGAATTACTCACGAATTATTACATTTCTAGAAAACTCCATGTCCAGTTTGGACCAAAACGCTCAAGGATTCAGTGCTAATCTTCTCTACAATCAAGAGCCACTTGGGCGCAGTTTCCATCAGAATCAAATAAACTATTCTACGAGTAACAATAATATCCTAGAAGACCATTTTGATCAGCTTGAACCAAGCATGATGACAAATGGAAAGGAGGCTTGTTATTCAGCTACAGGTTTGTCTGTAAGCAGCCAAACTGTCTCAGATTGTATCATTTCAAGCCATTCTCTTGACCACCACATATTCCCAGAGCTTGAGAATCAGCTGGACTCCCAGTCAAAAAGGATTCTATTTGACACATACAAAAGCCATTCGCAAAGTCAAGAAACAGATCGGTTTCTTATGTTGCAAGAAACAGATATCAGAAATGCTGAAAAAAATATTGTACCGCTTGAGAATCGCAACAGGAGTGGATCAGGTCTCCAGTGCCCAGTAATGCATGGCTCTTGCCTTGAAGGCTTTTGTTACCATAAAGGAGAATTTTGTTCTTACTCTAAATTTAGGGGCAATCTGAGCAGGCACAACTTCGAGGGCGTGGCTAGATCTTTCCCTGCTACACTTCATATGATCCACCCCACTCTAATTCCAACTCCACCTCTAGATGATGATTGGTTGTTCAGTAATATTGTGGCAGATGAAGAGGTAAATAGCATGACTAACACATTTGTAAAGTAGGCTGCTGATAAATGAACAGTACTGTAATTGTTAACTGCATTCATGAATTTGATTATATTTGGGGTTGTTTAATTCTTATGCTAACTGAAAGACCATGATGTGATTTTATTAATAATTTCTGTGAAATTTTCTTGTCTGTGTTGTGAAATTAGTTTTTAATTAATGTTTAATTAAAGTTAAATGGAGTGTCTGCAATGAAAGGAAATGTATGAGTAAAGTTTTGTTACATAATATATTTCTGAATTTGAATATGCTCTGTGTTGAAGGTGAATAGTTGATAGTGTGTGCTTTTTCAAGTGATTAAAAATAAACCACAATGACTTCAAAACCAAAGGTATATTAAAATTCACCCCAGTCTCATTTTATCATTAAGTAAACCATAAGATCAAATAAACGACATGGTTAAAAATTCAAGTTCCACAGATGCAAAAAAGCACACAATCCTCTTCAGAAACAAACCTTAATTACATACAAGTATCTCCACTGGGTTTTTGATTCCTTTTCATACATGCTATAATCCACTTCTCTTACACTTGTTAAAAGCTGCATTAAAAAAGCACAGGCTAAGTATAACAAGGCTCATTAATTTAACTGGAATTTAGAATTCAGAGAAATATGAGTGGTTTCTGAATTTGAATGTTTTTCCAAATCTGAGCTTTGGAGATTTGAACAGCTCTGCAAATGCATCTATTAAATGTACAAATAAATTACAATGAAATGTCTGTGTACATTTGTCAGTGACAAAATGCAAAAAAAATAACAAACAAACAAACAAACAAAAAAAATAGCAGCAATGTTGAGTCGCTTTAAAGACAAACAGTCAGATAAATCAGAAAAATTATAGGCTGTTGTAATTTAGGAAAAATGTTCTAACATGGACAAAGAAGTAGAATCAAACGTCTTTTGTACAAGGCTCAGGAGATTCTGTTGGCTTCTTTATGCAATTCATTCAGATTTGTTTGTCTTTAACAGCATGGTTTCCTCCCTTTTAATCAACATTTTACAACTGCATAACATTGTCTTGATTTTAGAGTACGGCGAACAAAAACACACCAAATTTAAAACCAAAGATTATTAGTGCAAGTCAAACAATTCAAGTAAAGTAAAAGTAAAGTGCAATCTACATCGGTACAGTGGAATCTGATCATGTGATATGCAGCCCTGCTTATTGATTTATGTAGATGACAAAAACTGTGTCTGGACCAGAAAATACGTAATAACTGCAGTAATAACAGTGTAATAATAAACCTTTCAACACATCAGTAAATCAGTAAACCTTGTTAGAGAATAAGCACATTTTGTGCCTTAACAAGATGTCAACAAATACATTATTTGCTAAAACATTTTGAAGGTCAGTGGCACACTGAGCAGGCCAGACATTTCTTCTAATTCTAGAATGCTGGTACACAATTATTATTCACACTTTAACGCTGTTAAAAGTTCAAGAAAATGTATAATGTTAAAAACTAGCTTGTATGCCAGGAGCAATGTATCAAAATGATCAAATGATCAAGACAAAACTACACTGAAGAAAAACTTTCACTTGATGTGGCCAATAATTTGTTAATTAAAAGAAAACACTTCAGTATGCTGAATATTGTAAGCCAGATAATTACTCTCCTGTAACAACGGCTGAAATATCAAGCCTTGTGTTAACCATTCCACAACTCCTACTATTTTCTAAAATAATAATAATAATTGCCCAATTGCCATTTAAAATGCATTACATTACTCTCTGTATGAAAAAAGGATCAATGAGTAGGAAGTCTAAAGTTGTATTGTTTGTGTTTAGGGAGACGTACACTACCGGTGAAAAGTTTTGAAACACTCATTCTTTATTATAATTTTTTTCTTCGCATTTTAGAATAATAATAAAGTCATCAGAACTATGGAATAACATAAATGGAAATATGGGAATTATGTTGTGACTAAACAAAATATTAAAAAAATCAAAATTGTGTTATATTTTAGCATCTTGAAAGTAGTCACCCTTTGCCTAGAATTTGCAGACATGTACTCTTGACATTTTCTCAACCAACTTCTTGAGGTATCACCCTGGGATGCTTTTTAAACAGTATTGAAGGAGTTCCCGTCTATGTTGGGCACTTATTGGCTGCTTTTCTTTATTATTTGGTCCAAGTCATCAATTTAAAAAACAAAAAAAATTTTTAATTACATTTTAGATTTATAATGAAATAAATTAATATGGTGGCACAATTATATTTTGTCTACAAAACTAATTTCAAACATTTAATCATACGCCTTCAGATCAAAAGATTTTTAAGATCATGAGAAACATTTCAGTCAAGTGTTTCAAAATTTTTGACCAGTAGTGTAAATATGCAATATATATATCAGATTTCAACCCTCCTAGTTCTTTAATTCATTCAATGGTTTTCAATGGACTCCATTGTAATTTTTTGCAGGTACTGTATGTCCTCCTTTCTGAGCCTAAACTACAGGCACTGTATGCATACAACTAAAATAATGTGCCTTTAGTCATCTCTTTGCCCTAGATTGTGTTCAACATAAAAGCTTTGTTCCGTAAATACAGTATTTACCACATTCCAAAAAAAGAAAATAGAAAACAATATCATTTTTATAAAAACAATGTTACATTGATATTGTTTAGATAATTAAGGAGTAAAGTAACTAGCAGCCTCCAACCCCAGGGAAAAACATGTAATAAGAATCATACTGTATGTCCATGTCTTTCACACCATGACAAAGAAACTCCTTGAAATCTCAATACAGATTTCTTACTCTATACTTTTGTGTCCATTGTCTCAAAACGGTCTCTAAAGCATTTACAGATGTGTGATTTTCAGCAGATGCAGCTTCTGGTTAGATTTCTGTCCAGTGTTCTTGACTAAAACTATACCCTGTTAAGGTATAAACCCATCCTTACCCTTTGTATTGCCTTTAACTTAGTCCTGTTTTCAACAAAATTGCAAACTATACAACAAACATGACATGTCTATGTGCAGACACAAAAAGAATACAAAACAAAATAAATAGACTGCATACTGGAATTTTCTTATTTGATTACAATTACAACAAGTCAGTAGTCTGAAACTGGAGCCGGTGTGTTAAAACATAAATTAAGAAATCCTAACTACTTATATTTCACTATACCAACAAAAGCCTAGCTATCTAGGTAACTATCGAAGCACAGTATCTAAGAAGGTAAGGATACCCTAAACTTAATGAGAAGTTGAGTGGAATACTACTAATTCTTTGATGAGATTATATAGCAGGAAAATTAAAAATATCTAAGAATTATTACTGCTAAATCTACATGGAAGTGAAATCTGTCAGCACTGGCTGCTTTTCTTTGTTTTCTGCTTAAAATCCAGGATTTGTTTGTGTACCATAGTATGGTTTACCTTTTATTTATATTTTAGTTTCTATATGCCAATTCTTTTCTTATGACCTTTGATATCAGTTTATGGCTAAGATATAAAAGCTAGCATGTTTGGCTCAAATTTGTTACATACTCATCTAATAGAAAGCATTTCTGATAACACTTTACAAAGAGGTTTGGTCCATTTGTTAACAACATTAGTTAACAAGAACTAATAATGAACAATACTTTTTCAGCATTTATTAATCTTAGTAAATGTTCATTTCAACATATATAGGCCTACATTTTTTAAATCAAACGTTGTATTTGTTAACATTAGTTAAATCACTAACTAACTAACAATGAACAATTGTATTTTTATTAACTAACAAAAGCTGTAAAAAAAATATATTGTTCATTGTTAGTTCATGATCCCTAAACCATTAACTAATGCTAACGAATAGAACCTTATTGTAAAGTGTTACCGCATTTCTCTCTTTCTCATTTATGTTTTATACAATCATAGCTTGGTGCATTAGCATCAGCTTTGCCAATTCATGTTTGATGAAAAGTAATGTTCTATTAATCTGAATCTGCTATCACTGCTAAAAATTTTAAACAAAGATTTTTTTTTAAATACCAGAGATACTCTTGTACCTGTTCAATTCTCAGTTTCTTGAAACATGACTTTAGGAGTGAGAGAGAGAAAGGTTCTCGGTGCTTTGAAGGTTCAATGGCTTATGCTAGCAAAGCTGATGAATTTGACCTGATGGCCTTTTCCATTTGATTGCCATCAACATGCAAATTTTCCTTAAATAAATGGCTTATGATTAATTGATCGAGAGCTTAATGTGGCCATCGCAATTGCGCCACAACAAGCCTGATATATATACTGCACTGATATGAGGCTCAGCCAATATACAGTACAGTAGTGTTTTTTTTCTCCCCCACTTAAAACAAAAACCACAGTGTTTACTCACTGCTTGGTTGGTTTAAAAAGTAAGAGTACTGAATCTGATTTTCTCCATCTTGCATGCTAATTCTTCTGTTCATAATACATTGATAAATCACTAACTAGTTTCATTAACTAGTTTTCTGTGTTCTAGTTCTGTTGTTGTCTGTGACTGCACGGATGTTCTGCAGCATTGAGTGTACGATTGCAAAGCTATGCGATTAAATCTGTCCATCTTTCACACTCTCCCCTTCTTATTCAGCATCTGTAAGACTGTAGGGGGGCGGGGGGCCCAGGGCGTTGTCTGAGGTTGTGGGGGTCCCCGGTGGGCCGCTGGACGGGGTGGGAGAAGCACCTGGATCCTCCGAATCAGAGTTCTCCTGAGAGAGATCATCCACCAGAGCCCTGCGGCCAGCACGCATGGAAATAGGCAGTGGAGCTCGCCTAAGAATGGGAAAGTAATAGAGAATGTATTGATATGCGATTTTACACAACATACATAAAATATACATACAAAGTTGGGTCCCAAAATCTAAGATCACATTGAAAATCTGGGATTTTTTTATTTAAACCTGAAAATTAACACAATTTTAGGATTTTGAAAAATGTCAAACATTGAAAAGTTATGATGTAAAATAAAGATTCTGCATTACTTCTAGGTCACTTATCAAATGCAAGCAAATTTGTGACATTTGAAAGGGATAGTTACTCAAAAATGACAATTCTATCATAATTTACTCACCCCCATGTTGCTCCAAACCCGAATGCATTTCTTTCTTCTGCAGAACACAAAAGAAGTCCAATTTTGATTTTGCACCCCACTGACTTTCATTGTATGGACAAAAACATTCTTCAAAATAACTTCTTTTGTGTTCCACAGAAGAAAGAAATGCATACAGGTTTGGAGCAACATGAGGGTAAATAAATTATGATAGAATTTTAATTTTTGGGTGAACTATTCCTTTAACTTCTTTGTACAAAAGGACAGAGTTCCTTGCTTCCACTGAAGCACACGAGATGCTATTTGAAACAATATCAAATCATGCTAGATAGCATGAATCACCAGGTTTTACACAAACTTGTGGAGTCCACGCCAGCTCCAGTGCATGCTGTTATTAAAGCAAATGGGGAGCATATAATTTATTTTTTCACTAAATTGTTATGTTGATAGTATAAGTTAGAATTATTATTATAATTTTTTTTATTAAATTAGAAAAATGCAAAACAGAAGTATTTTCACTAGTGGTCTCAAGACTTATGGACCCCACTGTATATACTGTATTTATGAACTGGAAGAAAGAGGAAACTGAAGGAGAAAAAACTGTGATTGGTGGAACAGAGAAACTGTCAATCACATTACACTGTCAATAAACACGAGATAATCAAAATCGAATCTTGATTACATAAACCACCTGCAAAGAACAAAGAAACAGTTTCTAATCTCCCAGGGCACCTCTACACACCACCAGAATCAAAAGAGGACGGGAATTGCTTAGAGAGGACCACACAACACACAGTCTGAGCCCTTTATACACATGAAACACCTACTGTTCTGACTTCTGCCGTTCTGTGGCGCTGAATGGGTGTAGGAGACAAACAAACAAACAAGGATGCACATACAATCAGACGCATTAGAAGAGTCAATGGGTGAATGAAACATGCACTTACAATTCAAGAAATGGATTGTTCATTTTGCAAATGTATTTATGCATAAGCAATTAGATAACAGAAAACAAATGAATGCGTGGCTCTCACTCACTGTGAATCCTGATAAACAAAAAGGCAAACTACATAAAACAGTCATAACCAGCTCACACTTTTCTGTACATTTACCTGAGTTGTGAGCGTAGAGTGTTGAGCTCGCGGTTCATGCTTTGCATACTGTCACTCATTTCCTCCAGTTCTCGCTGTAGTTTCCTGCGCTGAGCGTTGGAGCGAGAGTTCTCCTCCTCCACCTCCTCTAACTGCCTCTTCAGTTGACGGAGGCGACCCATAGACTTATCCAACTACAGACAAAGATTTAAAAAGCTGTTTTTAATTGGTGAAATTCTGGTAAAGTACTACACTACCCGCAATCCTGAAGTCGCTGTTACAGTGGAAATGGGAACAGGGAATGTGTGCAACTTTGCTCCCAATCATGGCCAACCAATCACAATGGATTATTTAAAAATATCACGGAGAAGTCAGCGTGAGTACAACAGCAATTCAAGTTTTCTACATTCTTGCAAAAAAAAATAAAAAAATTTCGGGTTCAAGACAAGTTAAGCTCAGTCTACAGCATTTGTGGCATAATGTTGATTACCACAAAAATTAATTTAGACTCATCCCTCCTTTTCTTTAAAAAGCAAAAAGGGAGGTTACAATGAGGCACTTACAATGAAAGTGAATTTGGCAAATTTTTCAAAGGTTTAAAGGCAGAAATGTGAAGCTTGTAATTTTATAAAAGCACACATTAATTCTTCTGTTAAAACTCGTAATATTTGAGATGTGAAGTTGTTAAAATCTTAGTTTTAGGGTTTTTGGGATTATACTATTAAGTCGTAATTTTTATGGTCATTTAGGGCTTTAGGGTTTATGGCACTAGGTTCTCATGGCAACAAAATTGCCTATATCTTTACACAGAAAAGGTTAGTAAGTGATTTTATCACACTAAAATCAGTTTAACATGCATATTGTATATGTCTTGTGGCTATACTTTTGATACAGTGAGTATTTTAATGTTTACAGATTCGCACCATTCGCTTCCATTGTAAGTGCCTCACTGGAACCCACATTTTTGCTTTTTTAAAGAAAAGGAGGGACTAGTCGAAATTAATTTTTTGTGGTAATAATCATTATGATTTCAAATCAAATGTTATGATGTGATTAATCTCAAAGCTGGTAGATTCGGTTCAAATTTTGGAAATCTTTATTGATGAACTGCTTAAGGGGAAATGCTTTACTGAATTACTTTTGGAGAGAGTGAATGGGAAATATAGTTCCAAAACCTAGGATGATGACTGTTGAGCTTTATAGATCAAGAAGCATTGGAGATGTTGAAGGATGAGGGATGTGGAGGAGTACCTGCTCTCGGTACTGATCTGCGTGTCTCCGTTCATCTTCCACCTGCATCAAAACCTCTTTCAGTTTCTTTTCTGTTTTCCTCACCAGTTTACTGGCTACGGTGCGCTCTCTGTGGAGGGACAGAGGGGAGATGGTGAGATCAGACTCAAGAGATATGGTGGATCTTCACAGTGAATGTAGAATCTTAATATTGATGTCTTATAACAACGGTCTCTGGAATGCTTGGTTAATTGGTCATTCTGCGTTTAATTATTTTTGTATAATGACTGCTAAACTCTTCAACTGATCCTTACCCCAGAAAACTGATTTTCATCCAAAGCTTTGCTAGTTTCATGTTTCCAATATCACTCTTCAGTTTCTTTCTTCTCACAAAATAAAATAATTTATATTCAAGTCAATATTTCACGCCAATGTGTACAAAAGTTGGATAATCTACAGCCAGCTGTTTATTATTACAAAACAAACTCCTTCTGATAATGACTAGCTGACTTTACATTAACCCTTACATGTTATCCATCCATTTGAACTGAGTTGTTTTTCTTCAGCAACCCCCACTCTCCCTGTGTCTTACTGTCTCTCTTGCTCCAGTTGTTCCTCCATAGATTCTATCTTGGCTTCCAGAGCGGCAACGCTGAGCCGATGTTTGCCCTTCACAGCCCCCTCCAGCTCGCTGAGACGAGTTTTCAGCTCTTTATTCTGCCTCTCAAGGCTCTCACGTGCGCTCTCGCTCTTCTGTGCCAGTGTCTTCTCGCCTGACAACTGGACTGTGAGTGTCTCAACCTAACCGAAAGAGAGAAATAGACAGGGTGCTCTATTGATGTATCTGTGAGTAGGATAGTATACAAGCGCATGTATACTATCAAAACTCATATTTGAGCAGCACACTCTGTGTACTGCGTATATCTGTGTCTGTGTATATATTTATTAGAGTATTCTTAATGTTTATTAAAGGAATAGTTCACCCAAAAATGAAAATTCTCTCATCGTTTACTCACCCTTATGCCATCCCAGATGTGTTTGACTTTCTTTCGTCTGCTGAACACAAATGAAGATTTTTAGAAGACTATCTCAGCTCTGTAGGTCCTCAAAATGCAAGTGAATGGTGGCCAGAACTTTAAATATTCAAAACCATAAAAGTAAAATCCATAAGCAGCATAAAAGTAATCCATAAGACTCCAGTGTTTAAATCCATGTCTTTTCAATAGCAATATGATAAGTGTGGGTGAGAAACAGATCAATATTTAAGGCCTTTTTTACTATAAATCTCCACTTTTGACCAGCACCGACGACTAGGTGGCGATATGAAGTGAAAGTGGAGAGTTATAGTAAAAAAGGACTATAATATTGATCTGTTTCTCACCCACATATATTATATAACCTCAGAGGACATGGATGTAACCACTGGAGTCATATGGATTACTTTTATGCTGCCTTAATATGCTTTTCGGAGCTTCAAGTTTTTGGTCCCCATTCACTTTGTATGGACCATTGTATGGACCCACAGAAGTGAGATATTCTTCTAAACATATTTGTTTGTGTTCAGAAGAAGAAGAAAGTCATACACATCTGGGATGGCATGAGGGTGAGTACATAATGAGAGAATTTTCATTTTTGGGTGAACTATCCCTTTAATGTCTTGTTGAATGTTTTTTTCTGTCTTTGTATTTTATTGTACATTATTATTTGTATTTCAATTACTGGCACATTATTTTCCTGTCACCATTTTTTGTATGTAAAACCATTATCACAATCAACAATCAATAAAGTACTTGTGTTTAAAGTAAAAAATAGTACAGTGTGTGTGTGTATGTGTGTTTGTGTGTGTGTGTGTGTGTGTGTGTGTGTGTGTGTGCGTGCTGTTATATGTACCTGTAAGGTGCTCTTCCTCTGTCTCTCGACAAGTAGTTCAGCATTAATCTGTTCCTCCTCTAATTCTTCCTCCAGCTGAGTGATTCTGGCCTCCAGACGCCGTTTCTCCTCAAACAGGGCAGATCTGCAGGGGAAAAAACATGGTAAAGTTTGAATTTCATATTGACTGACTCTATTAACTCCCTTCTTAAGTCTAAATGTCATCAGTGCACAATTAGTATAAAAATAATTTCACAATTTTTCATCACAATACAAACTTCCTCTGACACAAACAATTCCACATGGGCAGGCAAAAATAATGTAAACTACCATAGACAAGGTTTGGCTATATAACTAAAAATAATCAAATAAAAATAATATTATTTAATTTTTTAGCCTTTTAATGATATTCGACATCTTGTTTTTTTTTTTGTATTTGCTCTGAAATGGCTTAAAATGGTGATTTTTATATTTAATATTATTACATTTACATTTAGTCTTTCAAAGTGAGTTTCAAAATGAGGAACATAAGCAATTTAATTATAAATTATATATATTTATAATACTTCCATATATTTATATACTGTACTTTCATCTATATTATAAATAAAATTATATTATAAATACAATAAATTATAAATATATACATAAATATAATAGAATATATATATATATATATATATATATATATATATATATATATATATATATATATATATATATATAATTTATTTATTTATTTTTTTCGTTTATTTGCACCAATACAGCAGTAAATAGTAATATTTACCTACATTTATATTTTTTCTAAAACAAATTAATACATGAAAAATGCCACATGGGAACTTCTCTGAGCATTTTGAGTGATGACGCAAACAAATTGTTGAATCAGAGTTTTGATTAAATTTACTGAAATGGACAGTTTGAACTGATTCACAGAAATGAATCAAACTTACCAACTCTAACGCAGTTTTTTTCTACTGAAGTTTAAATCAGAGATGTTATTAAAACATCTCTGTCTTAATGCTTTAATACTTACAAATCACGAATGATACAATCTTTAGGAAACTTAATAGCAAAATAAAAGCCATTTTAAAATTATCACAATATATGAGATGTTCTTGTTTTATATTGTCAGCAAAGTCTTTGGAAATATAGCGTGACTACTCAATATATCGCAAATCCCTAATCATAGCCTAGCATGTTTCCAGCCAATTACATTCTGATGGACCCACCATTATTTCCAGCAGAATTTATGATTTAGTCGGAAATACATTATATTACGGATGTTAAATATGTTGTGAATTCTGGTTCAAAATGTGAATGCTTTCAAGCGTATATACACAAAGACCCATCCCCTTGCTCACTAACACAGAGTAGCTCTACAGGAGCATTAAACCTCAACACACAGATACTGACTTTCCACTTGAGCTGTTGACGATTTCATCCGCCATTTCATCTCGCTCCTGCTGAGCTTGCCTTCGTTGCCTCTCAGAAACAGCCAGTTCCTGTTAAAGAGGGTGAAAAAAAAAATAGATAAAAATAGGGCTGTTTAATAGAATTAATTACATGATGTTTAATCGCAATTAATCGCAAAAAAACAAAAATAACAATAATTCAATATATAATGATCAAATAATTACAAATATAATATATAACTGTATATTTAACTATTATAATTATAAATATAATATATATTACAAAATAATAATTCAGATAATTAAAATGCATTACTGTCACATCTAGATGTGTTCATGTTTTGTGCTTATGTCTTTTATTTTGAAAAGTAGTTCCATGTCATGTTATTTCCTGTTTCCATGTCAAGTCATGTGAGTCCTGTTTCCCTCAGGCTATAGTCTTGTTATTAGTTCTGTTATGTCATTGGTTCATGGTCATTGTCTTGTTTATCTTGTTTATAGTTCTGTTCATTGGTTGATGTTACCCGTGTCTATGTCTCATGTTTCCATTGTATCAGGGTCAGGTATTGTTTGAAGGTTTGTTTGTGTTGGCGTACTCAAGTCAAGTCAAGTCAAGTTAAGTCAAGTCTGTTTGTTTGGATTCATGTTTCTGGATTTAGCACGCTTCATCGTCATCGTCTGTTCCTGCCTGTCATTGCTTGCCAGCCTACATTACAATTACATTATTGTGGCAGACAAGTAAAGCATTGATAATACAAAAAGTGGCTTTAGAAGGCAATATATTTATTTCCATATTATTAATAATAAGCCTATCATTGGCCTACAGTGCACAGCAATCCAATTTGCAGTTTAATTTGTCAATCTGTCAGAGATATATTTATTGTAACTCACCTCTGTTAGCTGTAATAGTTCTGCCTCCAGTGTCTGCAGGCGTTTTTCGGTGTCCTTTGATTGGGAGACAATCTCTTCTCGAGCCAGTTTGGTCTCATCCAGCTCACGAAGAAGCTCCTTCAATTGAACCTGAAAACACACATGAGTCAGGGTGCGAATTACGGTGGTGGGGGGTTGGGTGGGTAAGACCCCCTAATCAAGGCTTGAACCTCCCCAAAGGATGTCAAAACAAGATGTTGGGGGGGTCGTAGAATGTACTCGTAATATGAAGCTTTATTTTTAAATATGTACATTTCTATAGCTCTGCTTGATTTTAAGTTGTAATCTAGGCCACCCCTAAAACGGACTATACCATTGACATTGCCTGAGCGGTCCAAGTAACCTAATGCTGATGATTCAAATGTATGAAGTAAGATGTCTGCTGAAATTACGGAAAATAACCACAAAACTAACAACAAAGCTGAAATAAATGTTTGCGTTTTACCTGACAGTCAGACACACTTGGAAGTTGCGTTCGTTACTATAGCAACAATAATAGGTTGTGGGTGCGTTTTCTCAGAATCATCATTGGCCGGTAGAAAAAAAAAAGAAAACTGTAGTGCTTGATTTTAAATGAAAATAAGATAAATGTTCTCATGTCAGATAGAATAACACTATTAAGAATAATGAATAAATAAAATCAACTAATTTTTTGTTTTAAATATCCTGATGGCAGTGTAGGAAACAAATATGCATTGTTTGAACCAAGAAAAAGTTCAATTAAGCCCTATATTGATAGCAAATTATAGCAACACGGAGTGATTTATAAGCAACAAATAAATAAATCCTTCCTTTTGTATTGAGATTTCAATCACCAGTGAAGACCACAAGAGCCAGAGAAACAGAACAAAGAGGGAAGTTTTTCACTATTTAGTGAAGAAAAGTTAGTTTAGGAGTAGTTGAGAAAGTGCATGATAATATTTACATTTAGGTAGTCTATCCATGGAAGTATCATTTGATAAATTTTTTTATAAATATATCGGTAACTCGTTACAATAAGGTTGTGTCTTGTGTATACATTAACATTCCTGTGTCTTGTCATTTAAACTGCAGCAGCTTAAATATACGCTATTGGAGCTGGAATTACCGTGGCTGCTGGCACCAGACTTGCCCTCAAATGGGTCCTCACCCATGGGTTTAGGATAGGCTCATTCCAATTACAGGACCTCGAAAGAGACCTGTATTGTTATTTTTCGTCACTACCTCCCCGAGTCGGGAGTGGGTAATTTGCGCGCCTGCTGCCTTCCTTGGATGTGGTAGCCATTTCTCAGGCTCCCTCTCCGGAATCGAACCCAGATTCCCCGTTACCCGTGGTCACCATGGTAGGCGCCTAAAGTACTATCGAAAGTTGGCCCGAAGTTATCTACAGTCACCAAAGCGGCCAGGGCGGACAAGAGGCCTGTCACGGATGGGTGTGGGGTCTAATAAATACACGCAACCCTCCCGACCCCCGGAGGTCAGCGCTCATTTGCATGTATTAGCTCTGGAATTGCCACAGTTATCCAAGTACGTGGGGAGCGTTCAAAGGAACCATAACTTATTTAATGAGCCATTCGCAGTTTCACTTGTGCACTTAGACCTGCGTGGCTTTATCTTTAAGACAAGCATATGTTACTGGATCAACCAGGTAGCCAACGTGACTGGCGAATGTGCTCTGGGGTCCTACACCCGGGTCTCGCAATGCGGACCGTCCTCTGGCTGTTGCGGGGGTATGGCCCTCGAGCCATGTAACCGGGAAAGGTGCGTTTCTCAAGGCCGGCGCCCCCAGAGCACCCTCGCGGCTCCCGCTGCAGCCGCTGTGCTTGTGCCTTCGAGGTAGACCGGCCATCTGAGTCTCCCAAGGAGAGGGTTCAGGGCGCTCCGACAAGGGAGTGCCCCTGGAAGTCGATGCGCTGAGTGGGGAGGAACCGTCTGCCCATAGCGGCCGAAATGACCGGGCAGGGGCCTGCCCCTGGCGCGTCATGTACTCCAATCGATCAAATACTTATTGTGTCTTGTGTATACATTAAAATGAAGAATGAACTATATTTTTACACTATTTTTTATCATGGTATATGTCAATTTCTACATACACTAATACAGTTTAATAGTAAAAATTAGTAATGTAACACCATTAAGAACTAACATGAACTAACAATGAACAATATGTATGTATAAATTAACATAAAACAAGATGAACAAATGCGTGAAAAAGTATTCACTGTTATTTCTTCAACCTAATTTGGAATGTAATACATGTTACATGTGCATGTGGTAACGTATACAACCTTAACGTAAAGTGACATAGGTCACTGTGTAATTCGCACCCATGAGTAATAACATCCTCACTGAGTATCTATACATTTTCAAAGCATCACTCCTGACAAGTGACTACTTACATAACAGCTCTCAGCAACATGTATTCTACAAATATGGTGCAGTTTATTCTTGATTATTTCAACAGACAAACCTGGAGACGTTTCATCTGCCTGATTGCCTCCTCTCTGCCCCGATTGGCTGCTTCCACCTGAGACTCCGCCTCCTGCAGCTCTGTCTCTAGTTGTTTCTTGAACGTAAGAGTCTGAGCTCTCTGAGTCTTCTCCTCTTCAAGCATTACTTCCAGCTCTCGTACCTGAACGAGATCCAAGAGATTGAGTAAGACAATGAGTAAAATCATGGAAAGAATTGTTTTGTAATGGGCAGGTACCTGTTTGTTGAGTGCTCTTCTCTTTTCTTCTCCTTTCTCCTCCTTGGCGCTGATCTCTCTCTCAAACTGAGCTCTGAGGGCTTGAAGCATAACCTCCAGTCTCAGACGAGCATTCTCTGCCTCTGTCAGCTCATCCTCCAGCTCCTGGGTCTGTTCTTTCAGAGACTGGGCTTCTGTTTCCAAAGCCCGTCGGGAACGCTCAAGCTCAAGAACCTGAGGAGGTGAGACAGAGAAAGAAAGAAACAAAGAAAGAGAGAGATAAAGAAATCAATAAAGACAATTGCATTATTTTTTAATAATAGCCACATTATTGCATTATTACTAGGGCTGTAAATTGAATGCATTAATTTAGTGTGATTACTTATATAAAAAATAATGCCCCCTGACGCATACATAAATTCAGCTTGAAGCACATCTGTTTTTACAAGCTGCGTCAATAGGTGGCAATTAAAAACAGCACAGACAGAACGCAAGAACGCCTACTGTGAGAACTGGACACATTGACAAACTCAAAACAGATTGCTGTTCAATGATATGAGAATAAACCAAACAATATATTGAGTTCTAAAGCCACTTTTTGTATTGTTTAATCAATGCTTTATTCATCTGCCACAGTAATGCAATTTATTTTAAACTGAATTTTAATTAGTATTACATATTTATTATAGGCCATAAATATTACATTTATAAATCTTTGAATTAATATGCATTATATGAATGAAATACACTCACCTGCCACTTTATTAGGTACATCTGTACATCTACATATTCATGCGATTGTCAAATCAGCCAATCGTTTGGTAGCATATGTAATGTATAAAATCATGCAGATATGGGCCAGGAGCTTTAGTTAATTTTCACTTCAACCATTAGAATGGGGAAAAATGTGATCTCAGTGATTTCGACCATGGCATGATTGTTGGTGCCAGATGGGCTGGTTTGAGTATTTCTGTAACTGCTTATCTCCTGGGACTTTCACACACAACAGTCTCTAAAGTGTAAAGAGAATGGTGTGAAAAACAAAAAACAACCAATGAGCAGCAGTTCTGTGGATGAAAACGCCTTGTTGATGAGAGAGGTCAACGGAGAATGGCCAGACTGGTTCGAGCTGACAGAAAGGCTATGGTAACTCAGATAACCCCTCTGTACAATTGTAGTGAGTAGAATAGCATCTCAGAATGCACAACATGTTGAACCTTGAGGCGGATGGGCTACAACAGCAGAAGACCATGTTGGGTTCCACTTCTGTCAGCCAAGAACAGAAAACTGAGGCTGCAGTGGGCCTACCATCTGTGTACCTCAGCAGAAATCCAGATTTGTCAGACCAGGTGATGTTTTTCCAATCATCTACTGTCCAGTTTTGGTGAGCCTGTGCCCACTGCAGCCTCAGTTTCCTGTTCTAAGCTGACAGCTGTGGTACCCGGAGGGGTCTTCTGCTGCTGTAGCCCATCCACCTCAATTTTCGATGTGTTGTATGTTCAGAAATGCTTTTCTACATAGAACTGTTGTAACGTGTGGTTATTTGGGTTACTGCCACCTTCCTGTCAGCTTGGACCTGTCTGGCCATTCTCCGTTGACCTCTGTCATTAACAATCTGTTTTTGCCCACAGAACTGCCGCTGGATGTTTTTTGTTTGTCCTGTCAGCTTGGACCAGTCTGGCCATTCATCGTTAACCTTTTCGCCCACAGAACTGCCACTCGCTGGATGTTTTTTTTTTCTCACACCATTCTCTTTACACTCTAGAGACTGTTGTGTGTGAAAATACCCAACGAGATCAGCAGTTACAGAAATACTCAAACCAGCCCGTCTGGCACCAACAATTATGCCATGGTCTAAATCATTCTGATGGTTGATGTGAACATTAACTGAAGCTCCTGACCCATATTGCATGATTTTATACACTACTGTCACACGATTGGCTGATTAGATAATCACACGAATAAGTACAGCAGATGTACAGGTGTACCTAATAATGTGGCTCAGTGTATATTTGGGGGCCTTTCTCAGCAAATAATGATGTATGTAATAAATTGTGATTAATTCAATTAATTATTTGGTATGTCATGTAATTATTACTATTTAAAAAATCGATTAATCAATTGATAGCTCTAATTATTACATATTAATAAACTCAATACACATGTTATTACATATTAATAAACTTAATATGCATGTTATTACATATGAACAATCCCTATATAAGAGCATTGGTACAAAACAAACTGTACATTTTTGCCCACGTCATCTTGGGCGTTGACGAGCTGTTCCATCTCAAGGCGGAGTTGCTTATTGGTTCTCTCCAGCTCATCTCTCTGCTCTGTGGCTTCCTGCAGCGCTCTAGAGAGAGACAAGAAGCGTGTCTCTTTCTCTCGACTCTCTGCTTCTGCACGGTCCCGTTCCTCCAACAGCCGAGCACTCACTGCCTTCTCCTCTGCTAAACTCTGAAGGTCAAATATCAAAGACAAAGAGTGATGAACTTAAATAATTGGACTCTTCACTCTTCCATCCATCCATCAGTTTCTCCTGTCTGTTCCTCACCTGATCGAATTTCTTCTGTCTCTTCTCCAGAGCAGTACAGTTCTGTCTCTCTCTCTGCAGAGCAATGGTCATGTCCTCTATCTCTTCTCTCAGTCGTTCTTTCTGTCTGTCTACTCGTTCTTTCTCTTCCTCTTTGGTTCTCTCTCTCTGTATAGCATTCTCCAGCTCTCTCTGCATCTTCCTCCTGGCCTCCTCCCCGGCCTCCACAGCAGTGTTCACTTCCTCTGTCTGCCTTTTTAAATCAGCCAGCTGCGCAGACACAACAAAAAGTTGTCTTTCCCTTAGTGAATAGTTTTTACACATACTTTTAATTTACATTCTTTGTTTGAAAATACCTGTTGTGTATGGTTCTGAATTTGCCGTGTGAGTTCTCTGGTCTTCTCTTCCTCCTCATCTAATCGCTCCATCAGTCCAGCTTTCTCCTCCTCTAGAGCGCGAACACGTGAGCCCAATGCTAACTTCTGCCGTGTCTCTTCCTGCAGGAGCTCCTGTAACACGCACACACAAACACACCCAAATTAAGTATGCTAAGATATTAAGCCATCACATTCAGGGCTTCTCACTGATCTGCTGTTAAACGGAACAACAATTAGTGTTGGTGGAGAATCTCGGGAGGATTTCATTTTCTGTACATCCATC
The DNA here is from genome assembly GCF_019703515.2 of Myxocyprinus asiaticus. NCBI lineage: Eukaryota > Metazoa > Chordata > Actinopteri > Cypriniformes > Catostomidae > Myxocyprinus > Myxocyprinus asiaticus. The sequence continues at coordinate 32,693,110 of NC_059358.1, read as the reverse complement.
CAAGCATGATGCCAAAATGGTTTCTTCAATAGCTCTTCAGGTTAGCCCTGTGAGCCTATTAATATAAAGCAGAAGCTATTAGATAAAAAATACACACACACACACACACACACAGTTACCTGCACATCATGTAGTTGACTCTCCAGACTGCTGACCTCCTTCTTCAAACGAAGAGATTTTGAGTCAGATGAGGAGAGAGAGCTGGATAAAGACTCAAGCTCTGACTGAAAGAGAGAAAGAGAAAGAGAGAGAAGTTAGAGAAAGATTTGCCCCATTCAAAATTGAATTTGATTTGAGATAGTAAACAGGACCCACCTGGATACAGAATTTAAAGTCAAATTTTAATTTAAGGAGGTATATTCATATAACTGTGTAGTTTTTACTAATAAATTTCATTTTTCAGTATGAATGAATCAAAAACATGTTACTATACACACGACATACGGAATGAGTTGTTTCCAAAAACATTAAATTATATGTCATCAAAATACATTTTTATTTATTTTGTATATACAGTATTTCACTTTATACTACAGTTAGTTCTGGTCCTAATATCTAACTGGACAAGAGGCGTTCCAATAGTGCTGATTTTAATTTTGATTTAATTTACTGATTCATATCTGGAGATTGCATATTTCTGCCAGTAGGTGACAAATGTGCGTCTTTTATGTTATGATGAGTCATTCGATAATTGACTCAAATGATTCGTTAAAAAACAAAGAGTCTTTCACCACCGAAACAATGGAAGTTAATGAGAACAATTTTTCACAGTTTTTTCAAAAACACTGATTTGTTTAGGAACTAAACCCCACTAGTTTAAAACCAGAGTATGAGAGGAGTGCAGGGAGCGGAGTTGTGCTTGATGCCTTTTGGCTTCTTTTAGAGCTTTTTTAGCTGGCAGAGAAGAAATGCATGAACTACTGTCACTGGCCAATTTTTGATTGTTTCTTGTACAACATTTACATTTACATTTATGCATTTGGCAGACGCTTTTATCCAAAGTGACTTACAGTGAACTTATTACAGGGACAATACCCCTGGAGCAACCTGGAGTTAAGTGCCTTGCTCAAGGACACAATGGTGGTGGCTGTGGGGACTGATCCAGCAACCTTCTGATTACCAGTTATGTGCTTTAGCCCACTACACCACCACAAAAGCAGTGTCGCTCTTGCAATCGTGCTGTTATTACGTATATTATTATGTAATCATATAAATTAAATTTTATGGTAAAAAGAACACTTTCCCAGAATGCTCTAATTTACCCCAAAGTCTTCAAAATAAAGTCATACATCAATTAAGCCCATTTCCTTCCCTTTTTCTATCCCCATTTCTACCTGTAGTTTACTGAGTCGTTCCTCTCTCTCTTCTCTTTCTCTCTCAGCCTGTGAGAGGCGTGCATTGAGTTCCTGTAATTGTCCCTCTGCTCTCTTCCTGCCCCTCTCGCTCTCCATCTTCCCTCCCTGCAGCGTCTTCAGCTCAGCACTCAGGTTCAAGCGCTCCTCCTCCAGCATAGCCTTCGCCTTCTCTAGAGACTGACGGGACTGTGGACACACACACATACACACAGATTAAACATCAGTGCAGAAAACGCTACATAGCTACCCATGTAACCTGCAGTATAACAATAACTTGCATATGCACATGTATTCAACACAAACACAAACAGACTCACTCTCTTGGTGTTGTCCAGCTGCTCCTGTAGGGAGTCAACAGCAGCAGTGTGTTTGATGCGAAGTTCTGAGAGCTGGGCTTCATGACGACGCGTCTCCTCCTCTAAACACCTCTGAAGCTCTCCTAATTCAGCCTCACGGCGAGACCTACACACAAACACACACACATTTAAACTGGTTAAACAAAGCTGTCAAAAATGCCTGTGGTTAACTGTCTTTCTGGATTAAAATAGAGATTTTCTGATTAGTTGCAATCATCACTTGAGTGATTCAATATCAACTTTGCCATTATATGCCAAATAAAAGCATGTTTTTGTACAAATGAATGAACAATGGAGCTGTTTACATTAGTTTAGACTGAATATCCTTACTATCCATACTATATCTCTGAAAAATTGGCATTGTATCTGTACTATTCCTAACTGAATCAATATCGAATTAGAATCAGAATCGGAATGAAACTGGAAATCAGAATCAAATCGGGCCATATTGAGGACTTATGGATCATAACAGAATAAGGAAATTAGAGCAGATGCCCAGCCCCAATTTCCTCTCATTTTCCAGATATAAAGTTGCATAGTTTCTGTAGAAATATCTAGCTGTTGGTCCTGAAAAAATGAATAAATAAATAAATAAATATAAAATATGCTGACACTCATTTTCTGAAACGGTAATCTCCATTGGACCTATCATAAGTTTTAAAATTACAGTCACATTTTTTAAGATTTACCAGAAATACAAGTATTGCCATTTACCAGAATCAAATGTCTATTTAGGCCATGAGTGAAGTAAGATGCTCATCTAAACATTATACACACGCACACACAGACACACACACACACACACGTACACACCTGAGTTCTTGCTGAGCAGCTGTGGTGTCCAGTGTATCTTCTAGTTCAGTCCTCAGAGCTTCTAACTCCTCTCCCAGGTCTCTCTTCTGTTTCTCAGCTCTTTCCCTCATCCCTCGTTCATTCTCCACCTCCTCCTTGAGCTCAGACACCTGAGACATGGCCTCTCTCAGAGCCCTCTGAGCTTCTGTACGCCGGGCACCCTCTTCCTCCAGGCTGAGAGAGAAACAATGGAAGAGCAATTTTGAATGTATTGTCTCAAAGTAAAGTGATTGGCCCATATTGACTCCAGCTTAGACTTGTGTTTGTGTGTTTGTACCGTGTCTGTAGTGTGGTGATCTCTTTCTCTCTCTGGCTCAGGCTTCCTCTCAGCTCTGTGACGAGTAAGCCGAGGTCAGACAGCTGCTCTTGTGCGTCCACTGCTTCTCCCTCCATCCGTCTCTTCCACTTCTCCTGCTCCAGACGACCCTGCTCTTCCCTCTTCAGACGCTCTAATGGAAGATAATGCAATGTATGACTTTATTACCTGTTTGAGCTTTTCTCATAAAAGTGTCAGAGAGAAACAGAATCGTTCAAAACCTGTACTGGGATAGGGACTGGATCTGTTAAGCTCCAAAATGCACCATATACAGTAAGTATCATTAACCCTTCTATTGGGACAGTTAAAGAATATGTTATAAATAACACATAGTTTTTGGTACTGGAACCAAACATTGTGACTTTGTCAAGACCATCAGAACAAATTAAATATATATATTAAATAGCTAATAACTAATAATCAAATTTGACCTAAAAATATATATATAAAAAGTTCAAATTTAGACCCTAGCCCCATACTGTTCTCTGCTTCCACCTACTCCACTGAGTACTGCATCTTTCCCACAAATTGCAGACATTCCTCTCAAACAGGGTTTGTGCACACATGCATATGTCCACACACACAAACACACACACTGAGTATTTTGTTTTGTTAATTCTTAAAAAAATATGTTACTTCATTAATATTCAATATAAAGTATATATTCCCCCCCTTTCGTCAAGGGGGGTCTTTAGTGCAATTAGTACACTAATTAAGAATTTGTGCATTTTGAATGATTTTCAATACAAGTCAAAAATGACCTGAAGGAAGAGGGTGCAGTTTTTTAAGACAATAGGAGGGTTATATGACACGTACACAATCTAAAGCCATATAATAGCTTTATGAGAGGAACAGACCGAAATTAAAAGTTGTTATTCACTGATAATCTTCCCCTATGCTGATGATGTGAAATGCACTATTTGGACTTGCTGATGTATGGACTCAATGCCACTGAAGACAAACACCATACTGTCGCAATATTTTATTTGAGGGCTACAGAGAAGGAAAAGACTTTCAGCTAAGAATGACTTCAGTTTTGGACTGGTCCTCACTGAAAGCTATTTTATGTCTTTGGAAGACTTGGAATATGATGCACAAGTCACAAAATGACTACTTTTACAAAATTTTATGGTGCTTTTTTGTCATTTCGGAGCTTGACAGATCCAGTACTAATTCACTTTCATTGTATGAAAAAGAGTGGCCATATTCTTAAAAAAAGAAATAAATCACCTTTTGTGCTCCACAGAAAAAAATTAAGTAATATGGTTTTGGAACAATATCAGAGTGAGTAAATGATGAAAACTTTTGGGTGAACAATTCCTCATATTCCTAGGATAACATCATACCTTCTATATCAGCAATGACAGCTTCCTGTTTGTTTTTCAGCTTGTTGAGACTCTTCACTTTCTCCTCTTCCTCTGTGAGTTGATCTGTCACTTCATTCAGTCTCTCTTCCAGCTGTTTCTTCTCCTGTGAAAGTGACAGAGAAAGAGATTCATGAACCGCTGTAGTATTGTAATCTAGTTAGCTGAGTTTACTCTAATGGTTTATGGTACTCAACCCTCTTTTCTTTCTAAATACCTTGCTTAATCGGTCTCTCTGCTCTCCCAGAGTCAAGTTCTCGGCCTCCAGACTCTTCACTTTACTTTCCAGAGTGACTTTCTCCAGCTGGAGGCGCTGGCGTGTCCCCTCCTCCTCTTCGAGCTGCTCTTCCAGATCCTTGAGAGGAAACACAGAGATGTTGACAGAAGGCATTCATCCTGGACATGAGACACTCCACACTGACTGAAACCACCATCCTCCTCACCTGGATATGTTGCTGCATCTTCTTCTTCTCATTGGTCAGCTGGACAGCCCTCTCCTCTTCCTCCTCCAATCGGCTCTCGAGCTCTCCCAACACATCTTCAAGCTCCTGTTTGCGATTGGCCAGCCGTGCTCTCATTTCCTCTGCTTCTGCAAATAACTCCGCTTCCGCCTGCAGTTGGTCGGTCAGCACCGCCTTCTCCTCCATCAGCTGACATGTACAAAGATGAATACGCAAATCAAACAAACAGTTTCTTGCTTTGGTTTTCCTTAAGGCTGTCAATTCATTAAAGAATGAAATCAAATTAAGTACATAACAAGCTCATACATTAATCAAATTAATTGCTAATAGTTACATATTAATTGCCTTCCTTTTGTGAGAGACACCATTACATTGTTGTGGCAGATGAGTAAATATCACTGAATATACATTAAAAAAAAGTGGCTTTAGAAGTAAATATATTGTTTATTTCTATATCACTGAACAGAAGCATATCATTGGCCTACAGTTCACAGCAATCCATTATGCAAATGAGTTTGTCAATCTATCTGAGGCTGTTCACACAGATTGTGTCCTTGGATTACTTTTTAATTGTTGGTGTATATGTATACACCCGCAGAGAGACGTCTTTGGTCATTGCATTGCATCATGCTGTTTTTTTAATGTCTTGTGCCATGAGTTCTCGCTTTTCAGACGCAGTGTCAAGTTAAAAGTAGTTAAACTTTTAAAAACATCTCGATACTTCTGCATTCAGTTCTGTAATTTATTTTCCCATTAATAATTAAAGATGGTGCTACTGTGAATAAGGTCTATTATATGGCTTCAGATTGTGTATGTGCCTATGGACCCGTATTGAAAACCAGTTATTGTACAATGGCACTAAAGACCCCTCTTAAATCTATTTTATTGTGGTCCTAAAGTGTAAAATGATATAGGGGAAAAAAGATATACACTCACCGGCCACTTTATTAGGTACACCTGTACATCTACTTATTCATGCGATTATCTAATCAGCCAATTGTGTGGCAGCAGTGTAATGTATAAAATCATGCAGATACGAGTCAGGAGCTTCAGTTATGTTCACATCAACCAACAGAATGGGGAAAAATGTGATGTCAGTGATTTAGACTATGGTATGATTGTAGGTGCCAGACATGCTGGTTTGAGTATTTCTGTAACTGCTGATTTCCTGGGATTTTCACGCACAACAATCTCTCAAATGTAAAGAATGGTGCAAAAAACAAAAAACATCCAGCTGCAGTTCTGTGGGTGAAAACGGATTGTTACTGACAGAGGTCAACCTAGAATGGCCAGACTGGTCCAAGCTGACAGGAAGGTGACAGTAACACAAATAACCACACGTTACAACAGTTCTATGTAGAAAAGCATTTCTGAACATACAACACATCGAACATTGAGGCGGATGGGCTACAGCAGCAGAAGACCCCTCCGGGTACCACTACTGTCAGCTTAGAACAGGAAACTGAGGCTGCAGTGGGCACAAGCTCACTAAAACTGGACAGTAGATGATTGGAAAAACATCACCTGGTCTGAAAAAGCTGGATTTCTGCTGAGGTACACAGATGGTAGGCCCACTGCAGCCTCAGTTTTCTGTTTCTTCGCTGACAGAAGTGGAACCCGACATGGTCTTCTGCTGTTGTAGCTCATCCGCCTCAAGGTTCAACATGTTGTGCATTCTGAGATGCTATTCTGCTCACTACAATTGTACAGAGGGGTTATCTGAGTTACCGTAGCCTTTCTGTCAGCTCGAACCAGTCTGGCCATTCTCCACTGACCTCTCTCATCAACAAGGCGTATTCGTCCACAGAACTGCCACCCGATGGTTGTTTTCTGTTTTTCGCACAATGCTTTTTACACTCTAGAGAATGTTGTGTGTGAAAGTCCCAGGAGATCAGCAGTTACAGAAATACTCAAACCAGCCCGTCTGGCACCAACAATCATGCCACGGTTAAAATCACTGAGATCATATTTTTTTCCCATTCTGATGCATGATAAGAACATTAACTGAAACTCCTGACCCATATCTGCATGATTTTATGCATTACACTGCATCCACATGATTAGCTGATTAGATAATCAATGAATAAGTAGATGTACAGATGTACCTAATTAAGTGGCCAGTGAGTGTATATTGAATATTAATGGAGTAACATAATTTTTTAAGATTTTTTCATAATTAAATTAATTTCTAAATTACAGCATTAGTTTCAATAAGATGATACTAAAATACCATCATGTGCAACAAAAGTTGAGGGAAACAAGGAAAGAAAAAGTAAGTACACATATTTTGGAAAGAGATCAATAATCAATGTACCTGTTGGGTTTTTTTGTCCAGTTCAGTAAAGTCAAGCTCCAGTTTGCTCAGCTGGTCTTTGGCTTTCTGTAGCTGAGCTTCACGAGCTTGAATCTCCTCATCCTGACGGGTCACCTGCAGCAATGGCTTCACCTGGAGGAGTGGTCAAAGTTCAAAAGGCAAATGAACACAAAAGATGTGACTATCCCATTTCGCATCCTTCTACTTTGCACTAAAAGTAGGTACATGCCAGATGTTGGGTAATATAGTATTATTGCATAAGTATGCATGTATACTGTGTGTGTATATGTATATATATATATGTATATATGTATGTATATATATGTATATATATGTATATATGTATGTGTATATATATATATATATATATATATATATATATATATACTGGTGGCCAAAAGTTTAGAATAGTGTACAGATTTTGCTCTTATGGAAAGAAATTGGTACTTTTATTCACCAAAGTGGCATTCAACTGATCACAATGTATAGTCAGGACATTAATAATGTGAAAAATTACTATTACAATTTGAAATTTTTTTCAGAATTTCTTAAACTACTTCAAAGATTTCTCATCAAAAAATCCTCCATGTGCAGCAATGACAGCTTTGCAGATCCTTGACATTCTAGCTGTCAGTTTGTCCAGATACTCAGGTGACATTTCACCCCACACTTCCTGTAGCACTTGCCATAGATGTGGCTGTATTGTCGGGCACTTTTCACGCACCTTACAGTCTAGCTGATCCCACAAAAGCTCAATGGGGTTAAGATCCATAAAACTTTTTCCAATTATCTGTTGTCCAATGTCTGTGTTTCTTTGCCCACTCTAACCTTTTCTTTTTGTTTTTCTGTTTCAAAAGTGGCTTTTTCTTTGCAATTCTTCCCATAAGACCTGCACCCCTGAGTCTTCTCTTAACTGTTGCATATGAAACTGGTGTTGAGCGGATAGAATTCAATGAAGCTGTCAGCTGAGGACATGTGAGGCATCTATTTCTCAAACTAGAGACTCTGATGTACTTATTCTCTTGTTTAGTTGTACATCTGGACCTTCCACATCTCACTGTGTCCTTGTTAGAGCCAGTTGTCCTTTGTCTTTGAAGACTGTAGTGTACACCTTTGTATGAAGTCTTCAGTTTCTTTAGCTATTTCAAGCATCGTATAGCCTTCATTCCTCAAAACAATGATTGACTTACGAGTTTCTAGAGAAAGCTGTTTCTTTTTTGCCATTTTTGACCTAATATTGACCTTAAGACATGCCAGTTTATTGCATACTGTGGCAACTCAAAAACAAACACAAAGACAATGTTAAGCTTCATTTAATGAACCAAATAGCTTTCAGCTGTGTTTGATATATTGGCAAGTGATTTTCTAGTACCAAATTAGCAATTTAGCATGATTACTCAAGGATAAGGTGTTGGAGTGATGGCTGCTGGAAATGGGGCCTGTCTAGATTTGATCAAAAATGACTTTTTCAAATAGTGATGGTGCTGTTTTTTACATCAGTAATATCCTGACTTAAACTTTGTGATCAGTTGAATGCCACTTTGGTGAATTAAAGTACCAATTTCCTTCCAAAACAACAAAATTTGTACAATATTCCAAACTTTTGGCTGCCAGTGTATATATATGTATATATACACACACTACTGGTCAAAAGTTTTGAAACACTTGACTGAAATGTTTATCATGATCTTAAAAATCTTTTGATCTGAAGGCGTATGCTTAAATGTTTGAAATTAGTTTTGTAGACAAAAATATAATTGTGTCACCATATTAATTTATTTCATTATAAAACTAAAATGTAATTAAAAAAAAATGTTTTTGAAATTGATGACTTGGACCAAATAATAAAGAAAAGCAGCCAATAAGTGCCCAACATAGATGGGAACTCCTTCAATACTGTTTAAAAAGCATCCCAGGGTGATACCTCAAGAAGTTGGTTGAGAAAATGTCAAGAGTACATGTCTGCAAATTCTAGGCAAAGGGTGACTACTTTGAAGGTGCTAAAATAATAACACAGTTTTGATTTATTTTGGATTTTGTTTAGTCACAACATAATTCCCATAGTTCCATTTATGTTATTCCATAGTTCTGATGACTTTACTATTATTCTAATACTTTACTATTAAGTGTTTCAAAACTTTTGACCGGTAGTGTATATATATATATATATACAAATTGATAGTTCCAGTCCTGAATGCTGATTGGCCAATAGCCATGCTTTATTCACGATAAAGCACAGCTACGACCTCTTCGACAAGAGAAATTATATATCATATAAACTTTATATGTTATTTTTTTATAATTATAATTTTATATAAAATTATATATCTTATTTCCTGGTAGTTAACAAATTCAAAAAGTGTTGTCATGTTTCATGAGTGTGTTATGTTGTGTGTTACCTTGGTGAAGAGTCTCCACCACTGCCAGTTTCTGAGCTTCAGGTACGCTGCACAGTTCCTCTGCATCACACGTAGAGCACTGAGCTGCTGCTGTTTCTTATGGAAGGCCCTGAAAGAACACACACCAATTAATACACACAAATATATACATAACCACTGGCTTACCACACTATACGCACGCAGATGTGTACCTCCTGGCGAGGTATCCACGTGCGGCACTCTGGAATCGGATGATGGTGTCAGTGATCTTCAGGTCTCGTTCCTCTTCCAAGTGAGCCAGAACTCCAGCCCGAAAGAACACTTTACTCTGTCCCACCCGGAAAAGGTTCTTGTCTAGCTCTAAAGCACTGATCTGAGAACAGCAATGAAATATACTCACCAAATCATATTTACCATACAGTAACAATACATATTTTACAAACACCATTACAGGCTCAGATACATGGCACTGATATTATTATTCTAGAAGATTGATCTAAAAAAAGAGCAGAACACATTCCACAGATCAGATACCTGAAAATAGATCATCAAACACTGACCTGGTTAATGAGTTTGAGTGACATCACTTACCATGAGCTCACATGCCTGTTTCCCATCCATAAATGTTCGAGGAATAGCATTAGGAGTCAATATCTCATACCTGAGATGGACAAAGAGAACATTGAGATTTATTCATTTAGCAAAAACTTTTTATCCAAAGCAACTTACAAATGAGAATAATGTAAGCAGAGGCAATTAATCCAAGGGAGAACACAGTGTCTCATTACATACCAAATGTCTGCAAGTACAAGAGAAGTACAACACTAGATTAAAAGTGTAAGTGGGTCAAAGACATGCCATTCAATATTTTACTATTTATCTAAAATAGTACAAAACTGCACAAAAAAGCAAATCATTCATAACATAAATACCAAAAAAGTCAAAAATGGCCAGGTGATGTAAAAGTTATGTACTATCTCATTTATTCAAGGTACAAGGGAAATATTTTAGTACTTTTTATTTGATTTTATTTGAATTTTCTAAAGGTATTAATTTTTTTAAACTTTTTTTTAGAAAACTGAATAAACATCCATGAAATATGGATACAAAGATTAGATTGCAGAACTTGGCATGTGGACTTTAAACTAGATTTTTATTTTTTTCTCCTTTTTATCCTCTTAGACATCCTTATTTGTCATTGAATCAAGTACAGAAAAATTTGTTTAATGTTTTTTTTTTTTTTAAGTGCAAAAAGGCTTCAGGAAGAAGTGTATCTTCAGCTTTTTTTAAAGACACACTTACTGTATGTAATTTATAGCTACATGTATAGTGTAAATGTACTACTGTAAGCACTACTGAAAACAATGTATTGTGCCAAATACAACTTTCCTACATATATTGTCACACACACACACACACACACACACGCACGCACGCACGCACACACACAGACCTCTGTCTGAACTCCTGGAATGGGATGCGGTTCGGGAAGCCCTGTCTGCAGATCCTGATCCCCTCTAGAACTCCATTACACCTCAGTTGATCCAGAACTAAATGAGGACTCAACTTCCCAGCCTGAGACAGACAAACAGAAATGGAAAGAACAGCAAAAAAAACCCTCAATGTTTGATTTAACATATTTATCATTTACTTCTTCCTTACCCGTTTCTCATGGTTGGGGATGATGCAGCGCAGGAAGTTGGGGTTGGTGTTGCGGAGGGTGGCCATTAGTTTAGTGAGGGACTCTTTGTAGAGTTGCCCCACCGTGCGGAACATGCCCTTCTTTGTCTTCAATCCAGCTGCCCCAAAACTCACTGTGCCACTGCCCTCACCAGACGACACCTGATCCAGACCCACAATCCTCTCCACTGATGGACACACATACACAAACACATACACGATTAGTCACAATAATGATGTTATTACACAGTCATGACATCTGTATTACGTGTTTATTACATGTAATCTATGTAAGTGCTGTTAAAACCATAAAACAAAAAGAGAGAATCTACAGGATTATTTTCCGTTTGGGTAGAAGTCAATATCAGTTCACAGCTGTTGAATCCAAATGCTATGACTCAGTATTAGTGTAAATGGGTATTCTTCCTTTAATACTATCCAAACAGAAACTAATTTAACATACAATATGCGCTGATAACATTAGTACAAACCAAAGCACACTAAGAAAGACACTTTTGAAAGTATAAACCACAAACAAGCAATCACTTCATCCTCAATAAAAGAGATACTATATGAGCTCTATACAGATCTACACAAGGGAAACTACATAAACTACTAAACTACTGCACAAAACTACAACCCACACATCACACCAAATACAATGAAAGAGAGAAAGAGAAGAACTGTAAGACAGGAATGCGGGGCAGTTGTGAGTTTTCTAATGGACACACTTTTGTTACTCTTTAACAGCTGGGGTGAGTTGGAGAGAATGACAGAGAGATGGATGGAGAGGTTAAAAGGAAAGGAGTGTATGTAACTCGTGCATGATGGTAGGGTAGAAAAACCTACTGCTGTCAGTGCCATTGGTTTGCAGCGTGGCATAGGAATCAAAGAAGTACACACGAGGAAGTGTTTGAATATCTGAGAGGAGAGGACAAGAGGAGAAGATGAGAGGAGAGATCCCAGGTAGGGTACCAAAAGAGGTCCCGAGAGAGAGAGAGAGAGAGAGAGAGAGTAGACAGATAGACAGACAGACAGACAGACAGACAGAGAGATAGATAGATAGACAGACAGACACACAGACAGACAGACAGAGAGACAGAGAGATAGATAGACACAGACAGACAGATAGATAGATAGAGAGAGAGAGAGAGAGAAATAGAGAGAGATCATAAAGCAAATTATTAGTCCATAGTAGTGCTGAACATTAGTAATAAAATTACAAACAACTATTAAAATGAATTAATGATTTAGTACAAACTAACAAATAAAGCTTGATTGATGTGCTTGATTAAACCTATTTAAAACCAAAAATATTTTATCAAGTTTTTTTTTGTCCCACTTCTTAATCTTGAGATAAATAATTACAGCATAGCATGAATTAAACACCTCCCAGAGCAAAAACCTGAATAACCACACACACAATATCACTGCTTCTTACCCTCTCTCCAGAGCTCAGAGATGAAGGGATCAGATGACTGATGCAGAAGAGATGCAATATTATCATTTAATGGATCCATGTTCTTCACCAGCCACTCATCTGCCTTATAATCAACCTGACGAGAAAGAGATAGAGTAGAGAGACAAAAAAATGGATGTCTAGTGCAGTGAAAAAAGTGGTACCCTGCAATTGATACCTCAAGGATCTATTTCTACTTAATCTAACCCATTAAAATTATTTTCATTGATGTAATCTAATTTTAGTTATGACAACTCTCTGAAAGATGTTAAAGTGGGTATGACATATTAATAGGATATTGTTCTTGGCGGACTAGATCTGCAACACTGCTGCTGCTGCACAGAAAGTATGGAGACTTGCTACTGCTAGAACATAGACATTCTGTGTTAGCATGTGAACATGCTGCTGCTGCTGCACAATTAGAGAGAAAAAAAGACATGCTGCATTGAGCATGTATAAACATAAATACAATCCCCATATTGCAGATCTAGACATTTGGTGCCAGGGAGGTGGAGGGTTTTAGAGAAAACTCACAGTGTGCTACAGTGTAACCGGCTTCCATGCAGACTGAGCAAATTTAAATGTTAGACAAATACAGAGTATGCAACTTATAGACTATGGAGGAAGACACAATTTACAAGTTAAAAAAACATTTTTTGGGGTTATTTCTTACCAAAATCTATCGTGTGCCTTCAGAAGACATAGAATATAGTGCATAAGTTGCATAGACTAGTTTTATGGTACATTTGGGTCCTTTTTAAGCTTTAAAGTGAGTGACTATCAACTTGTATGAAAATCAAAGACCCAGAATTCTCACAATTCATCATTTTGAGCTTCGTATAAGAAAGAAATTCATATAGTTTTGGAACGACATGATGAAGGGTAAATAATGGGAAAATTTTCATTCTCTGATGAACTGTTCCTTTAAAAAAAGTAAGATGGATGATGATATTTTGTTGACCTTAATAGAGAAAGAGGAGCAATGTAGAGAAAAAAGGTAAAACAGATGAGTATCTCTGACCTTGCCAGCGTAGTGCATGATGGAGAAGTCAGCCTCTGCTTTAAGCTGTCGCGGCCGCATAAACTTCGGGTGTGATCCCTGCTCAGCTGACAGCTTGTCCACAAATGAGCGATCTGTCGCCCTCGGAAACCAACACTCCTCGTCCAATAATGCCAACACGCCAGGAGGATGGGCCTGTGGAACCAACCAATCAAAAACACAATGTAAATACTACAGAACCCATCCACATATTGAACCAAACTGCAATCTGATCCTACATGATTTGAATGAAGGTCTACAGCTACACACACACACACACACACACACACACACACACACTGACCGGTCTCTCAATGAGGTCGATACAGGGCTGAAGATCCAGACCAAAGTCGATAAAGTTCCACTCGATGCCCTCACGCTGGTACTCTTCTTGCTCCAGAACAAACATGGTGTGATTGAACAATTGCTGCAGCTTCTCGTTAGTGTAATTAATACACAACTGCTCAAACGAGTTCAGCTACAACAGAGAGAGAGAGAAAGAGTCATTAATATTTATAATCTGAATAATGAACAGTCATTAAGACAAGAATGTCACCTCTCCCACCTGGAAGATCTCAAATCCTGCGATGTCCAGGATCCCAATGAATGAGGCACCCTGTCTCTGTCTGCGGTCCAGGGCTCTGTTGATCCGGTGCACCAGCCAGCGGAATAAACGCTCATAAGTGGCCTTTGCTAAAGCCTCCACTGCAAAATCCGCCTGTGCACGCCGACCAAAAACAACCACAATGATATGTGTTTCATTTTCACGTCATAATCACAGCATCATTGATGTTTAATTTAAGGCAGATTCTATTTGATTTTTGATTTATACACCCCAGTGCAAATAGTGGCAGATATTATTTGCACCCCAACCCTGGTGCAAATATTATCAGATACTATTTGCACTCATATTTAAATATTAACATACAGTATGGGCATCACTGCAGTGTGTTTATTGTGTTTATTTAGAGTCCCACAGACACACTATATTAACTCTTAACCCTAAACCTAACCTTAACCTTACCTTAGAAACAATAACCTTGGTTTTACTTCAGTAACCATAGTTTCACCATGGTATTTTGTTGTAAATTTACAGTAAACCAAAATATTAACCATGGCTACTATATTACCACTATATTAGTGTAGTAACACCATGGTTAATTGCATTAAAACTATGGTTTCTGCCAAAAAACATGGTTACTACAATATTACTATAGTAATGCAGTGATGCAATCTACACATAAGCAATGCCGAGCCGTGGGAATGAGTGCGAGTAAACATTTTAAGAGTAAAATGTTGCATAAAGTGACAAAATTACAGTCAACCAGATCATATTTAATATACATTTTAATATACAGCTATGAGGAGTGAGAATTTGGACCAAATAGAGATACACTCACACACACACACACACACCTGCTGCTTGGTCTGGGCCTTCTGGACATACTCGCGGCCCACTTTAATACGGGGAGTGAGAATGGCTCGGCTGAACTCCAGCACACTGATGCCTAGCAGGTGGCAGAGTTTCTGTGCAGCCGTGTCGTCCGGCATAGAGGCCTGATCTGTGTTCTTCTCTTTGTGAAACGTGATGTTCCCAAACTGCAGCACTGCAGAAATCACCTTTAACATAGCTGAAGAGAGAGAGAGAGAGAGCAATCAGGAAGGACCAAAGGATGGAAAAAACAGTAAAAGAGTCAACATATTGTTTAAACCCCCCTCTCTCTTACAGGTGGATTCTTCCTGGGTGAAGCCCATGATGGTCACAGAGTCCATTGTCTGAATGAAGTTTTCTGAGTCACTCTGGCCCGGGACAGGAAGTGATCCCCCACAAAGGAAGCGGTACTGATCCGCACTGCTAAGCAGAAGCTCCTCTACAGAAAGGGCACAAACAAGCTAGCATAAATAAGTTAAGAGAATAAAATTAAACTTAATAGAGAAAGATGTCTGTGTCTTTGGGAATTTCAATATGTGTGACAGAGGAGGTCAACACTTAAAGTATTTAAGGTTTAATATGTAGGTGAGAATTTATTAGGTGTGTGTTTTCTGTGTATATATGTGTTTGTATGAGTCTACTGACTTCTCATGGTCTCTGAAGCACCAGAAAGGAGCTGGTAGAAGATATGGAAGGTCCTCTCGTCTTTTGCCTGGCGAATGGCTCGAGACTTTTCAAGCAGATCTGATTCACACTCAGGTTAAAAAAAAAAAAATGCACCAACACACCCAGATGGGATGCACCTCCACCTTATACATATTCCTTGTCTGATGATCTACTGAATGGGGAATTTATCTGATTAAGTGTAATTTTGCTAAGCTCAAAGTTCTGCAAATGCATGATTCACCATTGTTAAAGGATACAGGTCTCAATGTTTGCACCAACAATATATCCAGCAACATCAAAATTGATCCTGATGAATTTGCCCTAAAAAAGAAAAAAACATACAAAACAAAGATTATGTCAAACCGTGCTAAGAGATTACACACAAGTCTTTATGATGACAAATGTTGTAGAGCTTACAAATCTGGAAGAGTTGTCGTTTTTGACTGTCTTTGCATTGCCGAAGGCCTCTAGAATGGGGTTAGCCTGCAGTAACTGTCTCTCCAGCTCCCCCTGCACAGAAAGAATAGAACATCAGTGCAGGAATATTACCCAAACTACAGCTAAAAGCCCACAGGAAAGCACTGCAATAAAAGAACCCAGCACCAACATCAGCATTTGAAATTATACAGAGAGAAGAGAGGGGTGCAGCCAAAAAACTCTCACTCACTCTTTCACAAACACACACCAGACTTTTTTGACTTTGCTATCTAAATGAGGACTTTCCGTTGACTTCTACTGTTTTCAAATTAAGCTGATTATTATTACTGCAGACTAACCATAACCCAAACACTAACCATGTACCCAGGAGCATAGGCAGAAACTTTTTGGGTGGGTGGGCCAAGAGAAGTGATTGATTGCATGAGATCGGTAAACTTTTTATTTATTGTATTTTTTATATTTAGTTAATTGTTTCCAGGGGCGTAATTAGGACATATAGCTAAGGTTGCCTACTTTAAGAATATTAAAAGGTCACAAAATCACAAAATATTAGTGTTTGAGTACATTGTTGTTTTTGTTTTTTTATATGCGTAACATATGGAATGATATTGGAATTATTATATGGGGATTCGGGGGATTTAGCTTACCATTGAAATTTTTTGAAAATTTAAAAACAGAATGGACAAATTAACCATAGAATGGACCAATTTTGGTAATTATTTTCCCTGCACAATTTGCTGACATGTTTTTGGATGGATGAAAATGATGCAAATGGGTATTGTCACTATGTCTCCACTGGTTTACTGGCACTAAAATTATTTTTTGTCTCTGATCGTGTCGCGTCGCAACTCTACTCTCATTAAGAGGGGAGAGACGACGTTGCAGAGTTAGCGAGGTAAGAGAGAAAAAGCATAAAGGAATCAGGTTTTCCCAAAGTTATGACAACAAAATTTATAGCAAAAAATTCCTGCATATGATATTTGGAAATAATATAATTTTATTTTAGTCATGCGGGAAAAAAAGAGGCTGGAGTTTTGAAAGCGTATTTTTTATCATCCAAAATAATTTATTCAAGGTAGCTTAATTATACCATAACAAGCTGCTTTTGATGCAACGAATATAGAAGTTAAAGCCTAACGAATAAAGTGCAATGCATAATCAATTCATTCATATGATTTTGTAATTAACATTATTTTATCTTAAAAAATAAAGTGGATGGAGTTAGAGTTTTAGGAATTTTGAGAGCATTTTAACATCCAAAATTATTTAATTCAGCATCTTTTGTCTCTATCACTCTATCTGGTTTTGATGACCAGGTTAGAAGTTACTTAAGTATATAGTCTAATTAATACAATTCATTGCAATTAATTCACATAAATGACATTTGTTACAAATATTTTAAAAGTCGTGGAAAATAAAGGTTGGTGCCGTTGCAGGATATGGCATGCCCGTTAATATGAACTTGCATCTCATTGTCGTATCGGGTGTTTACAGTGTGAATAGCTTTGTTATAATGATCTATCTAGTTTTTTTTGTTTGTTTGTTTTTTTGGAGTTGCTGTTGTTTTGAAAGCACAACAGACTCTGACGTTAGCGGTTCGAGGCCAGCAAGCTTTTGGCTGTTGGTGGAATAGGGGCATAAGACAATGATTGGGTGAATGCCAATGGGTGGCACTGGCCCACCAAGGCCCACCCATGGATAGGCCAGTGCCTGTACCCCTAAAAGAAAACATTTTTGCAGGTGTTATTTGCACCCCAGTGTAAAAAGTAATTGTTTTTTGGCTTGTAACATACCCTATTATAAAATCGCATAAAATATAACAATATTTTTAATTATATTCATTATATTACAGTCTATAGCATAATAGCATACTATTAGCATTTTGTCTTACTACATATACTAGTATACGTATAATATAATAATATTTATAGTATAGTACATTATATAACATGACACATAGCCTACTCTTATAATAGTATAATAATAACATACTATATAATTTGCATATTTTTCTATTTTATTTTGTGATTTTTGCCATTATTAATAGATAGTGAGAGAGGAGACATAAAACAATGGGGAGAGTGGTATTCAAAAATGTCACAAGCCGGATACAGACTCGGGTCGCCCACACATAAGTGCCACCACACAAAATATCAAAACAAATGCAATACTTACACCAGTACACATATAAACAACAGGGTGCAAATAGTCACTACAAATCATGATTTTGTAAGTGATTTGAATTATGGGGGCACTAGAAATGTCCTCATAAACCACATTTATAGCATAATACCCTTGTAATTACCAGTTTGTAACCTAAAAAAATTCCTTGTAAACCACCCAAACCTGTACACACACAAAGAACAAACTCTGCAAAATGCAACTCAGCAAAAGCCTTTAGCTGAAGGAAAAAAAAAAAAAAAAAAGCACTGAGGTTCTGCTCTCACCCCATATGGACTTATATGTTCTATATAGGTCAACGAATTTCATTGCAAAGCTTTTTAATATGCATGCAGCGCCCTCTGTAGGCCCACAGTGGAAATATTAAAGCACTACCATCTCCAAATTCATTTGCAGGCAATACTCACATACTGTACAATCTGTGAGTCCACAAAAAGAGAAAGAGATGAGGTGGGCGAACAGGTGCACAGGACACACAAGGGATAAAAAAGAAAAGAACATGTAGATGAGTGAAAACATAAAAAAACATGTTAAAAAACATAAGCACTAACACAAATAAATCTACACACATTTATTAAACATACTGTATGGTATATCAAACATTATGAGGTTAACATGGCAGGATGTGGATTAGAATTGCTGTAAACTCCTCCCTGTGAAGTGGATGCATCATTCAAGCCCCCCACTCACCCTGTTCACAGCACTACTGCCACGACCCAGAGAGCGTGTACCTTCCATCTTCAGCAGAGCAGAGGACAGAGAGGGAGAGAACATAAAAGAAGACAAGAAAGAACCAGCAGGACCCAGGAAAGAGAGGAGACCAGGAGAATATTGTGAGCAAGAAGAGGGAAAATTGAAATATTAGAGACCAAGATGTAAACCAAAGGCCAAACAATGAAGATATTTTTTTAAGTTATGACTTATTAGAGCAACAGTGACAGCAGAGAGAAAAACTGAATAGAAAAGTAAGCATGAGTTACATCAGAAAAGCAGAAATAATAACTTTTTCTCTCCTTAACATTGTGTCGTAAGTAGATGTGAGCATTAAAAGGTTAGTTCACCCAAAAAAGAAAATTCTGTCATCATTTATTCATCCTCTTGTTATTCCCAACCCGTATGATCTTCTATCTTATTTTAAGTTTTAGGTAAACTATCTCTTTAAGTTCTGACAGGTTAAGCATAAAAAATGTGTCTGTCTTGTAACACAATGAAAGTGATAATGTTGCATAATAGCAGCCAATCAGAACATATTTGATGCACACACACACACACACACACACACAAAAAATACTCCGATTTACGTGGTAGAGCTTGTGTCCTAAGCACGCCTGATGAGGATTACGTAATACCTTCTGTTACATTTTCAGTCCTCTGTCCTCACCTGTATGTCTTTGGACCGACCCAGAGAGCCGGACTTGTGTGAAGATGCCACATGTGCCAGATACTGAATCACTTTCTTAGTGTTCTCTGTCTTTCCTGCACCAGACTCCCCTCTGAACAAACACAAACACACACACAAACAGAACAAATAAACCATGTTCTGCTGTAAAAATAAGTTTAGACTACAAGGTCTTCAAACAAATACTGGCTGGAGATGAAATGACTCAGCCGGAATCCCTTCTCCTCTTAAACAGGTAAACACAAACCCTACACACATAAGCTGGAACAATATTAGCAACACATGCCAATAAAGAGGGAAAAATAATGAGGTTTACACTAGCTGAATGAAGTATTCATACTGTATATATCAGCAAGGCTCAACAATAAGGATGACTCAGGTGCGAGAGAGTTTCGAGCCAGCTGACGAAAACCATCATTTGCCCTATCAAGCCAGTGCTACAGTATGTTGTTACTACATCATATGTTGTTGCATGCTGTACTTAAACTTGTTGCAGACTTGTGTGGTTTTGTGTTGAAAATTGTTGTTGTATCAGTTAGATGGGCTGAAAATAATAAATAAAATAAATCACCATACAAATGCCAAATGTGTTTAGGAATTTATAGATGTCATGGAGTTCCATTATAGCTGTATCATCTCCATCTATTTTTGGAAAAGTAAAACCTTATAAACTACGTTCTGTATCTTTTCTTGTAAAAAACAAAAATGTTTCATGAAATGTAAATATTTCCTTCTGACACATATTAAAGAGATAATTCACCCAAAAATTAAGATTCTCTCATCATTTACTCACCCTCATGCCATACCAGATGTGTATGACTTCTCCTTCAGAACACAAACAAAGATTTTTGGAAGACTATCTCAGCTCTGTAGATTCATACAATGCAAGTGAATGGTGACCAGAACTTTGAAGCTCCAAAATCACATAAAAGGCAGCATAAAAGTAATCTGTTTTTTTAATCTATGTCTTCAGAGGTGATAAGTGTGGGTGAGAAAAAGATCAATATTTAAGTCATTTTATACCATAAATCTCCATTTTCACTTTCACTTCCTTATTCTTCATCTTTTGTTTTTTTGGCAGTTCGCATTCTTTGTGCATATCACCACCTACTGGTTGGGGCTGGTCAAATGTGGAGATTTATAGTAAAAAAGGCCTTAAATATTAATCTATTTTTCACCCACACTTATCATATCCCTTCAGAAGACATGGATTTAACCACTGGAGTCTTATGGATTACTTTTATGCTGCCTTTATATCCTTTTTGGACCTTCAAAGTTCTGGCCACCATTCACTTTGTATGGACCTGCAGAGCTGAAATATTCTTCTACAAACCGTATGTTTTCCACAGAAAAAAAGAAAGTCATACACATCTGGGATGGCACGAGCATGAGTAAATGATTAGAAAATTTTCATTTTTGGGTGAAATATCCCTTTAAAATTTGTGGCAAGAAAAAACAAAAAACAAAAACCATTTATAATTTTTATTGTGGGGTCAGTAAAAATATTGACAATGAAAATAAGGCAAGTACAAATCTAAAATAATCCTCACTGTTGAGCTCTGATCAGTTCTGAAGGACTAACACAAAAGTAACATGTTTTGTGGCATCTGCTGCTTCTAATAAGATTTATAGCCAGGTAAAATAGCCACAGCACAATCTCACACAGCTGTGGTCCACATGTCCACACACTGCAGAATATATTAAATTATTATTTATTTTTATACACTATAGAGGTTTTTGATGCTCTGAAAGAGCTAAAGATCTAAAATGTGTCTAAATAGATCTGAAGTTTAAAGGGGGTCATATCATACTTTTTTACTTCCATGAGGTCCACTTCTAATATTAGTCTTAGTCTAATTTAATGTGCCTTAGAATACCAAAATTGTCAGGGATCTTGTTAAAACAATTAGGTGTTGTTGATAAGTAAATGTGGGTGATATTCATCTATGATAGTATATTCAGCTTTCTGATTTCAGAAAGACATTGAAAAGACGTTCAGAAGGAGACATTTTTAAGCTTATTTTCAATAAATGGTCTGTTTAGACTATTTTGGAGGCCGTTTTGATTTCTAAAAGTTACAGTATGTTTACATACAACATCTCTGGGGGCCTGGGTAGCTCAGCAAGTATTGACACTAACTACCACCCCTGGAGTCACGAGTTCAAATCCAGGGCGCGCTGAGTGACTCCAGCCAGGTCTCCTAAGCAACCAAATTTGGCCTGGTTGCTAGGGAGGGTAGAGTCACATGGGGTAACCTCCACTATAATGTGGTTCTCGCTCTCGGTGGGGTGCGTGGTGAGTTGTGCTTGGATGCCGTGGAGAATAGCATGAAGCCTCCACACACGCTATGTCTCCGCGGTAATGCGCTCAACAAGCCACGTGATAAGATGCGTGGACTTACGGTCTCAGATGTGGAGGCAACTGAGATTCGTAATCCACCACCCGGATTGTGGCAAGTCACTACGCCACCACAAGGACTTAGAGCGCACTGGGAATTGGGCATTCCAAATTGGGGAGAAAAGGGTAGAAAAAAAAACATAGAGCTAAGAAAATTACATTTCTCATGATATTACTCCTTCAGTCTTTTTTTTATTCCACTAACACACAAACGCAAACATGCTGTCACACACAGACTGACACACAGCATGAAACTCACGTGCACAGGATGGACTGATCTTCTCTATCTGTAGGAGGAACAAAAACACATGAAGAGGGACATTAGCAAGACAAATTAACTATTAGTTTCAATGATTATGCCAATATAGAACATTAAGTGAGAGAAAAAAGTATCAACATATTTAATAAACTTCCTTAGGCAATTACAAAATAATGTCATATTGTGTCTAAAAATCTCCAAATCTCAATTCAATTAAATAAATAATGTTCATAAACTTTTTTATGTTTACGTTTGCTGTATCCAGTATTTGTGCGGTAAAGAAGGAACTCACTTAGAATGATTTGCAGCTTCTAATAGCATAATTTATTTGCACATGCGTGGTTTCAGCGATCAATTCGCTAAAGAAATTATGCATATCAGGTATTGGCATAAATACATCAACAAAATTAGTACTGAACACAGTTAGCACCAAAATTAGTTTTTCTTTTCAGCTAGCTGTAATAGCACAACGTAGATTGAAAATACAGTAACTAAAATGACTTTAATCTGAACACTCATGATGCAGTGCTATTTAAGCGCGTTCAACACTTGGTTAAACTGGATCATGGGTGTTTAATTAGTAACACCCACCCAATTTTTTTTGTGCGTTTGTGTGCGCTGAAATACTGTGCGCTACGGTGGTGTAACTATTTACCGAATTCGCCTCTAAGTCAGGTAAGTAAGTCTTTAAATAAGACTCAAAAGAGAAGGACAGTGAATCACCTCTCTGACACAGTTATTAATGTTATGTCATTAATCAGAAATGAGTAAATCCCAGTGACATAATTGGCGTGGTCCTCTTTCTTTGAATCCCCCACCCCCCACACACATACACACACCCTGGTTGGCTTGACACCCCCTGAAGAGTAGGATGGAGGGTGAAATTGCTAAATCTCAGTGTCTCAGTTGTGCCAGGGGTTGCTCACTCTTAGTTAGTATGTGAAAGACCTGATCCGTCTTCAAGCACAAACATGAAACTGGCTCTTTTGCAAAATTTCGATGCAGAGGTGTATGAATAAATTCACAAAAACTGAAGCAGCCCACAGCAGGTTAGTTGGTTGCCATGGTACCTTGCAGCATGCTCCTGTAGGCGGCCTCCGATATGGCATAGATATGTGGTGGCATCTCATGACGTTTTTTCCCACGATACATCTCTATGATGGATTCTGTATACATGGGCAGGTTCTTATAGGGGTTTATCACCACACAAAACAGGCCAGAGTACGTCTGTGGGACATCACACACAAACACAAGAATTCACAAGGATAGAAATAATGTCCTTTTCGTGAAATAGCTGCCCTAGTTTCAGCTTCAGACGCATGCCCACTGTCTGATCACTAACAGTCTGATACATTTTGTACTCTTAACTGGCAAGCACTTGCCAAAATCACAAGTTTCAAATTAATTGGCTGCATTCACACAACTTCTGGGAGAGGGGTGAACAAAATTGTATCAGTTTGCTTGGACACAAAGCACCACATTATCTTTTGAAACAAATGAAATGGGTGGATCCAATAAGCTCTTTTAAGAAAGAACTAATCAGTGGATTTGTCAGTTGCGTTTGTAAGTTTGCAAGGTTAATGCTAAATAAATCTTTGAAAAATACTGAAGCAAGTAAACTTGATATTTATGAGCAGAACTGTATATTATGTTTTATTTTGCTGAGTTATGCCAGTGAATTAATTGGTACTTATTGCTTTTGCACAGACAAATAAAAAAGCGTACAAATATTTCTGCTATCCATAGGCTACTACGGCATTATTTGATTGTTTTTTTTTCTGGAGATTTTTATTCCACAGTGGCCAGTTATTGAGATGTCACTGATTTCAGATTTACCTGCCTCTAAATGGCACATAAAAAAACAAAAAAAACAGTTGTTGGTTCCTTTACATGTCTAAGTGGCTGGTTCTTACTCAGAATAAGTTGCAAAGTGGACGAGACGTTATGCCAATTATTAAATCCTGGCTTTGAAAAACTAGAGCTGTCCAGAACAATGATTCCTGCATGGACCTACATTTTACATTTAACACCAAGTGGCGACCTAATATAGCAAAATTTTACCATACCTGTATGCCATCTTACCGCCTAGTGTTGGCATCTGCCTAATTTGGCTAGCCAGCATGGGCTGCCACGTGTCTACCAACTGACAGATGAGTTTGAGCAGTGTTATCTTTCAAAGTTGATTAAGCTACTTATTTTGCTATTGTGGTGGGGTGAGCAAAGGTAAAGGTGGAGGAGTTTCAGAGGGTTTGGTCTAGGTAATCGACGGGGTCGGCAGAAGCACACGCTTCCCTCCAAATGACAAGGGAGGCATTAGTTCCATCAAACTATCTTAAATGTACATGACTATAGTTGCATTTTATTATTTGCATTTAGTGTTGTCTTTTCCATCCTGTTGCAAGCATATCAGAAAACATTTTTGGGTCACAACTAACCAGTTAAGAACCCCTGCTGGTTTTGAAAATTATTAAGAAATTAACAAAAACTGAAAATCATGTAACATATTCAAACATTTACATACAAATTATCTTATATATTGATTCAAACTTGATCACTTAACCAAGTCGAGAGTAGTAAACAGACTAAAAACTGGACTCAGGTCACTCAGATGATTGACAGATGCGATGAATAATGGCCCTTGATCTTCTGTGTGTGTGAGTTTGTGTATATGATTGTAGCTGTGCATGTGTATTTGTACTTGCTTGGCTGCTTTCTGCATGAAACCTGAGCAGAAACTTGAACCGTGAGCATGTGATGAACAAACACATGTGCGCGTGTGTGTAACACTACACTTCTCGCTTACTCAGAGAGAACCACACACACACTCATGTGATGGCAGGGCACAGTCATGTGTTTCAGGCCAAGATGGTATCTGCGTGGGCAGAAATCCACAGAAAACCACAGAATTGTGACATCTGTCAATCATGAAAGTTCTACACATTCCCTGTCCCTCGTATGTTTGTTTATGAAATAGTTTGGTTAATTGACTTATGCTTTTAGCTATCAATAAGTGTGTAGTATTCTGAGGTCCATTTAATACATTTTATGTTTACAACCTTCTGCAGAGTTCCGAAGGTTTTTCCTTAAAATTCTGTGCAGAAAATGTTGATTTCTTAAAGGAATAGATCACCCAAAAAATAAAGTTCTGCAATTATTTACTCACCTTCATATCGTTCAAAACCGATATGACTTTCTTTCTTCCATGGAACAGAAAAGGTGAGTTTCTGAAAAATATCCTGGCCAGTGTTTTCCATGTAATGAAAGTGAATGAGAGCTGGGGGCTGTTAAGGTCCAAACTGATAAAAAAACAACAACATTAAAGTATCATAAAAGTAGTCTATACAACTTGTGCACTACATTCCAAGTCTTCTCAAGTCATGCAATTGCTTTGTGTGAGGAACAGACAGAAATTTAAATCATTATTTACTGATAATCTTACCCTCCAGTTTCCCTGATAGGGTCACTGATTCAGTGAGCTGAACCAGAGAACTCAAGAACCTCCATGAATCAGTCATATTCATAAAGAATTATTCAATTAACAAATTGGATAAATCAATTAATTGAAACAACCGGACTCAAAAGAGCAATTCTTTCATGAACTGGACACAGCTACTTTGCAAAGGCGGACGAAGGCAGATTTCAAGATTTTCAGTAAATAACGACTTAAATTTTGGTCTGTTACTCACAAAAAAAAAAATATCAAATGGCTTCAGAAGACATATGGACCTCTTTTATGGTGCTTTTTTTTTTCTTTTTTTTTATTTGGAGTTTGACACCCCCAGTCCTCATTCACTTTCATTACATAGAAAAGAGTGACCAAGATATTCTCCAAAAATACAGCTTTTGTGTTCAATAGAAGAAAGTAAGTCATACAGGACTGCAATGACATGAGAGTGAGTAAATAATGACAAAATATTCATTTTTGGGAGACCTGTTCCTTTAATACATGTGGGGAAGAACTCAAAACCAAAGCTTGTCCAGAGGGGAAAACACACTCACATATATCAGTCCTGAATAGTATCTCTCTCGTAGGTTGTGTAAGACAGAGGCCTCGTTGAGGCATGTGAGATCGGCCATGTCTTCAACTTTACTGAAACGGGGCGGGTTCATCCGCTGGAGCTCCTCCCTCGAAAGTGTCAGTTTACGCCCACTGTCCGTTAGCTCCACCTCCACCTCGTCACCCCGCTCCTCACGCACACTTGCAGACTGACGGCAGGAGAGACAGAGAAAAACATGAAAGATGGAGACAGAATGAAAGCATTCATTGTCTAGTGCCTTTAATGAAACACATAGTATCAACTCCACATTTGCAGCCGATGTGTCACTGTGAACAGCGTTTCCGTCATTTTGCTACTCGTCTGACCAGTAATCCATTATTGCAGTCATATTCCCTGATGTCAAATGTCTGACATCAGTATGAAAAAACTCTAGTAGGACTCAAGCCATATTGAGAGTGCTTTTGCAAGTTAGAGGCAGGTGGTCTCAGGGGGAGGGACATTGTCATTCTCATAGGCTAATTTATACTTACTGGGCGAACACGCTTCGCTTAGTTCGCCTTCAAATGATGGCGAAATGCAGTGATCTTTATGTCCTGTCAATGTATTCGTTTAGTGATATTTCTCCTGTTCGCGCACATCTGTGAAATTCTTGACCTAGGAGAACTCGGCTGGTCGAAGAGCGTTGATGACTGGTTAAAACTAATCGTGTGTGTGGTTTGGATGTGACATTTTTTATTTACAGTCGTGTGTGCCAGCTGAGGAGAAGGTTACTGTCGTTAAAATTAAAACTTTGAAGCCTGCCTGTCAGAGATTGTGCAGAAGTATACTTTTTTACATGATTTGCAACACAAACTCTACAAAGACTGAAATGATGTGTGAAAAGCTTATGTGCGTGGTCTAGACATTGCAGCCATACATGCAAATACAATAAGTATAAGTACACTATAAGTACACTCAACACAATAACAATGTACAGAATTACAATATAACAGTAAAGAGAATAACAATATAACACTATACAGAATAACAATACACAGATGTTTACACAGTTTGCATGTTACACAATACATATTACACAATATATAAACTGAACAGTTAGCGGCAATTGCACTGAATTGAATTAAGCACAGTATACATGCACAGAATACATAGTATACATAACGTGCAGCGGTGTTTGGCATATACTATTGTGTTGCCATTAATTCTCAGATGTGTATGAAAGGGTAGATATTAATAATGATAGATGTGATATCTATATATAGCTGGTGCATGCCCTGATGCTGCGGTACCATCTGCGAGATGGTAGCAGTAATAGCAGTCCATGGCTTGGATGGTTGGCGTCTCTGATGATCCTCTGTGCTTTCCTTACACATCACCTTGTATAGATGTCCTGGAGGGAGGGAAGCTTACCTCCAATGATATGCTGGGATGTTCGTACTACCCTCTGCAGTGCTTTGCGGTTGAGAGAATTACTGTTCCCATACCAGACGGTGATGCAGCCAGTCAGAATGCTCTCCACATTGCATGTGTAGACCGATCTGAGGATGTTGTGACTCATCCCAAACTTCCTCATTCGTCTTCTTCACTACGGCCTCTGTGTGGACGGACCATGTGAAGTCATCAGAGATGTGAACTCAGGGATTCGAAGCTGCTGAACCTCTCCACCGGTGTTCCATCAACAGTGATGGGCCTGTGTTCTTTGTCCAGTCTCCTGAAGCCCACCACAAGCTCCTTGGTCTTGTCAACGTTGTGAGAGAGGTTGTTTTCCTGGCACCAGCATGTTAGGGAACGCACCTCCCCTTTGTAGGCCATTTCGTCATCATCAGTGATCAGGCATACCACCGTTGTGTCATCTGCAAACTTGACGATGACGTTGGAGCTGTGTGTGGCCATGCAGTCGTGGGTGTAGAGAGAGTACAGGAGTGGGCTGAGAATGCAGCCCTGCAGAGCTCCAGTGTTGAGGGTCAGAGGAGTAGAGATGTTGCTGCCCATTCTGACCACCTGGCAGGACACAGCGGCACAGCAGGTTGTTCAAGCCCAGAGCCCGGAGCTTATTGTCAAGCTCGGAGGGCACTATGGTGTTGAATGCTGAATTGTAGTCTACAAACAGCATTCTCACATATGTGTTCCTTTTGTTCAGGTGGGAGAGTGTAGAGTGAAAGCGATGGCATCATCAGTGGAGCGGTTGCCACGGTAAGCAAACTGTAGAGGATCCAGAGAGGCAGGCAGCAAAGAGCAAATGTGATCCCTGATTAGTCTCTCAAAGCATTTGCTGATTATGGGAGTCAGAGCAACAGGACCCCGTCATTTAAGCAGGTGATTTTAGTTTGCTTCAGTACAGGCACAATGGTGGACATTTCGAAGCATGTAGGAACTGTAGACAGGGGTAGGGAGAGGTTGAAAATGTCTGTGAAAACACCCGCTAGTTAGCTCGCGCATGCTCTGAGGACGCGACACGGGATGCTGTCTGGACCTACGGCCTTACACATGTTCACCTTTTGAGCAATCGGGTTACATCCGCTACAGATACAGTAAGTGAACTAACCTCTGCTGTGTTGGCCGCGGGAGCTCTCTCCACGATGGTGGTGTTGTTCACCTCAAAGTGAACGTAGACATGTTAAGCTCATCCGGAAGAGAGGCGGCAGTGTTTTGTCTATTCTTTTTGAAGTCTGTGATGTTCCTGATTCCCTGCCACAAGCTTCTAGTATTGCTGGTGTTGAACGGTGCCTCCACTTTTTCCTTGTACCTGATGTTTTGCTGCTCTTATGGTTTTACGGAGGGAATAACTGGCTTGTTTTTGCTCCTCCTCGTTCCCGGAATTAAAAGCGGAGGTCCGCACATGTAGTGCTGCTTTAGGTTTTCCATAGTATAAATTAGGCTTAACCCTAACATTCTCATTCTAGAGAGCTTTCTATTGGACAAAAATTTGTGAGTGCAAAGATGAGTCATCAAAATTTTCGGTCCATTTTCCTGGAAAAGAAAGACTGTAAATTTTACATTTCTGCTCAAAGTTAATTTTGTCAGCTTTTAGGAATAAACTAGCATAAAGATTAAAACGATTTAGCGATTAAACGCTGGAGGTCGCCAAGTGCTGTTGGTTTCGAGTTGGCATTCCTACCTGGTCACTGTCTGCACTTCCATTGGTAGTTGCTGCATTTTCTCACTACTCATTTTTATAAAGTTGAACTCGGCTCAACTCTGTTGATTCATCAATGGTTGCTGTCGCTCATGTCGCCAGTAATCGCCAACTCTTATTGAAAATTATTGACTTCTGGTTGCTTTGACACTGCAAGTCACATGTTAGTGAATGTCCCTTTGACAGATTTCATTGGGGTCTTTAATGTTCTTCGACAGGGCACTGACTCCCTCTTTCACTCTCTCATTCACACACACACACACATACACACACACCCAAACACACTTGCTTTGCAGGAAACAGAGAATACATTCATGTTTGATGGAGACAGAGAGTCTGAGGGGGAGTGTGTCAGGGGTTGAGAAACAGAAATAGATATTCTGAGACATTGAGAAAGAGAGAGAGAGAGAGAGAGAGAGAGAGAGAGAGAGAATGACATCTAACAGGAAGTACTGAGATCTTTCTCTCACTCTCTCTCACTGCCAGTCACATTCTGAATCTCAACATGGGACACATTATAACGAGGCCTAGATTTGCATTGCAGTGCCGTTTAGCATTTATCAACCACTGCAGCAACAAGTGTATTGTGCTATTCATAGTGTGTCATATCAAAGTACTCAAGGCCTGATTCAGCCACGTGGGTGGGGTGCACATGACTTAATGATGTTGTCTTGTAGGTATTCTAGGGGGCTCTGGATGGTTGCCAGGGTATCACCGTGGTTGCTAGAGTGTTCTGGGTGGTTGCCAGGGCATTGCTAAACATGCAGGATGAGTTTGTTCAAACCCCTGACCTCAACTATGAGCAACAGAAACAGTGACGTGAGTCAAGCACCCCAACAAAGTCAAAAGGCGTCTAATATGTCAAATTGCCCCAATGATTTTACTTTACAAGTAAGAACCTTGGGTGAAAAGATACAAGAACACAATGAAAAAAAAAGGTGGACAAATACTCCAGTTAGACAGGAAATTCCCTCTCACTGCCCATCTTACCTCAAACCCATGTTTCTCTGAAGGCACCCAGACAAGCCTCTTAACCGCCCAATCAGCTTGGCTGGAGGCAGAGAACGTAGAGGTTGGTGACCCAGGCCCCGCCCCCGTAGAGAGGAAGCGGGTGACATCATTAGCACCGCCCCCCGCTGGCTTGGACATGGTTGTAGCACTGTGTAGCAGAAAGAGAGAGAGAGAAAAGTTGTAGCTGGCACATTCACCCAACACCCTCACCCCCTTAAAATAATGATTTTCGGCCCACCTCAGAGGTTTTTACATTCTCAATTGTACTATTACAATCATACAACAATTAAAATCATACTGTACAACAATGTCATCATTTTGTCATAAACTATTTATTTGACATTTAATTAATTGTAGTAAAAACTATTTTTCATTAATAACATTTGAATTACCTAACACAATATATTTAGTAGTGTCACATAATTTAAGAGCAACTCTGTTACTGCATGGTTTCCCCTCAATTACAAATCAATTTAACATTTCTTTAAATTTTGACACCCAAGAAATAACAAGCATTGACCCTTTTTACAGCATGGCAGGAAGACGTGTAAATAATCAAAAAATCCAATTGTGTTGACTACATTTGTCATTCTTAAGCTTCAACCCTGTTACTGAAGTTATTGTAAGAAAATTTCAATCAAATACTTTCCTTTAATTTATGTGAAATATGTGTTTGGTGACAATAGCTAGCCTCTACTGTGTGACAGTTTAATTTAGGATAATTTATTTAAATTATCTATTTTTATTTTAGTCCTACATTTTGTCTATTACTTATTGCTATTGACTTTCTTCCATGGAACACAAAAGGAGAAATTCTGAAATGCTGATCTTTTTTTTCCATACAATGAAAGTGAAAGGGGACTGAGGCAGTGAGACCTAAACATTCTGCTAAATCTTGCCTGGTGTTTCACGGAAGAAAGACAGACATAACAGCTTTGGAACAACATAAAAGTGAATTAATGATGACAGAATTGTCATTTTTGGGTGAACTATGCAGTAATGATCAAAGGAATTGTTTACCCAAAAATTAAAACTGTCTTATCATTTGCTCACCTTTATGCCATCTCAAACTCGTTTGACTTTCTAAGATATTTTGGAGGAGATATGAGGTGTTTTTTTCCACACAAGTCAATGGGGTCCAAACTTTCAAGCTCCAAAAATGGCAGCATAATACTTGAGTGGTTTAATCCATGCCTTCTGAAGCGATACGATCAGTCTGAGGTGAGAAACAGACCAAAATGTAACTCTTTTTCACTAGGTAATATAAGTAATAAGGGTGAGTAAATGATGAGAGAATTATCCTTTTTGGGTGAACTATTCCTTTAAGCACATCCTTTTGCTGACTATTTGTTGAAAAAGAAAAACATCTTCATTTTTTAAGAGTAGGCCCTATTTTGTAACTGTTCAAGGAGAAAACACAGCAGAGAGACAGATCATTACCCTTAATATAATCATAACCATTATCATAATGTTCTCAATAATATCAGAATAATATCACACGACTGAGGCAATCAGGCAGTCCATCAATCACAGAGGTGCTACAGGGAAATAAAGAGTGATTGTGAGAGACAAATCGACAGACAGAGAGCGTTAGAGAGAGAAATCGGGAGAGGATTACAGTAATGTGACATTTAATACTGCAGTTATACTAACGGATGGCCAAATTGAGCAAGTCAACCTCAGCAAACAGTATGTAGATGAGAGTGAGAGTGTGTGCATATGTGCATAAGCTGTTCAAATCTGACTGTGTGAATACATAAAGTATGCGGGTTTTTTTGTTGTTGTTTTTTTATCTGTGTGTTTGGTGCATCTGTGTTTCTCTGTGTGTGAATGTGCTTCAGTGCAAGCATGTAGTGTATTTCTGGAGAGGATAGAAGGACAATGTACATGTTCTGAATTTGATGGATCAGTGAAGTGACAACCAGGCCAGAAAGAAAAGAGTGGGAATGAGGTCTACACACATAACCTTACATGGAAAAACAGGCCATTCTACATTATGCCTTTGACTAAAGTGGTATACATACTTTCAGACGGGCCGTTCTACATTATTGCATTATGGGGAGGTGGGGAACATTTCTGGTAAATTATCCCTGTGTATGATACAAAGTCATAACCACCATAAAGGGGGATAAGTCCTCCCAATGATAAACGTCATGCACATATATTTTTGCTGAGAAATCTTTGCTGATTTTGATAAAGTAACAGTAACAATATAATTTATGATGTTACTGATATTTAAAAATTAGCATTTGCTGAACTGAAGCAACGTGCGCTTGGTTAAAATTGCATTCATTATTTTATAGAAAAATCATGTTAAAATGCATGTACAATTGAAGTCAGAAATGTACATACACCTTATCCAAATACATTTAAACACAGTTTTTCACAAGTCCTGACATTTAATCGTAGAATACATTGCCTGTCTTAGGTCAGTTAGGCTCACTACTTTATAATAAGAATGTGAAATGTCAGAATAATAGTAGAGAGAGTTACTTATTTCAGCTTTTATTTCTTTCATCACATTCCCAGTGGGTCAGAAGTTTACATACACTTTGTTAGTATTTGGTAGCATTGCCTTTACATTTTTTAACTTGGGTCAAACATTTTGGGTAGCCTTCCACAAGCTTCTCACAATAAGTTGCTGGAATTTTGATCCATTCCTCCAGACAGAACTGGTGTTACTGAGTCAGGTTTGTAGGCCTCCTTGCTCGCACACGCTTTTTCAGTTCTGCCCACAAATTTTCTATCGGACTGAGGTCAGGGATTTGTGATGGCCACTCCAATACCTTGACTTCGTTGTCCTTAAGCCATTTTGCTACAACTTTATAGCTATGCTTGGGGTCATTGTCTATTTGGAAGACCCATTTGCGACCAAGCTTTAACTTCCTGGCTGATGTCTTGAGATGTTGCTTCAAAATATCCACATAATTTTCCATCCTCATGATACCATCTATTTTGTAAAGTGCACCAGTCCCTCATGCAGCAAAGTGCCCCCACAACATGATGTTGCCACCCCCATGCTTCATGGTTGGGATGGTGTTCTTCAACTTGCAAGCCTCACCCTTTTTCCTCTAAACATAACGATGGTCATTACGGCCAAAAAGTTCAATTTTTGTTTCATCAGAACAGAGGAAATTTCTCCAAAAAGTAAGATCTTTCTCTCCATGTGCACTTGCAAACTGTAGTCTGGCTTTTTTTATGGCAGTTTTGGGGCATTGGGTTCTTCCTTGCTGAGCAGCCTTTCAGGTTATGTCGATATAGGACTTGTTTTACTGTGGATATAGATACTTGTCTACCTGTTTCCTCCAGCATCTTCACAGGGTTCTTTGCTGTTGTTCTGTGATTTATTTGCTCTTTTTGCACCAAACTACGTTCATCTCCAGGAGACAGAATGCGTCTCGTTCCTGAGCAGTATGATGGCTGCGTGGTCCCATGGTGTTTATACTTGCGTACTATTGTATGTACAGATGAACGTGGTACCTTCAGGTGTTTGGAAACTGCTCCCAATGATGAACCAAACCTGAGGAGGTCCACAATTTTTTTTTTTTTTCTGAGGTCTTAGCTGATTTCTTTTGATTCAAGCATAAGAGGCACTGAGTTTGAAGGTAGGCCTTAAATACATCCACAGGTACCTCCAATTCAGTACACCTCCTGTCAGAAGCTAACTGGCTAAATGTCTAAAGGCTTGACATCATTTTCTGGAATTTTCCAAGCTGCTTAAAGGCACAGTTAACTTTGTATATGTATATTTCTGACCCACTGGAATTGTGATACAGTCAATTAAAAGTGAAACAATCTGTCTGTAAACAATTGTTGGAAAAATAACTTGTGTCATGCACAAAGTAGATGTCCTAAACGACTTGCCAAAACTATAGTTTGCTAATATTAAATCTGTGGAGTGGTTAAAAAATTAGTTTTAATGACTTCAACCTAAGTGTATGTAAACTTCTGACTTCATCTGTATCAAATATGATACAACAGACTTTTGAGATATATCTCTCAATCATCATTCCATTCCATTCATGCCCACCATAATATAAAACACAGCTTTGAAAATACTGACATATAATTTTTACAAGATATATTTAAAGTGAGAACTGATATTTTTATATATCAACCTAGTCTCTTAGAATGAACGTTACTATAAATACATTTTTGCAAACTGACTTTAACATACAGAATTCAACATTTCGCTGCAAATTTTAGGTGAAATTAACACTAGAGGCGCTATGACAACTGTGCCTTTTAATCACTTTCACACAAATCACGACTACAACGGCTGATTATGACTTTAAAAACATTTATTTTTCACACTTTTACTCACAAACTGCTATGTTATGATATTGAAACACTTACTATAACGCATAATTTGAAAAATTATATATTTTAACAATTGTATTACAGACTCACCTACATTTACACACTTATTATAACGTGATTAGCTTCCACGGTAGCTAACCTGATGGAGTGTTGGAGTATGGACTCTGAAGAATGTTGTTTCGAGGCCACCGTTGGACATTTCACTGGGAAACTGCAGTCAAACGTGTAACAAGACACCAGTGGCGGATTTAGGCATGGGCGACTTGGGCAGCTGAAGGCGGGGTTCGCCCAGGGCACCATACAAGCTAGAACCGCCACTGCAAGGCACGTAATTTCGTTTTGCAAACAGGATCAGGCTGTTATACTGTATATTTAACCTGCTTTGTCATTGTAAAATAGTTCATTTTAGATTACATTACAAGCTACTGTAATGTCATCTTGCTGTAACCTCATGAGACTCATGAGAATAAAAAGAAGAAAACAAAAGAACCCAATACTGAATATATCACTGGTAAGATGTATTAGGCATAAATGCCTGCAGCACACTGTAAAAAAAGTGTTTGTTAGATAACTTAAAGATGTGGTTCATGTGGTAACATCAAGGGCATCAGACCAGGGGTAATGGTGGACCTGAGTAACATGGGCCCTCACTGGAGGGGGGCCCACAGAAAGACTATCCCACGTTTTATCATGAAAACGTTATATTTAGTAATAACATGCTATTGGTAGGAATAAAACATTGTAAGACTCTCTTTTCCATTCGTAAAGATGGGGAGTTCCCCCTATAATCTGCCTTGTCTCCTCCAGTGTTAGCAACTCCCTCCCTACTCTCAACGCAACAAAAGTGGTCTGGTACATCAGCCACTGCGCGGTGCAAACTAAGTACACGTCATGGACGTTACTACTTAGTCCATTAATGTATCTACAGAAATAAACCTGAGAATGGATGTTCAAAAAAGAAAGGAATGGAGAAAGAGTGAGATGCAGCAGATAATTTACGAGTTTCAGAAGAAAAGTCAGCCATACGTGTCATCGTAACTACTTATGTAAATATTCATTAGATACTATATCAATGAAAACAGGGTCCAAAATTAACACTCGACATGCGACAAATGCAAGAAAAAATTTCCTTTACCAAGTAAATAAAAACTGAAATATTCACCAGTTAGCCGGAAACATTATTAGCAACTGCATCATTACATGCTTCTCACTGAACTGTGAGAACAACAATATCACCCTTGCAAAATAAAGTGACGTGCATGATTCAAATCAAACTGTTTGTTAAAGGAAACATCTGCCAAGACTTGAGCAACTAAACATCTTTTACCTCAGTGGAAAATGTACCACTTTGATGATCCATTTTGTATTTACCATTTACAGTTTACCATTTTTATACCATCAGATATTTATGTCTGATGCCTAAAGTTTTTTCCCCTCCAGAACTCCATGAGATACATGTGAAATATTCCTCAGATTAAGCCACCAAAAGAATATGTGTGGAACAAAATGATGACGATGTATCTTACTTTTTCTGAGAGATGCAGAATTTAGTGCAGAGAGGTTTATTTACTAAATGAATAAACTGTGCTGTTTTTCACTGATTTACAAGGATAAAACGGCTAAATAATTCCACAGTAATAAGGAAAAAATACATTTGAATAAAACTAACTAAAACTCAGTTTTATGGCAAGATTTATATATATATATATATATATATATATATATATATATATATATATATATATATATATATATATATATATTAATATTTTTATAATTCGTAATATTATAATGAGTTTAATAATATTTTGATTAATTTTAGACCCTGTGTGTCAGTTAGCAAGTTAAGACTTGCTAAAACTACCTGACAGCAATAATGGTAGAGGGCTAGAGGTAATACATTCTAAATCTAACATATATATATATATATATATATATATATATATATATATATATATATATATATATATATATATATATATATCTTTTTTTTTTTTTTTTTTTTTTTTTTTTGGAAAAAATGGCCAATAAAAAGGTACAAAATGTCTCTGAAAATCAAATCCAGAGGGCAAATATTGCCCCTTAATGGAAAAGTACATTTCTGACCCTGTGGCGTAAAATTAACTGGTTTAATTCAAGTCAAAAATGTTATTTAATTTGTCTAAATCAACTTGACAACGTTGGTTACACTAACGAAACCCATTTAATGGGTTAGATTAGATCAATTAGAAATACATCATTGAAGTAACAATTGCAGGTTACCTCTTTTTTCAGTATTTACAGTATACGCAATGATGGTATGCATGTGAGTGTGTTCATTAAAGCAAGGGGCACGGGTGGCACCCCTTACCCATCAAAAACTTCACTGTCACAGTGATTACGAGATACACACTCAGTGACTCAAATTACTGAGAAGAGCTGAACCTGTCTTGAGTGTGTGGAGGGGCTTGTGTTTGAGAAATATGACAGTCTATATATGAGGGTCTATTCTCTTTCTTCCTCTCTCACAGACAAATAAGGGAAGCATAATGCTGATCTTTCGTTTATTTATTTTTTTTTAAATTTTTTTCCTAAATAGTGAGATAAGCATACACATGAACAGAAAATGCTAAATGAAAAAGAATCAACATAGTGTATGTGTCTTGATTTTTCCTTCACTCCTGCAGCCCATAATTTCGAGGAACACCACTTTAGGGGTCGTTCACACCGACGCGTTTCAGCGTCCTGTCGCGCTGTTTTTAATCGCTTTCATACGTAATTATGCGCAAGACGGACGACTTTGACCGTTGCGATCGTGTTTTTTAGACGGCGCGTCTAGCTAAAAACAACTTCTGCTTTTTTAAAACGCGTCTCGAGACACTAGCGTTGTTTTCCATTCGTATTTTAGCGCAAGAACACATTCGGTCTAAACGGCCCCTTACGCGGAAAAAACAAAGCCCGTTTTCTTCTTCTGTTACCATGGTAACATTATTAATACTGCTTGAAACGTATTGGGTATTATAAGCGCGTTCCGAGCTGTGAGAATGCGCACATGATGCTTCAAAATGCTGCCTAGGTAGGCAGTTCACTAGGTTTTGAGACACATCTTGTGTCATCGTGCCGGTGGCCGGGCAGGGTGACTGTCTGTATCTGCTCTGCGTAACGCGGTGGTTTCAAAGCGTATCTATTTCAATAATAGAAGACTTACAATGAAGTAGTAAAAGACTATATGTGGCAAACACGTAGAGCAGCAGCAGCTGTGAAATGCGCGGCTAATATACCATACAATAGGTTAAGGTGTAGACCGCATGCACCGTTTAGCTATACATTCTTAAGATGGCTCAGGGGAAACACCCTTTAACGGTGATTACTATATTTCTATATTTCTATATAAAAATGAGATGTCGATATAGTTAATAATGACCAACTAAATAAAGGCATTTAACTGCGGTACGACATCCTAAAGAACGTGCAGTTAGGAAACACTTAATGCATAATTTATAAAACGTTGTATTACAGCATATGCCTGTCAATCTTCCAGCATGTAACTGTTTTCTATAATGCATTTTTGTGCAGGTCTCCTGTACACGCTTTTAGGGGGACTTTCCCTCTCCGGTGTCATTTTCGGCTTTATTTCGAGGCCTTTTAAAGCCGCTGAAACACGATCACGCGCACGGCGCAGAATAATGGACATAATACAAGACAACGCGTGTCTTACCTTAAATGTGTTAATCCACACTCTGGATATGACTAGAGCAGTGAGATGAAAGGAAGGGTGCCCTCTTGTTTTTCTTTTCAGTGTGTGAGTATAAATAGTGCAAATGCGGCTTTTCACATTACAGCGCTCCCGTGAAGCCGCAAACTCATTCACACTGGGAATAAAATATACAGTATAGCGAAGTGAGGGCACGCGGAGGACTTCACCGCAGCACAGAAGCTTCCTCACTATTGACCAATAGCGTTTGGGACTGACGCTCAAAGTCCCGCCTTAAAGAAAATGGCAGCCAATCAAAGTCCGGAGAATCCTTTTAAACCCGCCCAGTGAATAGGGCAGAAAGGACACGCCTTTGTACTGGCAGATTCTCACTTGACAGCCAATCATTTTCGTGATAATAAGATCGACAGGGCAGAATGACCAATGAAGCGAGTGGAATGGGCGAGGCTTGGCCAAATGGACGTGGATTGAGGCCAATCGAAGAAGAGTAGCAGGTGCCGCTACAGGACTGTCGCGCGGTGGGGTAGAGAGCTGCGCGCTCTTTGTTGACAGCAGCGCAGTCTGACGCGAGATTGATGCCTGAAGCTGGACGCCCCAGATTCAGCATTAATGTCGAGAAATCTGAAGATCGAGGTCTGGATGGCCGCACCTCACAATAACTGCCAGAATTAGAACAGGATACGAGGGGATTATCGTTCTTGGTGTAGCATTAAAAAAAAGAAAAAAGCACGTGCAATAATAATAAAAAAATATTATTATTATATTAGTGCTATTGTTATTTTTAAAATGGAAACGTATTTTTATTATTATTATTATTATGAAACATTAATTGCTTCACAGTTATTACTACTCTTCCATAATTATCATTGCTTAAATCTCTTACCTTTTCAAGCTCAAATAAAAAAATAAATAAATAAATAAAAAATAAAAAAAAATGGCAATGCAACAGAAATGGAGACAAGTCAAGAAAACACGTTTATTCTACAAATGTTTATAAAGAACGTTTTTT
This sequence comes from Myxocyprinus asiaticus, assembly GCF_019703515.2. Lineage (NCBI taxonomy): Eukaryota > Metazoa > Chordata > Actinopteri > Cypriniformes > Catostomidae > Myxocyprinus > Myxocyprinus asiaticus. The sequence goes on along the minus strand of NC_059358.1, from coordinate 32,653,596 downwards.
CTTACACAGTAATGTGAGAAAAGGAACAGCACTGAGGCCTGGACACTGATTCACCAATAACTTCATTGCATTAAGAAAAAAATAAAAAAATAAAATAAAAATGAGCCACTGGATGCCATGGTGATCTCAGGCATTACCAAATAATGGAGTGCTTAAAGTCTGATAATTAGTCGGGGTAATGGTTTTTTTAAGTGTTTAAAAACAAAGGTGAGGTCCAAGTGCATGTGATTGAGGTGGAGTTATGGCAGAGATGTCAAACTGGGTAACCAGAAACACACAAAAGCCTTCAGTCACTCTCTCTCTCTCTCTCTCTCTCTCTCTCTCACACACACACACACACACACACACACACACACACACACACAAATAGAAATAGGTGAATACATAAAACAGATGTCAATAGCAAATTGAGTGAATAATTTAAAATAATAATAATTTATTCAAATAGAGCTCAGGGCTACATATCTAAGACTATTATATTACTATAAGACTATTACTTTCCTATTATAGTAACAACTATACAGTATGTAGATTTAAATGTATCCTGTGATATCTGAATAGGGTTCAATCCAGTGCATGTTTATTTTAGTCCACACCAAAATACTACCATCAGTTGGACTGGACAGATAGGAAAGTTTTATACAGTCTTGAACTGTTACGGAATACGTTTCATCTTCTGCCCAGAAAATGCATTTTAATTTGGCCATATACACACCTCTGAGCCAACAACAAAACGGTGTCTCTAATACTAATACCATGCATATCTAAGCATAACTGCACACAGTACATTACAGGTGTTCTTCTGTCAATATCAACACAGAATCATTAGCCTACATGTCATCAGTTTTCAGGACTTTAAAGGGATAGTTCACCCAAAAATGAAAATTCAGTCATCATTTACTCATCCTCATGTTGGTCAAAACCTGTTCGACTTTCATTATTCCACGGAACAAAAGCAAATGTTTGGTGGAATGACAGCTTTATTCACCATTCAATTTCACTGTATGGAGAAAAAAGTCTCAATGGTGCCTAATATCTCTGTGTTCCATGTAAGAAAAAGTCTTACAGGTTTGGAACAACATAAGGGTGAGTAAATGATGACAGAATTTTAGTTTTAGGGTGAACTTTCCCTTTAACATCAGTATAATATCACCATCCTAAATTACTCCATTATACCCTAAAACCTCAAAACAAGCAGGCTCACTTTCAAAGGCACACCACTGGCAAAGTAATTACAAAAAAACAACAAAAAGAAACCTGTTCAGCAACATGTTGTAGGTTGTGTAGTTGTATAAGAATGAAGGAAAGACATAAAAAAGATATATGCCTCAGTCATGGGTGTACACTACAGTGTAAATAAATCAGTTACCATAGTTCCTACTACAAGTTTCTAACACAGTGATGAAACACTGAAGGAAAACAAAAGATGAAAGTCTACATTCCTAATAGTGTTGATGACAGATCCTGACAGCTATGCTGCCCAATGAGTCGAACCAGCCAGATCAGACAGTATTTTCTCTTACTTTCAAGCCACAACCTTCAAAATATATATATATCAATGTATTTGTCATGCAATGTAATATTCCATACATACAACTAAAAACTAAGTGATTCTTTTTTGTGTAATTGTGACAAATGTGTCATATGTTACAAAGTGCTTCACACAATTTGTGGTCACCTGACTTCTGTGTGTACCATGATACAAAACTTTGACTTGAATAAATAGAAAATTAAAAATACAGTACATGAGAGAAACAACTTGAAAACGCTGCATCTTTTCAGTAGTTTCTTGTTTTGCAGTGACTCTAGCAGATACTCCGACATTCAATTCAAGACAAACATTCTTGCAACAAGTAATTAGATTTATTTTCAGAGAGGAAATTCATAATCACTGACTGATGATATTGCCATAGGACGTAATGTTTAATAGTTGTTTCTATCTACATTCTCTGAATTCTAAACTCTGAAATCACTCATATTTGTTGCAGCCACTAGGGACCACTGTTGTGTCTCTGTCAGGTACATGCTGGAGCCACTGCAGATCAGGGATGATTCAAAAAGATTGCCAGGTCCAGTCAGCTCACTGGATCAGTGTTGCAGCCCTCCTCATGTCAAAATGAGCTTTTCTGTCAATTTCTCTGTTCGATCCTCTCCCCAATGTCTAATTCACTTTGTGTTTTGGTCAGTGGGTCTTCGACCGCATTCAATGCATTTGACCTGAATCTCCTGTGCCACTACATTCCCCTGCGCTCTGATCAAAGTCTTTCTAGCAAGTCAGTCCCTGTCGGCCATCTTTGAAACGCACTCGGGAGGCTATTTCCAGTAATGACAGTGCAGCTCCTATCTACTTGAATGGGGAAAGACCAAAATCTCAAAAACGGTTGGTCAAGATTACAATCAAAGAAGATATTTCAAATCAGCAATAAAATTTGCTAATACTGGAATCATAAATTATGCTACTTTACCTCACATTATGCCAAAAAAATGCAATGTTCCCGCCTTGTATAACAAATGTGCATGATTGACAGATGTCTGTATCTAAAAGGTGACTGGCTCTTTTCCCTGTAAGGCGAGACTCTACATCCTTTGGGTAGTAGAGCTTCTTGGTTGGGCACTCCAATTTCTCCCATTCATTTAAATAGAAGTGACCCGTCTCTGCTAAACAGTCCCTGGCTCTGACTCAAACTTCAACAACTCAATCTTTAGCTTCCTAAGCATTTCTTTACCTCTTGTTTGCCCCATTCTAAACAGTTCCTTCTCCACAAAGCTTCTAGTTTTTAAGTTCATAGGGGGAATTCACTAACAATGAGATCATCATTTATTTGCAAGCACTGTCTGTGTTGTTTTAGTACCCATCTTTACAAAAGGAAGGCGCAAATACGGCCAATATCTTAGTGCTGAAAGCCATTCGCATTTGTGGTTCTTAGTGCTAGGTTGTCACTGATGCAGCAGACTACTGTGATCTGGTGTACATTGCTGGGATTGTACTGCATCACTTCACCACTGTGATCCAGGCACCTGAATCATATCACATGTGCAGATTTACGCCAGTTTATAACGCTCTTCTCCATCATTATTTGATAAATTACTTCTGCTATGATTATTAGAAAATGTACACTATCTCTTTTAAATCAAATTCCACTTACCGCCTGCTTTCCATGGGGAGTAGTAGTGAAATAGCGCTGACTTTTGTGAATAAGACACAATTTACAACAAGCCTAATTTACATAGAAAGGAGGTGTTTGCTCAGAAAAGAATGACAATGACTTAATTTAAATATGCATGGCGTGGCACTAACCCATACAGTGCAACTGGATTGTGGGTGGTTAGTGCATAAGACACAGGTGATTGCATCAAAACACCGCATACAAAAGTGGCACAAATGTTTAGTGAATTCGCCCCTCTGTCTCTCTTTCGTTCGTTATCTTTTTCGTTCTCTGTGTCCCAGGCAGCGAGAGGCCCCTCTCCCTCCCCTACTCTCCATATTTTGTGCTTTCTTTCTTTTCTCAGCCCTCTCTATCTTAAGCATGACCTATTGTCATTAATCAGTCCAATGTCTTACATTGTCCCTTTATGGTCCTCTTTACCCTAGTCCCCTGTACAAGTCTCTCTATCCAGCCCTTTGTCCATACCATCGTTCTCTCTCTCTCTCCCTACCCCCTGTTCAAACTCCTCCCTCCATCCTGACCCCTTGCCATTTTGTCTTTCTCTTTCCCTCTTTCTTTCTTTGACCACTGCTTTCTCCATGCCCTATGCCCTTTAATGCCAGCCGCACGGCTCAGTGTATGTGCGCGTGCTCACTACAGGACTCCCGTTGGGGCGGAGGTGTCGGGCATACAAAAGAGGGTGAGGGAGATGGGCAAGTATAGGGGGATGGAGAGAATCGGTCAGGACAGGAAGGGACAGAGGAGGAGAGCTGCAGAGCCACCTCGTTCTCATAACAAAAGGAGGAACGGGACCCCTGGATGTATTTTTTCTCTGCTAACTCCTTAGCGCTGCAAGTGGGCGTGTCCGTAACCTCATATGTCCTGTTGAAGTAGGAGTAGTCCACCTAGAAGTGGGGAGGGGAGGACATGACAAGTGCCAAGCATTAATACATTTGCATTTTCTGAAGGAAATAACAGTGTTAGAAAGAAAGCAAAAGAATAGTGTTTAAGGTTCAGGTAATGGAAATTCAGCAGACATTACATTTCAACCAATGCATTTCCTCTCAATAGTCCTATTTCCCTTTCCCTACCTCCCTGTCTCTCACCTGGTAGCAGTTCTTCCTTTTGAAGAGCACAGGCTCAAAGCGGTGACCCCAGAGGATCTCAGAGGCCAGGTATGAAGACCGACATTGGGTTGTCATGGCAGTGGCCTCCACCATGCCCTCCAGAATCACCACCACCTCCAGCTCTTTGTCTCCCTCTAGTGTGCATCTGTCCATCTCGAAGAACGGACTCTCTTCATTGATCTCATGCACAATGGTCACAGGTGACACCAAGAAGATGCGATCTGTTCCTGTGTCAAAGCCAACATTGATGTCCTCGTTGTCCAATGGCAGGAACTCACCCTCAGGGGTCAACCGTGGCTGCAGGAAAGGTTATTGTTTTATAGCAGTTTCAGGTAGCTGTCATAGTAATAGAATTTTTTTTGATGACTGTGTCCTAACAAGGCATGATGCGATAAAACGCCTTATGATAAAATTTCTTCAATGTAATTCTCACTTCATGTCCTAACTAGATAAAGTTAGTAAGGGCATAGTTGTGATAAGTGATGAGCAACCAACTGTTTTGTCAGTTTTTTTTACCAGGGTAGCAGGTGCAGGGTATCCCCACCCACAGTGACATCTCATTGGTCCAAAATCCACCTCCAAATAACTAAAACATAAAATATTTCTTATTTGCTGTAATTTGGCTATCAGTGACTGCAGACTTGTTGCTGGAATCTTGTCATTTTGCTCCTGGTTTCATTCTATTGTTTCGCATATCAGTAAAATGACAGTGACAAAAAATTTACTACATTGTAGAAACACTGCTGTAAGTCAAGTCTTTATACATAACAATATGTTTATGGTTGTGTGACATGACATGTCTTTATGTCTTTAGTCTCCAGTATTTTATCCAGACTTAGCAATAACAAGGGAAATGGATAAGTCTTCATATCCATGTTCAACCCCTGACTAACCTCTATCACAGTGGTTTTTAACCTGCCCAGTGCCTACTAGCCCACTACATTTTAAAAATAATATAACATCTTTCCAATGATGAAACAAATTATCAAGACTGAACTTGCAACACAACTATAGCGTGTCATTGTCATAAAACAATTTATTGTGATCAGATGGATTTTCAGGCACACGCACACATAACCATTGGCCCCTTAAGGCAAGTCATTTCACTAGGTGACCATGTATGTAAAGCCTCTGTGCAGTTGGTCAAGATCATGAGCAAATAACATATTTAATCAGCAATAAAATACAACAATCGTATCATAAATTGTGCTTCTTTAGATCACATCAAGGTAAGAGGCGCTATTTTTCAGGCTGGGTTAGCTAATGCGCAGCACGTTCTAGAAGAAAACTGACAGGCAATGTCTCTATAAAAAGGTGATTGTTTTTTTTTTAACTGCAAGGTGGGACTTCCATTCCTACAGCCGCCATAGAGAGTCAGAGACTTTCATGCGCATCACACTGAGAAACATACAGATCACTCATCCATGTTTAAGACAAAAGAATTTCAGTCACCGTTGAGTAAAAACATAATGACACAAATACATTTAATCAGACCATTAAATTAAGTCAAATAAACACACATGCACAGGAAAGCTTAGAAAGACAATGGTTTGCCCTGGTAAAATTAATCCTCTCTGCAAATCTTATAAACCTTTGATATGAAGCGGAACAAAATAAGCCCTCATTAAACAAACCAACTGTCCAGATGTCCATCTTTCTCGAATTTACTCTAGTACTCTCTCTCTCTCTCTCCCTCCCATCCTGTTATGTATTCTACCTTTATGCCTGGTATTTATTTTCATGGTACCATGGTATTGTTTTGGACATGTGCAATGGCAAGTGGTAGTACCATGGAAGTACCATGTGCATAGCGTATAGCATGGTACATGAATATGTTAATCATTCACCATAGTATATATCAAAATACCATAGTATTACCATCTGTTGCAATCACTGTACCATGGTACTGTCCTTTTTTAAAGACTTTTCTGTTCCTCTTCTTTTTTTTTTTTCTCCCCTTTTCTCCCCAATTCCCAATGTGCTCTAAGTCCTTTTGGTGGCGTAGTGACTCACCTCAATCCGGGTGGCGGAGGACAAATCTCAGTTGCCTCCGCGTCTGAGACCATCAATCCACGCATCTTAACACGTGGCTTGTTGAGCGCATTACCGCGGAGACATAGCGCGTGTGGAGGCCCAAGCTATTCTCCGTGGCATCCATGCACAACTCACCACGCACCCCACCGAGAACGAGAACCACATTATAGCGACCACGAGGAGGTTACCCCATGTGACTCCGGGCCAATTTGGTTGCTTAGGAGACCTGGCTGGAGTCACTCAGCACACCCTGGATTTGAACTTGTGACTCCATGGGTAGTAGTCAGCATCTTTACTCGCTGAGCTACTCAGGCCCTCTCTGTTCTAAAGGCAAAATTAACAGCCATCATAACATTTCCTACAGAATTGTGGTAAGTTAAGCATGTTACTAAAAGAAACTGCTTACATGCTCTTAATTTCAATGAAACAACCGGTCTCTTGCTCATTTTATCTATAAAATCCCTAAAATAAAAGTACACTCAGTAAATTTGTATATAAATATGTATTATGAAACAGAAAAACATATACAGTATAAAAGCATGTACCCTCACATGAGACTCCAGTCATATTAATAGCCTAATAAAAGCAAATTATTTTACATGAAGCCAACATGTTGAGATCACATGACCAGCCAAGTACTACTCACTTTGGGCCCTACTTTAAGACCACTATGTTTTAAGCGCAGTGTTATGCATTACACCACATGTGCAAAGTCAGTGGGGATCGCCGTTTTAAAAAATACATATATTTTAATGTAAGCATGCACTTAGTCTAGGCGTAAGTGGGTTGGCGAAATTGTGCGCACAAAGTGCAAGTGATATAAATTAATATAGACCATTTATAAGAAGTTGGTAGCTGGTGCCAAATGGGCTGTATGCAATACATTAGGTGACAATAGAAACATCGGCCATTTGTGTCTTACACATTTTATTTTGAAAAGTAACTGTGTTATTTAGAATGTCAGGTAAACCTCTATGACATACTCTTAATATATACATGGAAATGGTGGTGCTCATCAGGACTACTTAAATTTGGCTCCGTTAAAATGTAATAAGATTAATCATACTGATCCACTGACACACAACAATATTAGAGGGTTAGTTCACCAAAAAATTAACATTCTCTCATCATTTACTCACCATCATGCCATCCCAGATGTGTATGACTTTCTTTCTTCTGCAGAACACAAATGATGGTTTTTAGAAGAATATTTCAGCTCTGTAGGTCCATAAAATGCAAGTGAATGGATGCCAAAACTTTGACACTCCAAAAAGCACATAAAGGCATCATAAAAGTAATACACATTAACTCCAGTGTTTTAATCCATATCTTCAGAGGTGATATAATAGGTGTGGGTGAGAAACAGATAAATATTTAAGTCTTTTTTCTATAGAAATTCTTCTCCCTGCCCAGTAGGGGCGATATTCATGAAGAATGTGAATCACCAAAAACACAAGAAGAAGAATGTGAAAGTTAAAGTGGAGATTGAATGAGCAGGGAGGAGAATTTATAGTAAAAAAAACTTAAATATTGATCTGTTTCTCACCCACACTTATCATATCACTTCTGAAGACATGGATTTAACTACTGGAGTCGTATAGATTACTATTATGCTGACTTCTGTGATTTTTGGAGCTTCAAAATTTTGCATTGTATGGACCAAAAGAGCTGAGAAATTCTTCTAAAAATCTTCATTTGAGTTCAGCAGATGAAAGAAAGTCATACACATCTGGGATGGCATAAGGGTGAGTAAATGTTGAGAGAATTTTCATTTTTGGGTGAACAATTCCTTGTTCGACTAATTTGTTTGGACATGCACTTTGATAGCATCTGCTGGTAAAATTCCCAAACTGCAAATACACAAACTTTAGATAAGTTTATGCTGAAAACAGATGTGGTTTTCAAACATCATAAGCACACTGACTTATTTCTCACAAAAATAGCAAATAAAGCCTTGCGCCACTTCATCCATTTGGACCTCCTATATATTTTTGCAAACACACTGAATGTTTGCCCACAGACAGCGGGAACTACTTCCACCCAATTGTGCATTTCCCAGGCATGAAAAATGCACTTTGATTTTGTGTTTTTCATGAATATTGGAATGGACGTAGCACACTGTCATAGAACATAGCCCTGCGCCTACCACAGAAACGAAAAAAAGGGCCCTTAATCTCAGTTGAGGGGCCTGGGTAGCTCAGGGGGCCTGGGTAGCTCAGTGGTAAAGATGCTAGCTATCACCCCTGGAGTTCGCTAGTTCACGAATTTGAATCCCAGGGCGTGCTGAGTGACTCCAGCCAGGTCTCCTACGCAACCAAATTGGCCCGGTTGCTAGGGAAGGTAGAGTCACATGGGGTAACCTCCTCGTGGTTGCTATAATGTGGTTCGTTCTCGGTGGGGCGCGTGGTGAGTTGAGCGTGGATGCCGCGGTGGATGGCGTGAAGCCTCCACACGCGCTATGTCTACATGGCAATGCGCTCAACAAGCCACGTGATAAGATGCGCGGGTTGATGGTCTCAGCTGGGATTTGTCCTCCGCCACCCGGATTGAGGCGAATCACTCCGCGACCATGAGGACTTAAAAGCGCATTGGGAATTGGGTATTCCAAATTGGGTGAAAAAAACAAAAACAAAAAACAAAACATGTTATTACACTGTTACTGGACTTGTGGAATAAATCAGTCATGGCTCACTGCATGTCTACACTGCATATCTACAATCATATCAGTAAGTGAAAACCTTTGCTTTAGCGTGATACTGCATTCACAACCCAAGGTGTCAATATAAGTAACAACTGCCATATCAGCCAGCACAACATTAACAAGACACAAACACACTGTCAATATTGCTCACCTTCAGTAGCTGTGCTCGTACATGGGCCTCCACCAGGTGGCTCTTGCGCAGGTTTCCCACTCGCCACATCATGCAGAGTTTCCCGTCCCTCATTGCCACTATGGCCATGTCAGAGAACACCAGTGTCTCATTGCGCTTCTTGGGCTTGGCGATCTTAGCCATTACCGCCCCGATGATGAAAGCGTCGATGATGCAGCCCACAATGCACTGCAAGACGACAGCCAGCACCGCCAGGGGGCAGGCTTCGGTAACACTCCGGAAGCCATAGCCTATAGACGTTTGCGTCTCCAGAGAAAAGAGGAAGGCTGCCATAAAGCTGTTCACCTGCTGAAAGCAGCGTTCCTCTGTCTCTACTACAGTCTGCACTGGGCCAGAATCCTCTGCAGGTTCCATAGGAGCCAGAGAAGAAGGAATAGATGAAGAGGAAGAGGATGATGGTGGGAGAGCCAGATCCCCATGAGCAGTGGCGATGAGCCAGAAAGTGAAACCAAAGAGAAGCCAGGAGAGCAAGAAGGAGAGGGTGAAGACAACTAGCATCCAGCGCCAGCGGATGTCCACGCAGGTGGTGAAGAGGTCGGTGAGGTAGCGCTGGCCCCTGTCGCTCATGTTGACAAAGCTGACGTTGCAGCGCCCGTCCTTGCCTACAAAGCGCCGTCGGGGCCGGCAGCCCTGGCCACGGCGATCACGGAGTGGTGAGAGCAAGAGAGAAGGACAGGGTGCTCTCTTGTTCTTCTCCCATCTCCCTTCTGCCCCAGCCTCACCCCTGAGCACTGAGCCACGTTTTCCTCCTCTACTCCTTCCTCCCCCTTCTCCAACATCATCCTCCTCCTCCTCCTCATCATCATCATCACCATCTTCCTCATCCCTCTCTTCACTCCTTCCTCCATTGCTATGTTGAAAGTTAAGCACTTCGCCGTTGCAGCTGTGAGAGGGAAGCGCTCCTGCATGGGAGGAAGTAACTTCTTCGCTTTGGGCCAGCCTTATGACTTCCTCCTCATCCAGGGGGGTGTCCACAACTGCACTGAAGCGTCGCTTCACCCGAGCAGCGCCCATAACTGGTGACTACAGACGTCCGTGTTTGAGTGTTTAGACAACCAACTAAGCAGCTGTCTAATGCAAACACTTCTTAGAGTTGGTGTCAAAAAGAGCTCAGTTCAAGAGTTTGCCAGACAGAGACACTGTCTGATAAATCCAGTGTAGAAATGATACAAAAACTGTATGATGAAAATATGCTTTTGTGAGAATTCTCCAGTGATATATGCTTAATATGAGTCTTAACTTCTGTTCCACAGCAAGCCTTTTGGCCCGAAAGAGTCCTGTTTGTCATTCAAATCCCGGCAGCCAATCATTGCCCAGAAATGGAACACAATCGCAATAGAGATCATCTCTGACATCATCTGTAAAGTAGCAATGACGATAATTGTGCCTCTTTTGAAGATTCGAGTAGTGTCTCTACTTGTTAGATAACTGTCCAACTATCAATAAAGATTAACCAGTTGTCAGTCCTTGACTGATTTTATGAAACGTAATTTTCCAGAATTGTTAGATGCAGTAAATGAAGAAAATATTATTGATCATCATCAGTCAATGCATTTTCTTAGCTTTAGCAACAGTTTTGATGAGGTCATATGGTGGGAAGGGCTGTGAGGATTTTCAAAGCTGAGAGAGGAAAATTGTAGAGACTGCTTTATGCCTATGTGTAACTTATATCCAAACAAGAAAGCAAGCAACTAAAAGGTACCAAAAAAAAAAAAAGGCAAAGCTTAGAGTGCAGAGAGTCTAGAATGCAGGGGAAAAGTTTAGCTGAAAACTTATATAACATAAAGGAAAAACATAAGCAAATGCAGAAATTAGTCTTAAGTTTTAGAACAAGTAGGGGAAAGTCAAAGTAATTAAATAGAGCAAATGTTTGACATGCTTAAAAACAGTCTATTACACATCTATAGCAAATTATGAAGCAAATGAAAATAATAGCATGCATATACAGACCAATCTTTCCCTTTAGGACTTCTTCACATTTCCTTATTTAAATGGAGGGATGTTTAAAGACACAAGAGAGACATGACGTTAATATGAAAACCCTTAATGACTGTATGTGCCAACATTTAAAAAATGTCCACAACTGTGTCTTGCATGTATTTGTCTTCATTATAGAGCAAATATAACCCTAGAACACAAGACAGGTCCATTTCAATAATCAAATGATCCAATAACACACTTAGAAAACAATTCAAGCAGTCTCAAGTGACATTCTGTCACAGTCTCATTTTCATGTCCAGTGGATTACTGTCCTCGTTCAGGTGGTTTCAACAGATTTCCCAGTCTCATAGCATGAGCTTAGTTCTCCACATAAATGGGTAATTTTGCTTTAGAAAGCACTTCTGATTGAAGTGCTAAAGGAATAATGCAGTGCAAGACTCCATGCATACTTTACTGTGGGAAGAGGTTTAGAGTGAGGTTGAATTATGATATTTAGATGAACCTTGACCTTAAGAAAATAGAACCACGGTGGTGATTTTCATTGGCTGTCTCCATGGCATTTAAGATTTTCCTCAAATCCAAGTCCAGTTTGGATGTCAACAAAACATGGTTTTGAAATATCTCTAAAAGTGAACATTAGGCAGTGTTAGCTGAAGTACAAATCATTAACTTTACAGATTTATAAACAGTATTTAGTTCTGTATTTTCTCTACTGTACTCAAGAAGACCTTTATAGGATATTAAACTTTTCATGTATGCATTTGATAGGATTATATCAGGATTAAAATACAGTGATTTGGGAGAGGAAACTAAAGCTCAGTCTGGATATATGATGTTACCTTTTCATGTATCTCCTTTTGGAAACCTGCCGTTTGAAGCTCACTGAATGAATGAAAAAAAAGAGAATCTTTTTCAGAAAGTGGTTTGTACTGTGAAAAGTCCACTTTCAAAGGAACAGATGCAAAGGATGAGAAGAGAAAATAAGATTGATATTTAGACTAGAGGTAGACCGATATATCGGTTTTACCGATTAATCAGTGCCAATAGTTGCTTTTTGGAACTATTAGTTATCGGTCAAAAATCTATGCCAATAGCTGCTTGTTTTTTCATAATTTAGTCATTTCAAAATAAGAGTCCCTGGTGTGTTTCGGGCTTGTATATACATAAAAGTCCCACTTTATGCACCAAATCTTAATTGTGTCTGGTTATTATTGGGATTTTGGAACAATAAACCGCATCTGGGATTTTATTCATTTTGGACTCTTTTTCTGTGCCCGCCATAGAATTATTATTATTTTTATTTTTATTTTTTTTGCCATTCTATAAATCGATTTTAAAAACTATCGGCCAATTAATCGGTTATTGGTCTTTCCCACCACCTTAGTTATTGATATCGGCAAAATCCACTATCGGTCGACCTCTAATTTAGACATATGGGTAATTACCAATCCTGGCAGTTAACGAAAGGCACAGGTCATCTTCTGTCTTTCCCCTTTTAGTCAGCAGAAATCTGCTACAAAAGAGATCAATAAAAGTTCAGTCAGGATGACTTTTGTCAAATGTTTAACTATATTCACCACTGACTATTTAAGCAATGTGGTTCTGTTCTAGGCAAACTTGCTACCCATCCATGTAGCCATACATGAACAGAGTGGGAGAGCATTAAATCAAAGCCCCAAATAATCAAATTATTAAGCTGAGAAATTTATGGAAGCATCATGGTAAAATGCTGCTAAATATAAAACTATTAAATTAATTCAAAAACATTTTCTCTATTGGAAACAGTTAACATCAACATGCAACACATTTTCCAAAACTAAGAAAGACTCATAGCAAGAACCTCTGAAAATCTCATAACCCCTAATATTTTGTTAATTTCTTTTCCATTTGGAACCTGCACTGGCTTTTGCCTTGAACAATTAATAATAAGGTAAATAAATAGAGTGAAATACATATTATGCTCGCTAAACCAAAAATGTAAAGCTTTTCAGAAGCTTAGAAGTCAGAAATTGTGTTCCTCACTGAGCGATCTGGACACCATGTATTGTTTGTATCATACCTTACTTCACCACCAGCCTGTGGCTTCTGACTTTAAACTCAACATACTATAAAACTAATGCAGGACTGTCTGTGTATAAATATTCTGTTTATCTATGTCTGCCTGGATCTCATTAGAGCACCGACCTTATTGATTAACACATAAACCAGCACTGCTGTAAATACACCACTGACTAGGAGCCATTCAGCTGAATGACATCATTCATATTTCCCTCATTTCCCTTGTGTTGTATGCTCTTGGTTGTTTTTTTGAAACATGCAGCTGTCATGATTCTATATTTATCACCAGTTATCACCATTTCATATTTCTTGTAATAAAACAACTCCATAGATCAGACCCCAATAAAAAGATAAAAAGTCGCTTGTTTCCAATAATATGCAGAGACAATTGTAAGTCATTTGTAGGTTGATGGAATGGAATTTGTAGGTTTATCCAATGGAAGACAGAGGGAGTGTTCTGGAAACTTGTCTGAAAATCATTTTCAAAACTCAGTTTGGGGACACAGAGAGTTTTCTGGAATATGTTTGAAAACAGCCATTTTTTTTTGAAAATCTGTTAAGTGGTGTAGAAATGACACACTTCAGCTTTAATTGGATGTAGTGTTGTCAAAAGTACCAGTACTTTGGTACCAAGTCTGTACTAAAATAAAAAAGATGTCACGATACCAGTGTGTTTCTACAGTACTGGTAGTACAGAGAACAAACTTAATCCAATACCCGCACATTGTCTGACTGACACACGACTGCTTTCAAATGCTCAAACGCTTATTTGAGCGTTCGCTCTATTACTCTTTTAACATTGAAATGGACAATTAATCAAATTAACACAGTGATATGTCCTAGTGTAATTATTAAACTGCAAAAGGCTGCAATCTTCGTCTGCATTCGAGCTGTGTGCTTTAAATTAATGTGTGAAGCATACCACTGATACACTGGAAACTCCACAGACATTGAGAATCATTTGCATTGTATGAAATGACAAAGCAGAGCACTCATTCACTTTGAAGCGCGTATTACATGTAGACATGTAGTAAATGTATATAATTAAATCACAGCATTTGCGCTTTAATGATCACACTGACTGAGCCATGTAGCAAACAGTTTATCCGTCAGAAGTGAAGCTTCCATCAAAACCACACATCAAAATAAATGTTCTCGTCAAAATAAAAGCATGATTCAAAATAAAAGCTAAATGCCTGAAATTGAAGAAATTGCAACAGAAATATATTACAACTGTATAGTAAAATGTAGTATTCAATTTAGTAATATTAATAATAATAAATAATAATGATTAATGAATAATGATAAAAAAGTATAAAAAAATAAGCAATATATCACAAGAAAGAGTGCTTTTGTACTAAATAAAAGTTTGTTAAAAAATGCAATGGTATGTTTTAACTGTTCTATTTTTACGTTTTAAAAGTTTTAAGAATGAATTTGATAGACACCATTTTGATGATGAAATGAAATTAAACTTAAAACTTTAAAAGGAAAAAATAAAGGATATGGGAAAAAATAAAACAGATTTCAGTAGTGCCCTTTTTAAAAATACTTAAGCAATGTATTCTTAATTGAGAAACACACAGAAACATGCATTTCTATTAATTTATTATTTTTTTGAAATTTAATTTTAATTTAATTTTAATATGTCAACCACCTATAAAACTTGTTGGAGTTATCAACAGTGGAATTCACGTGTATTAATAGTGTGTACATGTCTCTCTCTCCCTCTCTCTTAAATTCTCCCTCCTTATCTCTTTCTCGTCTTCATGTTGGAGGTGTCAGGTGAAAGCTCCCATGGTGCTTATGAGAACTGAGTGCTACTCAAACACCGCTGATCTTCTCCAGCGTGTGCAGCATTCAGAGTTGTGAGATAAGAGACCGCCACAGATTCAAGGTCAGTGTGATATGGGGACACTCTAGAATAATTGCTGGCAAAGAGCCAGAGCAGCAGTGCCAGGCTTATTTAAGGGTGTACCTCTCACAGACTGCAATTAACAGACAACTATCGAAGTCTATCCAAATCAGGTTAAAAGTTACACAACAAGATGAAACAAAAGATCAACATTGTCAATCTACATAACAGGGTTAAAAGCTTAACCTTCATCCTCCATATGACTCCAGACTATTTAAATAAAGGAAGGATGTAGGATGAAAGTGAAAATGTACTGGAAGTGTAAACTATTGCACTAATATCACCATCATTGTTCTTTAAAAATATGTCCCGGATTTGAACTTTAACTCTATCTTTCGGACTCACCAATAGACAGATTGTGTTTGTCCGTCAACTCTATCCATCCTGTATTCTCTCTCTCTCTCCTTGTCTTTTTCCATCCCATTCCCAGATTATTCAGTATTTCAATGTTCAAATGTTATGAAGGCAGATTAAAGTTCCCTATGAAAATCATTTCAATTACATGCAATGCAGTGAATAACCTTTCGATCTCTTCCTCTCACACACGCTCTATGTTTCACCTTTTCAGAAATCTGATGGGGATAATCTTATCTAGAAAGTCTTGACATACTCTGTTATTACACCACAGCATCACAAGGCTGATGTCATGCTGATTTATATGGGCAAGTGTCAAAGTTGGCCAAAATTCAGGTTTGCTGAACACCCCTTCTGCCACTGGTCACTCAAACAGATAGTCCTGTGTCTGAAACTCACACATTGTGAGTGAATGAAAACCCCTGAATTAGAGCGTATTGGAAAAAGAAGTGTTCTTCCACAATGGTTCATAAAATTAAAGACAGTTTATTAAATATAATGGAGTATATAACATATACAATTAAATAAAAAATGTATAGGTGCAATACTTCAATTTCAAACATTTATAATGGAATACTATCAACTCATCATCAAACATATCATATGTTCTATGCATGATAACATTTCTATTGTCACTGGTTAATATGGATTATTAGAGTACACATCAATTACTGTATATTATTAAAAAAATTTTTTTACATCCATTAAAATTCAGAAACTGAACTGGAATTTATAAGGCATTCTCAATTCAGTTCTGAATGGTGCACAACCTTGGTACTTGTGACATGTTACAACTTTTTACTGTGCACAGAACTGTAAACGAATTTCTTGTGCCTGTTGTCAATATACAGACAATTTACCATTCTAAATGGTAAACTTTAGTAAATGTTAAAAGATTTTTAGTCTTTAGTAAAAGAAAATACAAATGTTTTATATCTTTTCTATACAGTATTTACACTTAATATGATTGGGCAGCACATAAAATCAGATTAGCTATGAATATGTACCTAAAATGCAAGATTACTGAATAAATAATTGAATAAACAAAAAACATACATACATACAACATTTCTCCTGTCATATCCCATAAAAGACAAAAAGTCTATAAGAAAAATAAATTGATGAATGTGAAAAATATAGTCTCATTCTGAGAATAATCTTCTTATCAACATTAACACAACACAACACAAGTTACTGTTTTCAATTATAATTCTGATGTAAGCTAACGATCCCAGTGACTGCTTGCATATACTGTAGTCTATGTACAGTGGTGGAAGTGTATGCTATGCCACCAGCAGCAGAATTCAGGCAATAATACAACAGCCCACATACTGCACAACCAATCCATAGTGTCATCGATTCCCCTATGCCACAAAATGGGGCCACAAAGTGTGTCTTCATGTCCATGCATTTACATGGCCGAGCTCTCAATTGGCTCATTCTCCCCATATATCTTTAGTACTCTCTCTCCCTTTTATTGTCTGGTATTCTGTCTCCTATATCTCTAGGTATGCCAGAGGCATGAGATGAGAATATTGTGAATCAGCCTTCCTCCTCAGTCCTTAAAACTAACTCATGTTAATCTGAGTGCAGAAATTACAAAGTATTAACAACAGATAACATCACTGCATCTCTCCAAAATAGACTTCAGTACAATCCCCCACAAATGTGTGTGAAGCAGAAAGACAAAAGTTATGTCCTATTTAACAGGGATTTCACCTAAAGCTGAAGTGTGTAATTTCTGCACCACTAGCATTACCAAACATAATTGTGCAAAAAATTACAACTGTTTTACAACAGGTTTCCCGAGCAACGCCCCTTTCTGTCGTTGGTCAGCCAAACACACAGTGGCAAACTTGGTTGAACCGATACAACTATGTTGAACTAGTCAAACAAACAGAGCCACAAGCTTTGTTCGGAACAGCATATACTCTACTCTTACTACTGTATATACTGAACTTAGCTATGGTGTTGTTTACACTTTTCAGGGGAATCAACCTACACTACTTAAAGAGACGTTGGTCTAGTAACCTTCTTTTATCAATCTGTATGCCTGTTTTTCTTCAGATTGTGACATGTGCTGTCTCCAGCCAAAATCCTGAAAATAATATCACACTCAGCCCCATACTCTTATGAATCACTGGTTTCTCACTGCTGAGACAGCAACACTTCAACCTCAAGAGCTAATAAAGTGTTGTGTTACCTAAACATGCGTGGGAGTGCCTTATTTGTTTGAAATTACCTGTTGTTGCAGTACCATTGATGAGCCAGCATTTACAGACATTAGATAGTATGCACTTATAGAACTTGTTCTATTCACCCTGATCCTGTCCATTTCTATAGGACACTATAATGACTCTTTGACCAGTTATGGGTTATAAGCTCAATAATGTTGGGTAGTGGTCCATGGTGAAGTCCACCCTAGTGCGGGCTTTGCAAAAGGTGATATCGAGGGAATACCCCGACTGCAAAGGAAAAACTCATGAGCATTCTTCTGAATCATAAAATGACAAATGGGACACCATATACGGTCTTGTGAAGTCTACAAGACCACATTAAGTCCACATAAAGTGCATCATTTGTGACAGTGTCAGAGTAGACAGATCTAAAGCATCTGTCTATGGTATACATAACTTGACTTAAGTATGGTTGGCAGAACTTGGCACATGTAAAGATTAAGCAACATATAGGATACAACAGGGCTAAAGGCTCCATTGATTTTATTTTCTCCAAAAACACTAAATAGCAACAAAACTACCACAGCACCTTCCTAAACACCTGTTTGTCACTATACACTGCAAAATTGTCCTGATCCATGAGATCTTCACATGTGGTGTCTATAGGTTGATTTTAAGGCAATTTGATATAATTTTTTTTTAAATGTTGTAAATTTATGTAGCTAATGAAAATCCCTGAAATTAACATATTTCTTTTGAGATGAAATACTCATTTATCATTTTCAGTTTTGTTTAAGGTCATTAAGGAAACATTTTCCAATAACTGTCCAGTAAGTGTGAGGACAGTTTTTGGGGTAAAAAGCCCCCGTTGCAGGGGCTAAAGACCCCTATTAAACACAGGTTTTTGTTTTTTTTTTACGTGGGGCAAATTGATTTGTAATGAAAAATTTTCAAAGTGGGCTCACATTGACTCATCCAAGCATAATAGAGAAAGTTTGTTTATAGAATACTTTAGATGTAATAAAATGCCAAATGTGTTTGAAATGAACAGGAAATGGTTGACTTTTTCTGAAGTAGTTATTTTGAGTAAACATCATCTTTTGATTGTCACTCAAAAAAGCATCTTGGTGTCTCAAATTTATTTTCACCTTTTTAAAAAAAAACTAAATTTAAATTTCTGTTATTTCTTTTCACACAATTTATGGTGCTCCATCAATTTTCAATTTTAAAAAAAGAAAAAAATTTGACCTCGATACATTTTGTGAACTACCTAAGAGCTGAAAATGAGAACCTCACCGGCTATCTCCGTTCTCTTCCATCTCCACAAGCTACACCGGTAAGATTCGCTCTTCCTGATAAGTTTGATGGCTCGCCAGAGAAATGTAAGGGATTTTTACGTCAATGTAAAGTATATTTCTCCAATCAACAAGAGTCATTCAGTCAGGAGTCCAAGAAATGTGCATTTATGATGACATTACTTACCGGTAAAGCACTAGACTGGGCCTCAGCTGTTTGGGAGAGTGATAATCGGCTTCAAATGTCATTTGATTACTACGCTTCCCAGATCCATGAAGTGTTTGAATACACAGAGGGAGGTAAAGATGTCTCTGTTCAGCTGCTTCATGTACGCCAGTGTTCACGTTCTGCAGCTGACTTTGCCATACACTTCAGGACATTAGCAGCCCAAAGTGGATGTAATGAGATTGCAATCAAGACTGTGTTCAGAGAGGGACTGAACTACAATCTGCAGGCTGAACTCGCATGTAAGGTTGAGGATTCAACACTCACTGAATTCATTTCATTGGCAGTAAGGATTGATAATTTACTGCGTAATTCACCACGCACAAGGATAAGCTCCAAGTCACAACCATCAGTCCATAGTCAAGTCCAGGCATGCCCCGAAGCTCCTGAACCAATGCAGATCACCTATACCAGAGATTCTGATGAAGAACACGATCGTCGTCATAAGGAGCGACTGTGTTATTAATGTGGTGAAAGGAATCATCGAAACTCCACATGCCCTCACAAAGGCAAGAAATATCAAGAGTCCAGGACTATTGTGAATACCATGAATATTTCATCTCCCACACAACACAGTTTCACTTTTCCCATTGAGCTCTCCTTTGGTGATACACTGAAATGTGTTTCTGCACTCGTCGACTCTTGGCGAATTTAATTCACCAAGGTCTAGTACGGGAACTCCATATCCCTACAGTACCTTGTATACCCACCATTAACATTACTGCTGTGAATAATGCACTTATAGGCACAGGCATCACTCACCAAACAGTTCCAGTGACACTACGGATTGGATTGTTTCATACAGAGATCACATCTCTTAATATCATCAACTCACCCAAGTATCCTCTCATCCTGGGTCATCCATGGCTGGCTATCCATGATCCCATCATCTTCTGGAACCAGGGTGAGTTAAAACAATGGTCAGATTATTGTCAGTCTAATTGTCTTCATGTCATAGTCACCATGCCATGTTGGACTACCAGCGTCAAAAGTCCTGAGAACCAAGCTCAGATCCAGGTCCCGAGGGAATATTCTGAATTCTCAGAGGTATTCAGCAAAATCAAGGCTACACAATTACCCCCTCATCGTCCATGGGACTGCGCTGTTGAGTTACTACCTAATATGGCACCTCCTAGGAACAAAGCCTAACCATTGTCAAGACCTGAAACCATGGCCATGGAGACTTATGTCGAAGAGGCTTTAGCTTCGGGGTTCATTCGTCCTTCCACCTCACCAGCTGCAGCAGGCTTCTTCTTCGTTGAGAAGAAAGATAGAGGGCTCCGTCCATGCATTGACTACCGTGGATTGGATACAGTTACAATCAAGTACAGGTACCCACTCCCTCTTGTTCTGTCTGCCTGGAACAACTACGTGAAGCACACATCTACACAAAACTGGATCTGAGAAGTGCATACAACCTGATTCGTATCAGAGAGGGAGACGAGTGGAAAACCGCATTTATCACCACTAGGGGGCACTATGAATACCAGGTGATGCCTTATGGCCTGGTCAACGCACCAGCTGTGTTCCAGTCATTCATCAATGAGATCTTCAGAGACCTCCTCAACAGATGTGTCATCGCCTACATTGACAATATACTAATTTACTCTCAAGATAAAGCACAACACAAAGACTTTAAAATGGTTCTCTCCCGCCTGCGGAAACACCAACTCTACGTGGAAGCAGAGAAATGTGAGTTCCATGTTACCCATACAATGTTCTTAGGGTATATCATTAGCCATAGAGGTGTTGAGATGGATGACTCCAAGATCAAGGCAGTCACGGAGTGGCCAAGACCCAACACTGTTAAGGAGCTACAACGTTTCCTGGGTTTTGCAAACTTCTACAGGAGGTTTATCCACAACTACAGTCTCATCTCTGCCCCCTTAACGTCTTTGCTCAAAGGAAAACCATCCAAGCTACCATGGAGTGACTCTGCTCAAAAAAGCCTTCGACACCCTCAAGACAAGTTTCACGACCGCCCACATTCTCAAGCACCCAGATCCTAACCAACCGTTCATTGTGGAAGTGGATGCCTTAGACTACGGCATAGGGGCGGTTCTCTCTCAATGCCACAGTAACCCTGGAAAACTTTATCCTTGTGCTTTCTTTTCCCGTAAACTGAACTCAGCTGAAAGGAACTATGATGTTGGAAACAAAGAACTACTCTCCATGATGGCTGCGCTAGAAGAGTGGTGCCACTGGCTTGAAGGTTCTGTCCATCCATTCCAAGTAATCACCGACCATAAGAACCTCGATTACATCAAGGGAGCAAAACGTCTTAATCCACGACAAGCCCGATGGTCACTCTTCTTCACAAGGTTCCAATTCACAGTCACCTACCGCCCTGGCAGTAAGAACTGCAAAGCTGATGCTCTCTCCCGTCATCATGATCCCCTTCACAACACACGTCAAAATGAATCTATACTCCCACCTTGTGTCATCATTGCACCCATAAGCTGGGACATCATGGAAGAGATCCAAAGAGCCCAACAAGCAGACCCTGCACCACCTGAATGCCCTCCAACAAAACAGTATGTACCACGCACTCTACACCATAGAATAATCCAATGGATCCATACCTCCCTCAGCACTAGACACCCTGGCATCCAGAAAACTATAAGCCTGGTACATAACTCATTTTGGTGGCCTTCAATCATTAATGATGTCACTGCATACGTTAAAGCATGTCAAGTTTGTGCAAAGTCTAAAACCCCCAGAAAATTGCCAGTCGGCCTGCTATAGCCACTGCCTATCCCTCAGAGACCCTGGTCCCACCTGTCCGTCGAATTCATCACCGATCTACCAAACTCCAATAGGTATACCACCATCTTTGTTATCACTGATTGTTTCTCTAAGTCATGCAGACTAATCCGCATGAAAGGTCTACCCACTGCCATGGAAACCGCTAATGCTCTGTTCCACCAAGTTTTCAGGATCTATGGTCTGCCAGAAGACACTGTCTGACTGGGGACCACAGTTCACTTCCAGAGTCTGGCAGGCTTTCTGTAAACAGCTGGACATCAACATCAGCCTCACGTCTGGTTGTCATCCTCAGGCAAATGGACAGGTGGAGAGACTAAACCAGGAAATCGGCAGATACCTCAGGTCTTACTGCAGTCGAGAACAACAGAGGTGGAGCGACTTCCTCCCATGGGCTGAATACACCCAGAACTCCCTCACGCACTCATCTACTGGACTCACTCCCTTCCAGTGTGTGTTGGGCTACCAACCTCCTATGTTCCCTTGGTCGGGTGAACCCTCTATGGTGCCAGCGGTGGATGATTGGATCAGGCGGAGAGAGCAAGTGTGGGATAGTGTGCACGTCAGATTGCAGCAGGCCATTTGGGCCCAACAGATCCAAGCTGATCGACGGAGGCGTCCCCACCCCGACTATCAACCTGGCCAGATAGTCTGGCTATCTACACAAGACCTTAAGTTGCGGCTACCCTGCAGGAAACTCAGCCCCAGGTATGTTGGTCCATTCAGAATTGTAAGACAAATTAATTCTGTAACTTACCGACTGGAGCTACCTGCTAACTATCGCATCTCTCCTTCCTTTCATGTGTCATTGTTGAAACCTGTCCACCCGACATCTGGCCCCGGAACCACAGATCCTGAGCCTCCTACTCCATTGGAGATAGACGAATCACCTGCTTACATGGTCAGAGAGATCATTGACTCACGTCGTCAAGGGGGCCAGATGCAGTATCTGGTAGACTGGGAAGGTTATGGACCAGAGGCCAACGAATGAGGCTGGTATCCCTTCAGCCGACCACCAGAGGGAACCCTCTCCCGAATACTGACACTGTACCATTTCTTCTGTGGTTACTTCCTGTTTGAACCATATAAATAGCCATGCTCTTCCATTATGACTTTGCGAAGTATTGCCAGTTTCACTGCCTTACCAAGCGTTATTCTCATTGCCTTTTTATTGCCTACTTGTTATGACCATTGTGCCTGCTTTACTGGATTACTGATTTTGGATTACTGTTTTGCTCTGTTTGCCTGGTTGGACTGATTACCTGTGTAACGACTACTTTGCCTGCTTCAACGATTACGTCTCTGCCTTGTGTCTTGGATTTGTCTGCTGATTGTAATAAACGTCTTGCATATGGATTCTACCTTCATCTCCATATCGAGTCCATTACAAGTGCCTTTAGCCCCGTTGTACCTTAATGATAATAATGATTGGCACATGTGACCTCTCTCTGCCAATGAGAATGTATAAAAAAATAGAGGTAGATTGATATATCAGTTTTACTGATTAATCAGTGCCGATAGTTCCTTTTTGAAACTATCCATGGTTATTGACAAATCTATGGTGATTTTTATTTTTTGTATTATTTTACTATACTGGATGATTCTACAGTTAGAACAGCTTCGTTCTACAGTATGAAAGCGGCTTCTACAAGTGAAATAGAAACATTCACTGACACCTTGTGGGGATTTGCTATATCTAAATTAGGGATGCACCGATACCACTTTTTCTCTTCCGATCTGATTCCGATATCGGAAATCTCAATATCGGCCGATCTGATCCCAGTGTTTTTTTTTTGCATAATCAGTTTAGAATATCTTTACATTACTGTGTGGAACTAATTGGGTGTGCTCTTTAATATGTAAAGAAACACAAACCTCTAACTACACATTATTTCAATATAAATGTATAACTTATTAAGAAACACTTTATTATTAACTAGTATACTGGATAATGTAGCAGCAAAATTAACAGTAATTCCAGTATAAGTCATCAGTAGGAAACTTGAAGAAAAAAATTTCCAACTTGTATCTGGAAATTAAAGGATTCAGATCTCTTTTTTGTTCAATTTAGTTGTAAGATATCATTTTGTAAACAAATGATAATAATAATAATATATTATAATAGTAATATATAGTAATATATCTCAATCGTGCACCTTTTGCCTCTCTTTCTTCCTCACTGCAGTCACAGGCTCACTCTCCCCTGAGTTCTGATTACACACACCTGCATATCATTAGTGGCTAATCAAGGACTGCATATATACCCAGCTTTCACACACATTCTTTGTCTGTTCTCATCAATAGTATCTCTGAGACTCCAGACCTTTCTACTATGTCAAACATACCCGTGTCTTCATTATTGCCTGCAAGTATCATAAGACTGTTGTGAGTTATCTGTTCATCGTGTCTATACCCTGTCTGGAACTCTGGATATTACTCCCCTGCTGTTTGCTACTCTGCTAAATTGGATTTATTCACAATGTCCGTCCCAGAGCCTGCGTTGCCACCCTCGTCCATCCCAGAGCCTGCGTTGCCAGACTTGTCCATCCCAGAGCCTGCACCGCCAGCCTAGTCCATCTCAGACCCTGCACCGCCAGCCTCGTCCATCCCAGAGCCTGCAACTTCGGCCTCCCAGAGGAGGAGAAAGGCTTTTGTTTCCAAGTCTCTGCCCATGTACCCAACCACGGAGGTCTTTTCCAAGTCTCTGCCCATGTACACAACCACGGAGGTCGTTTCCAAGTCTCTGCCCATGTTCACAACCACAGAGGTCGTCTCCGAGTCTCTGCCCATGTTTACAACCACAGAGGTTGCTCCCAAGACTCTGTTCATGTTCACGACCACTGAGGTCTTTTCCCAATCATCCAGGACTCTTAATCTCGAGCCTACCATGGCTCTTCCTTCTACGGCTTTGCTCCTCGAGTCTACCACAGCGCCGCCATCCACGACTTTGCCCCACGTCATGGCCGCCAAGCCAGAGTTCCACGCCTGGAGTCAGCTCCAGGCCATGTCACAGCCATGGCAGAGTCAGCTCCAGGCCACGTCACAGCCACAGCAGAGTCAGCTCCAGGCCATGTCACAGCCACAGCAGAGTCAGCTCCAGGCCACGTCACAGCCACGTCACAGCCATGCCAGAGTCAGCTCCAGGCCACGTCACCCCCACGCCAGAGTCAGCTCCAGGCCACGTCACCGCCACGCCAGAGTCAGCTCCAGGCCACGTCACAGCCACAGCCACGCCTGAGTCTGCCCCATGACATGTTACGCCTCAGCCTGCTCCATGCCATGTCATAGCCACGCCTCAGCCTGCTCCATGCCATGTCACAGCCACGCCTCAGCCTGCTCCATGCCATGTCACGGCTAAACCTCAGCCTGCTCCATGCCATGTCACAGCCGAACCTCAGCCTGCTCCATGCCATGTTTCAGCCAAGCCCCAGACTGCTCCATGCCATGTCACAGCCACGCCTCAGCCTGCTCCATGTCATGTCACAGCCGAACCTCAGCCTGCTCCATGCCATGTCTCAGCCAAGCCCCAGACTGCTCCATGCCATGTCACAGCCAAGCTTCAGTCTGCTCCATGCCATGTCACAGCCAAGCTTCAGTCTGCTCCATGCCATGTCACAGCCAAGCTTCAGTCTGCTCCATGCCATGTCATAGCCAAGCCTCAGTCTGCTCCATGCCATGTCTCAGCCAAGCTTCAGTCTGCTCCATGCCATGTCACAGCCAAGCTTCAGTCTGCTCCATGCCATGTCATAGCCAAGCCTCAGTCTGCTCCATGCCATGTCACAGCCAAGCTTCAGTCTGCTCCATGCCATGTCACAGCCAAGCTTCAGTCTGCTCCATGCCATGTCACAGCCAAGCTTCAGTCTGCTCCATGCCATGTCACAGCCAAGCTTCAGTCTGCTCCATGCCATGTCATAGCCAAGCCTCAGTCTGCTCCATGCCATGTCTCAGCCAAGCCCCAGACTGCTCCATGCCATGTCACAGCCAAGCTTCAGTCTGCTCCATGCCATGTCACAGCCAAGCTTCAGTCTGCTCCATGCCATGTCATAGCCAAGCCTCAGTCTGCTCCATGCCATGTCTCAGCCAAGCCCCAGACTGCTCCATGCCATGTCACAAGCAAGCCTCTGCTCCACGGTCCAGGCCCGCCTCTGCTCCACCGGGGACCTCCATCCCTGCGGCTCTGCCTTGGTCCTCATCCCCATCTGCTCCGCCCCTCAAGCCTCTCAGGGCCCCAACTTTCCATTGACTTTGCCCTGTTCCCATGTTCCATGCCCTGTCTCGCCAGGCCATGCCCATGCCATATCTTGCCAGGCCACGTTTCAAGGACCCAACCACCCCCCTCTTGCCCAGCTCCCTATTAACTTTGCAATGATGTTTTGGGGCGTCGGGAGCCACCCCTAGAGAGGGGGGATATGTCACGTTTATGTGTTTTGTTCATGTTTATTCATGTCTTTTAATTTCAAGTTTAGTTGCTGTCATGTGATTTCCTGTTCCCTCATGTGATCTTGTCATGTGTTTTCCCCTGTTCATGTGTCTTGTTTTCATTGGTTCATTGTTTGATTACTTTGTTATCAGTTCTAGTTTGTCATTAGTTTAAGTTTATTAGTCTTGTTATATTGTTTATAGTTCTGTCTGTTCATTGGTTGTCTTGTTACCCATGTCTGTGTATTTAAGCCCTCATGTTTGCCATTGCCTCTCATCAGGTATTTTTTATGTAACTTTTTTGTAATTTTTGTTCTAACCAAGCCAAGCCAAGTTTAGTTTGGTTTATGTTAAGTCAAGTTTATATTCAAGTTCATGTTTATGTTTCACGTTTGTAGTCAGGTTTCTTTTTTTTGGTTTCCACAGTTGTAAATTCAACTGCACTTGGGTTCATCTTGGGGGGGGGGGGGGGGGTTTATGTTTTTTTTTAAATGCTTGTAAGGGAAAGTGTATATTTAAGGTGCTGTGCAGTTTTCCAACCATTTCTAATCACTATAAAGTAATAAGCAAAATGCTGTTTAAAATAGTTTAAGATTACAGTACACAGCAAAAAGTGACAACCTGCAATTGTTAGCTACTTTAAGGAGCTATTTCTTTTTCATCAATGTACCCTTAAAGATTTTGTTTTGTTGGTGTAACCTAATGTATTCATGTTGTTAAATAACATTCAGTTATGTTAAATAACATTTTGGACTTAAATCAAACCAGTTAATTTAGATGTGACATGAAGCACATTTTTAAGGTTAACATCTTTTTCAGTGCAACAGGTTACAACACAGGCCATCAACTTTTCCCACAGTATTTTATGGCAACTACCCTCTAGTATGTAAATTTGTTTGATGATATTTGGAGTGGATAATATCTTTCCACAGTCCAGACATCTGAGATAATTTGCTGAGTCTCCTCAAGCATGTTTTAATGGAAATATCTCTTTTCAAATATCCATCATTTCTGACTCCATTTTCTCTATACCTCCTACAGCACTGCCTCTCTCTCTCTTTCTTGAAGATTAATCACTGGACTGGAATAATGCATAAATCTTTTTATCTCATTGTTATGTCTCCCTTTTCTCTCCCCCAGTCTTTCCCCCTTTCAACCTCTGCACTCAAGAAAAATAAATAAAATGTAGTTTATCAGACACATATGAAAGATTCACTTTCCAATGATGCATCCAAAGTTAAATTGGTACATAATGAAAAATGTAACCCTTTAGATTTAATGGGATCTCTCTCTCTCTCTCTCTCTCAAGACCCCCCCCCCTCTCTCTCTCTCTCTCTCCAATCCATTACATGGAGGATGAAAAATAAAAAGACAGTCCTTCAGTTTAAGATTAACTGTTCATTTGCACATCACTACATTCACTTAAACACTGATATTCCTAGAGAAAGTGATCATGATGTTGCTGTAGTGTCATTTATACAGAAATAACTGCATTAAATCAACCTATTCACTCTCCTCGTGAAAAAAGAACTGAACTAATGACCCCAAGGATAATCTCACTTAACTACAAAATAGTAATACTCCAAACAGCACTAGTTGAAAGAAAAAGAAATTAAACGAAAATCCTCTTTGCGGTGACTCGAAAGGAGGACTGTTACATCGATCTTATCACAAAAAAATACCAATTTAGCATACAATCGCCTCTCCTTGTGGTTTGCTAAGAACTTAAGGTAGCTGTCTTAAAACAATAACCTGCTTTGGGTTGTTAATTTTTTTAACCCACCACTGATAGACATTGAAATGTCTGTACTGTAATGTAATGCTACACACTGTAAAATGGTAACCTGCAAATGTAGCTATTTCTAACTGATCAAACCCTTAAAATTAGTTTTTGTATTCAGGTTTATTCTGTGTTTAAAATTATAAACAATATATAGGCTTGAATCAAAACAGTTAATTTAGATGTCACCACTTGAAACACAATTTGTAGGTTAACAATTTTGCAGTGAGACTATGACATTAATGCAGGATTAAATTCAAAGACCACTGTTAACCAAAAATCTGCACTCTCTTCAGCTATTCATGTATAAAAATTAGCCATTGTTATATGTACCGGTATATGCCTTGGGTAACACATTTTAATAACTTTCAATTATATAATCAACAAACATTATTACAATGTATAGCCCTAATGTTAAATATATTACTTAAAATATATTCAAATGGTTAGAACTGTCATGAAAGTTTGAATCATACATTTTCATATTCATATTTGAATAATGTTTGTTCATGACTTGCTGATGAAACATTTTCAGTGCCTGCTTCTAAACTATCACACATATTTTGTTTGTTTGTTAGTAATGTATTATATTATAGTTATATCACTTAGGCCTATACGCCGATCAACCACAACATTAAAACCACCTATATGTCTAATATTGTGTAGATCCCCCTCGTGCTGCAAAAACAGCGCCAACCCGCATCTCAGAATAGCTTTCTGAGATTATATTCTTCTCACTACAATTGTACAGAGCGGTTATCTGAGTTACCGTAGACTTTGTCAATTCAAACCAGCTGTCTGGCACCAACAATCATGTCATTCCCCATTCTGATGGTTGATGTGAACATTAACTGAAACTCCTGACCCCTATCTGCATGATTTTATGCACTGTTGCCACATGATTGGCTGATTAGATAATCGTATGGATGATTGTTGGTTCTGTAACTGCTGATCTTCTGGGATTTTCATGCACAACAGTCTCTAGAATTTACTCCGAATGGTGCCAAAAACAAAAAAGATCCAGTGAGCGGCAGTTCTGTGGATGGAAATGCCTTGTTGATGAGAGAGGTCAACAGAGAATGGCCAGACCGGTTCGAACTGACAAAGTCTACGGTAACTCAGATAACCGCTCTGTACAACTGTGGTGAGAAGAATATAATCTCAGAATCCTATTCTGGTGCTGTTTTGGCAGCACGGGGGGAACCTACACAATATTAGGCAGGTGGTTTTAATGTTGTGGCTGATCGGTGTATGTTAGTTGTTATAAAGTGTTATCAAGTCTTGTTGTTTTGCTCTGACATTAGTTGCTGTGCATGAGGCCTGATTGAAATGCCATGTGTCACCTTGACCTGGTCACAGGTCAACTTAGTAACAGCTGATTTTTAACAAATTTTATCGATATTCACATAAACCATTTATCTTTGTGATCTAATAAAGACCATTATGGAATCTAAACTAAAAAAGTGTCGATATTAATTGTATATTTTTGTAGCCTACTATTTAATATCACACAAGTGTTTTAGATTTGGCTACATTTTGAGTTAGTCATAGTCAAATACTGTTTTGTGTATTTAATGTTCGTGATATCAGACCTTTTATATAGGCCAGTCGATAATCATAGACACATCTGAGTTAGTTTTGTGTTATAATGAACTACATCAGATTTTCAGAACTAAATTAGCCCACATGGCAAATGTATGTGTTCCTACATGAAAAGCACTGACATTACACCATTTGAAGTCAAATTTTAAGTTTCAAGAACCAAAATCAAAACACTCACCGGCTCGTGCACAACTGTCATCACATTATAGTCCGGCTGAAAGTGGTTTATACTCCATGTCAGTTTCATTCCACTAAATTGTTTTACCTCCATTCATTTTTAAAGCACAACTCCGATCAAATGCTGTTTGAGGCTGCGTCGCATTAAAACGCTTAGCGGCGCGTGAAAGTGGACTTGCGTGGGTGCTTTCCTCGTGCTCTGCTCCACGCGCGCTCACCAGCAGGCAGGAACAAACTTCAGTGAGAGCTGCGTGATGATGCGAGAGAGATGCATCATCCTCTCTCCCTCTGCATCCGCTCAATCTGACTCTCCCTTTGTGTGATGCTTTACTCGGGTTCGTGTCATTGCAGCACTCAAACCTATATTTGAACAGAAATAATTTAAATAAAACACTGTTTCATGATATGGATCAAAAACACCATGATAAGTAAGTTTCAGAATTAGTGCTTTAAAACTGGCAACTGGATATGACATATGCAGCACTTGTACAAAGTATAACAGCAAGTGGTAATGTGTAAGTGAAAAAAAGGAATAATAATAAATAATAATAATTAATTTCGCTTGAAATGAGTAGTAAGATGCCCTTTTCCCTTTTTCTTGCACGTGTCAAAAGAAAAAAAAATGAGATTGATCAATGGAAAATGCTCTCCAGGCACGGAAACAGAGAGAGAGAGAGAGAGAGAGAGAGAGAGAGAGAGAGAGAGAGAGAGAGAGAGAGAGAGAGAGATTGGTAACCATATGTTCAGTAATATTTCGCATTCGCATACTGTATGTTGATGACTGATAACATATGTGGTTATTATGGTATGGTCCACATGTATTGCTCACATTTATGAAGTGATTGGATGAGTTGAATTAAATTAAGTTTAATTAAATTAAATTTAATTAACTAAATTAAGTCTGGGTTAGGTCACCCTAAAGTCAGCTTCATTTATTTTCATGTCATTGAACAAATCAACCACTAGATGGCAGAATGTTTCTATTTTTTCACACTGGAAGCATTGTTAGGGTTCTCATTCTGTTTTCATACAGAGAAGTTGGCCACTCAGATGAACCGATGTAAATGTTGACAGCTTACACGTTCCAATGTAAATGGGAAAAAAGTGTCTCATCATATAAGCGTGAAAAGAAACACGCATGGAGATGGTTATGCTCGTGCTGTGACTGGCTTAGATTCAAAGGAGGCCTTATTAACCATCTTGTGCAGTTTTAAACACCCATTTATAATGTTACCACGCACTGTAATTTTTATTAGCTTTTTAAACTTTAGGACATCTGGCTTTGTTGTTTAATTTTTTTTTTTTTTTTTTTTTTTGCTAAGAAATTCTCTCCTTCGTAATTTTGTACAATTTTCGGCTTGTTGTTTATCTTTGTGGTCTCATCAATCTAATTAATTCTTCCTGATTGGAAAGCTTTGGAATTATTTCCTATATCAGTTTAATATAAGGAAGATTATATTAAATCATTGTTTAAAAGAATACATTATTATGATGTTACAATACTATTTTTCATCCCTGAAGGGGCATGGAACAAAGCATCCTTCCTACTCAGGATTGTCTGAACACTTTGTTCTTTCTGGATGTGCTTAAGTACAGTGATGTCAGACAAGGGCACACATACAGATTGCTTTTGGGTATTATGTCTCTAGCGTCAAAGAAAGGATACGAATCAATACACGATTTGAAAATAACCAATTACTGTAATAAATCAGAGAGGAATTACACATTCAGTGTTCAACAAAAGACCAGTTTTAGGTTCTATCAACCACGTGTTGCAACATATGTCTCAGTTCTTTGGAAGCATGATTGGCAATATTCATGGAAACTGGAATTACTGTATATAATTTAACTTTCATGAATGCAGAGTTAATCATGTTACCTTTCAGCACACATGTTCAGTGTGGTCCTGGAGATAAACATCCAACTGTACAAATGCCAATCTCAACTGGAGTCTGATCCACTGGCTGTATACTTGGGTTGCCAGATCTGTAAAACGCTGAACTGAAAGTCAGATTTACAAAGGGTTTGGCTTTTCATCACTAGTGCTCATGCAGTGGAACACACTTCCAAAACTACACAGTTTGGGGGTAAAAAAAGAGACAGATTACAGTCAAATACAAGTGTACAATTACCTTTAACCGTCAACCAATTTCTTAACATCAAAATGTTTTTTTTTTGTTTTGTTTTTTTGCATGCTCTATTTTGTATATTTGTATAACATAACATGTTGTGGTAACACTTTACAATGAGATTCCATTTGTTAACATTAGTTAACAACCTGAACTAACAATGAACAATACTTATTAAGCATTTATGAATCTTAGTTCATTTTAATTTCAACATATACTAATACATTTTGAAAATCAAAAGTTGTATTTGTTAACATTAGTTAATGCACTATGAACTAACATGAACTAACAATGAACAATTGTATTTTTATTAACTAACATTAGCAAAGATTTATAAATGCTTATAAATGCTTTATTATGTGCACACATGGATTACACATACTATGTTACTATAGAAGGCATATGTACATTTATGACAATGTGCTCCTTACTAAAAGAGGATGGGCTTCCACAGTTAAGTCTGATTCTTTCCAGGCTTTTTCTCCTTCCACTACCTAAATATCTTTTAGAGTTGTTGTTTTTTTGGTTTTTTTCCTTTTCCCTAGTCGCCTTTGGCTTGCTCACTGGGGGCATTAAGGCATGACTTTCTGTAATGCTGGTTTGAAACAATATGTAGGCTTATTGCATTGTGAACTTAACTTGATGTGACATATAAAGATGTTCTTCAAAAGACAAAGTTTCTGTGTTAAAGTGATAGTTCACACAGAATTCATTCTCTCATCATTTACTCACCCTCATTCCATCCCATCTATGTATGACTTTTTTCTTCTGCTGAACAGAAACAAAGATTTTTAAAAGAATATTTCAGCTCTGTAGGTCCATACAATGCAAGTGTATGGGTACCAAAATTTTGAAGCTCCACAAAGCATTTAAAAGTAATCCATTAGACTCCAGTGGTTTAATCCATGTCTTCAGAAGCGATATGACAAGTGTGGGCAAAAAAAACAGGTCAAAATTTACGTCCTATTTTACTATAACTCTACACTTTTACTTCCACATTCTTCTTCTTTAGTTTTTGGCAATTCACATTCTTCATGCTTATCACCACCTACTGGGCATGCAGGAGAATTTATAGTAAAAAAGGGCTTAAATATTGATCTGTTTCTCACCCACAATTATCATATTGCTTCAGAAGACATGGATTAAACCACTGGAGTCTTATGAATTACTTTTATGGCTTTATGTGGTTTTGGAGTTTCAAAATGTTGGTACCCATTGACTTGCATTGTGAGGACCAACAGAGCTGAAATATTTTTATAAAAATCTTTGAATGAATGCAGAAGATAGAAAGTCATACACATATGGGATTGCATGAGGCTGAGTAAATGATGAGAGAATTTTCATTTTTTGGTGAACTATCCCTTTAAGGTTTCAAAAAATGAATAGATAAAAACCAAGCAAAGGAGAAGAGAGCAAGATATCTGCAGAGTTTGCTTGTCTATGTGTGTGGACACATGCGTGCCAGTGTAGGGAACTGCAAAAAGTTTAAAGATTTTCAATGCATCTACTGTAATTTACGGTTAAGTCATCTAATAAACAGACTGTGTGTTGGAGGAATGTCAGCCCTCTGTCTTTACTACAGAGGACTTCTGAAAGTGACGTGAATATAAACATCAGTACCAGTGATTGAAGATCAATATTTCATCTTGAACTCCACTAATCAGTCTGCAGGGAACAAACCATTTGTTACACACAAAAACGTCCGCCCATTTAATTAAATCTGCTGTAAGGAGCAGTCAAACAAGTGGGCAATCTGTCAGTGGCCAGACGAATGCTTTGGAGAATTAATTAACATAATGTAAGCAAGGCACAAGGGCGGTTTAAAGCTATTTAAAGGGTCTGTGATTATTTATGCCACGGTGCCATAATCAGATTGTTTTAGTTTGAAACCCTTGTTCAGTGCCACAGCGCCGAAACACACACAGGCTGAGCCAGGGGTCTCTGTGAGGCTGGCTGGTTAAGTGTGTCTGACAATTATGACCCCTTTGATGTTAAGGGAGATACCCTGGGGAGGGCAGGACCTTAAGCTGAAGTTTTAGGCTCAAGACCACCTGGCACAATGAAATCTGATGTGTTAATCTACACAGAGGCCTCATGTCAGTGAGTAATCATAGCGAGAAGCCAAACTGATTGGTCTGTTCTTCCAGAAATTATTTATGAGGGGTTGAAAGGGCAAATGTTTACCTGAAAATGTAAAAGCATGAATTTTCATGCTGGTCCAAGCTGGTTTGGTGCTGGTCTAGCAGGTGGACCAGCCTGGCCATGTTGTTCACAGGGAAAAAATTCTGGTCAACCAGCACAGATGAAGCTTGTTGATCATGGGAGGCTTGCTGGTTAAAGGATTAGTTCACCCAAAAATGTAAATTCTCTCATCATTTACTCACCTTCATGCCATCCCGGTTGTGTATGCTTTCTTTCATCTGCTGAACTCAAATGAAGATTTTTAGAAGAATATTTCAGTCCTGTAGGTCCATACAATGCAAGTGAATGGATGGCAAAATTTTGAAGCTCCAAAATGCACATAAACAAAGCATAAAAGTAATCCATAAGACTCCAGTGATTACATCCATATCTTCTGAAGCGATATGATAGGTGTGGGTGAGAAACAGTTCAGTATTGAAGTCCTTTTTTACTATCACTCTCCACTTTCGTCTCCACTCTCCACATTTTTGGGTGAACTATCCCTTTAATTTATAATTTATAATTATAATTATAATTATAATTATAATTATAATTTATAATTAATTATAATTTTCTTTATTTATCACACATTATACATTTGCACATATACAGTGAAATTCTTCTTTTTCACATATCCCAGCTAGGCTGGGGTCAGAGTGCAGGGTCAAGCTGGTTAAGCTGGTTAAGAAGCCTGGTAGGGTCACCAGCACATCAGCTTCCCATGCTAGGGACTGGCATCCAAACACAACATAGGCCTATGCTTTTTCTTATAACAGGGAATGATAAAATGTCAATGATACTTATTTTCAATGGAAGTGAATAGGGCCAGTCCATAAACATTAAAATACACACTGTTTCTAAAGTATAGTCGTAAAGTATAGACGTAAACATTATACATATTAACATGATTTTAGTGTCATAAAAATCAAGTAGAACAGGTAAACTGGCATTATGTCATCATGGCAACGAAGTTGTAATATTAGATATAACTTTACGAAGATGTTAACATTATAACTTGTGTTTACGCAGATGCTATGTTTTATGTTAGTAAGTGATTTTTATCACACTAAAATCATGTTAACCTGTATAACGTTTACGTGTATACTTTTGAAACAGTGAGTATTTTACCGTTTATTGGTTGTCCCCATTGTAAATGCCTTACTGTAACCACAATTTTTGCTTCTTTTTTTTTTTTTTTTTTTTTTTTTTAAACCAGGGATGAGTTGAAATAAATGTTTGTAGTAATCAACATTATCCCACAAATGCTGTCCATTGAGCTTAACTTCTATTGAACCTGGAACATTCCTTGAAGATCTCTTTGTTCCATCATGTATTTGTCAGTCACTCTGTGTCCATTTCTGTCTCTCTCTCTTTCTTTTTGTCTCTGTCTCGGCTGTCTCTCCTTCTATTAATCTCTTTCTTTCACACTCTCTCTCTCTCTCTCTCTCTCTCTCTCTCCTTTGCCTATTTTGGCAGGCCTGTGCCAGGTATTTGTTGAAATTCCACACACCCCGCAGGGAGAGGTATGTTGCCCTTCTTCTCGTCTTGGCCCTGGTGCCTGTCTCTGTCCATCTTGTGTTCTCAAATATACAGCACATGCCTGGGACACGCTAAGCCCAGATCACCTCTCTAAACCCTGCAGACTTCCCGCTAGAGTTATAACACATCATAGACCAACAGAGCCATGGCTCGAGAAAAGATTACAAGTCTAATGCCTTTACAGACACAATGAGCATGAAATAAAATGCTAAAGGAATAGCTTACCCAAAAATGAAAATTCTGTCATTTTTTACTCGCCCTTGTGTTGTTCCAAACCTGTATGATGTTATTTTTTTTCTGTGGAACACAAATAGAGAAATTTTGTAGAATTTTGATGCAGCTCTTTTTCAGACAATGACAGTTCATAGTGAGTACGTCTGTCAAGCTCCAAAAAGGCCAAGAAAAATAAAGAAAAACTCTATAAAAATGATCTATATGACTCCTGCACAATATTCCATGTCTTCAGTAGCCATACAACAGCTTTGTGTGAGGAACAGACTGAAGTGTGAGTTACTTGCTGAAAACCTTCCCCTCCAATAGAACTCTTAAATGTCAGTCTTCATTTGGTAAATTGAACGCACTGTGAATTTGGAGACAGTAGGTCAAAAGTCCAGCTGCTAAAATCCATCTGTGCTTACCGGAATTTGAAGCACTGGCCCCAGTGGCTGAAGCTGGAAGTGATGTTGAAAATACCGGTGCGTGTGAGCACCAGTCTCCGAGTGAAATGTCCACAGAGTGGCATCAAAAGCGAGTTGCATTTTGAGTTGTAAATGATGTAATACAGTCAACAGAATTTTATTTTAGAGGGAAAATCAACCTCAGAATCACGCTCCCCATTGTTTATGTGAATGCAATTACTTTTTGGTTTCAATGGGACCAGAAACCATATCTTAGAGGATGCTGATGCAACACACTATCAGAGAACCAGAGGCAAAAGTTAATCACCTTTGAATGGATGCAAAATTGTCTGATGGGGGATGCCACTTATCTGTATTTTGGCAGAATGGGGTCAGTTTCAGTTTACATGAAAGCAACATGTAGATTTTCTTGTGATCATGTTGCAGTTCAAGCTGGTGCAACATGTTTGGTTATGACACATGTGAGAACCTGATCATCTTAATTTTTTTTTTTTTTTATCTGAATCTGGCACTAAAAAGATTATCAGTGAATAACAATTAAAAAAAATTGTCTGTTTGTAACACAAAAGTATTGAATGATTCCATAATAAAACACTTGAAATATGTTTTCATGCTTTTATGGTCTTTTTCGCCATTTTTGGAGCATGACAGGTGTGGTCACTATATCAACTAAAGAGCGCATAAATATACTCCAGAATTTCTTGTTTTGTGTTCCAAAGAAATAGCATACATGTTTGGAACGAATGAGGGTGAGTAAAATAATGACAATGATAATGAATTTTCATGTTTAGGTGAACTATTCTTTTAATTTTGAAAGTTGTAGTTCAGTAAATTGAAAGTCACTAGTGTTTTAACGCTTATTTGTTGACCTTTGAGCTAGAGTTACACCACACCATATTTCAGTCCTTTAAAAAAACATTGACCGATTGCAATGACGTTGCATATATTTCACACAACTGCACAGCATATTATTAAAACTACTCAACGCCTTTTTGATTGATCTCACCAATAATGTTACAATATCCGTTTTGGACTGAACTTCTCTGTTAGGTGTGATTTGACACTTTTTAAGCTCCATGGCTCCATGAAAAATATCTTGGAAAGTCTAGCAGTCCAACAATAATTCACATAAACGAGTCATTCTGAATATTTCCGAGTCTCAGATATCTCAAGTTTAACTCATTTTACTTACTGCGGTCACAGCAAAAACAGAAGTGTATTGAAAAATTAAAACCTGGCGACAAATTCGTGTGGCAGACTCAATAGACTGCTGTGATGATCCGGCCACTGGGTGCTGTATGGTCTCCTGCAGTCAACTTCACACATACTCTCCTTACTCTATTGATTAGATGTGTTTGAGTGTTGAAGATATCGGGTGTTCAGTGTTAGTGTTAAGTTTAAGTGTGTCAGTGGTGTGTGTTGGCTGGAGTGTGCTGGATGTGCAGATATGTTGGCCTTGGCATCTCTCTTGTAGATGTGTGTGTTGGCAGGCAGTGCAAAGCTGAATTTGGTGTCAGTAGCTCATGAAGAGACAGAATTATTAAACTTCTTCTTTTGTTCTCTGTCTGTCTCTTTCTCTCAGTCTATCACTCTTTTTTGTCTTTCTTTCTGACTGTACGGTTGTTCCTTTACACTGGACTGCCTTTGTCTTATGAGTCATCTGCATTTTACAGGAAAGACATGTGTCCGCTGACCCGCTCTTGTGTTTGAAAGATCTCCCAACCACTAGAACTCCTCAAGTTCAGGATCACTTTATAAATTACTGGGGGAAAAAAGCGTTTTTTTTGTTTGTTTTTTTTTTTTTCACTTTCCCACCTTCTTTACTTCTTGGTTTAACACAAGTTTAAGTATCTGTTCACATGGATTTATGGCACAGCATACTTCAGTCTGAGCAGATTAGCATGCAAAATATCTATACCATGCATCATTTGAACTTTTGCATGACTAAGGATGTGAAAATGTCTTTCTCCACTCAAACGTTTTCTCTCCATTAATGGTTATGTGTTCCTGTATGGTCGTTAGGGAGCAATACCATATTTCATGTGATTAAATGGTTTTCGCTGCCTCAGCTGTGGTTTGGATTGTGGTTCGTATCAGAATTTCATCCAACATTTTTCACGCATGATTCATTTCAGTCTCAAATAATGGTTTTAATAACGTGTATTCATTTGTCCTCTGAGTACCTGTACAACTGAAATCCTTTTATGTGCCTTTTTGAGTTTGTTTGGGTAATTCTTTTAATTCTCTAATAAATACATGCTGATATATTCCTTAAATGGTCCCAAATCCAAATAACTTCATTGGATGATAGAGATAAATATTGTTCTCTGACATTTACAAGTGCTTTTCCTATATGGTATACTAACTGTATTGCTTTTGGCACTTGTCGATATTGCCCCAAAGCACTGACTTTGTGCTCATAAAGATGTTCATTAAAAGTGGGCTGACAGGATCAAAAGACAGGAGAGAGGTTAATGATAACAGCATGAATGTCACAAAGAATATCAGTCTCTGGGTTAGAGACTAAACATCTAATCACAGTCAGTACCCTGCCAATGAAGATCAATTGTCTCCCTCCAAGACCATTTATTTGACACCCCTCTTTCTCATTTCAGCACAACCTCTCATCCCCCTCCCTTCATTTGCTTCAGACAGCATATGAGTGAGAGAGGAGTGGACTGGCCGAGAGATATTCTACACCATCCTAAAGTTTCTTTAAGTCTGTCCTAAGAAGAACATTGATATCATTCCGACACAGCGCTGAACTTCTTTAATTAGGATATTCTCATATTTTCATCATTGTTTGTGCGTTTTCTAGTGTGGATATGGGCCGACATATGGAATATGTCATCCATGAGTACTCTGTTAACGGTAAGACAATTTTCAAAATATAAAAAAGGCATTTAAATCAACAAATTATTTATCCAACAATTTTGTACATTGGTTGCTCATAAACGAAGCCGGTTTTAGCCTATAAGACGAAAAACATGATTTAGTGCTATATGCGTCGTTGTTTTAAATTCTGTCAGTTAATATGTCTTTAATTCTAAGACATTTTTTATTTTTTTTTTGTCATAATATATCACACAAATCCAGCTGTGCTGTCTATGCACGTGTCCTTGTTTTTACATGGAGCACCGAGCTCTTCTATTAAAGATGCGTAAATTCAACTATAGGCTAGGCTGCTTATTTAATATAGCTTTCTTGACATTCTTACAATGTAAAAGCAACAAATTAGCCTATAACAATAATTAAACTGGTTATTAGACTCCCTCTGCACTGCTATTTCGTCACATACATTTATTGCAAAACACAAAGTCTAGACTTTATTTATTTATTTATTTAAATAGCCTACAGAATAAACTTGACTTATTGGCTTATTTCTATATTTAAATTAGTCGTAGTTTTAGTTGGCTTATTTATTAGCCAAATAATTTATATGCGGTTGGTTTTATTTATCTTATTAACTTACTGCGCATCCCAGGTTTTCAATTAATTAAATTAAAAAGAATCCCCTATGCTATTTACATATAGACTAAAATGAACAAATAAATTAACAACATCGAATCATGAAAGACTGTCCCATACATTGCGTGTCAATCTATTTATTTGTTTATTTATTTATTTATTAATGGACGCGGCGCTGTACTGCCTATGCCAAAACTCCTCTTCAACAGTAGCTCGTATCCCGCCTCTGTCAGGGTCACCATGTGCCACCTAAGTTCTTTCCCGTATGTGTGCGCTTTTGATCTTCACACCCGTCATAATGATACAGAACAGAACTCCCAGAGAAGTGTCAAACAGCTGAGGAGTGTTACGGCTTTATGACGTCATTTCAATTGTGTCAGTTTTTGACAATTAAAGGCCTTAGCTAGAGCTACATTTTTAGCGATTTTTACACATTAAATTATCATTGCACGCGGAAATGAGACAAATTAACGGCAGAAGTTTACATGACACTCTGCTAAAGAAAATATTTCGTACAATTTCATGATGATAAGCGCCAAATTTATAGGAAAAGTTAATGTAGGCTATTCTATTCTATTCTATTTTATGGGTAGCCTACAACTCGATGCCCTTGAGACATAGATTAGAATATTGTGATTTATAGTCAGTGTTTCTCTCTGAGTTTTCTCGCTGCAAAGTGTGAGGCAGGCTAAAAGAATATCTTAAATTTGTAATATGGTTGCTCAGTTTAAATAACCCCTGTCCCGCGCGCAGCTGAGATTATGAGAGAGCGCGTGCCGCTGTGATTAAAATGAAAATATAAAGAGACATTTAAATGAAAAAGAAAAAAGAAAAGAAAAAAAGTAGAAAATGTGTAATAAATAAATCTAACTGAAAGCTCAATAACTGCCATTAGATCAATTACTTTGTCTCAAAGTCACTCTTGAAGACAAAGTTTCTAAATCAACCAATTCCTTTCTTGTTTATTGCTTGTTCCATTTATCTCTTGTTCCTTGTTTGTCTTTTCCCTCTTCTACCTCAGCTATTAAAGCAGTGCACTGAAAGCTTTTGGATCCCCTGGTAACCTAGGCTCAACATTAGCCTAAAACGCTCTGAAGCTATTACCAACAGCCTCCTCTCAACAGAAGTTTACTCATCTTGGGACTCTTTCTGTCCAGGACAAATGGACGTCTCTGACTCCACTTCCTTTTCTTCCTCCCCTTCTCCTTCCTATACTTTTCCCTTTCTCCCTAATCTCTCCCTTCCCTCTTCTTCTCCCTCCCTCTCTCCATCTCCAAGCGTAGCTTCCACTGCTCTCTTCTGCCTTTTCCTATCCCTTCTTTCACTGCTGGGCATTTTGGGAAACTTGTACACACTAGGGCTTCTCATTCGCCGCCGCAGGACCTCAAGGAGACATACAGCTCCTGCCTGTTGTTACAGCCTCTCCTGCTTTGGCACCTCCTCTCCCTCCTCCTCTCCCGTCTCTTCCTCCTCCTCTTCCTCCCTTCACCTGCAGGTTCTGAGTCTGGCTTTGGCAGATCTGGTGTACCTCTCTACTGCCCCCTTCATTGTATATGACAGCTTAGCGTCTGACTGGGCCTTTGGTGAGCTAGGCTGTCGGCTGCTGCTCAGTCTGGATTTGCTCACCATGCACGCAAGCATCTTCACCCTCACCGCTATGAGTCTGGACCGGTATCGAGCTGTGGCTGACCCATTGGCAGCCTCCTCAACACCTTCGTCTGGACTGCTGAGAGTAGCTTTGGCCTGGGGCTTTGCCGTGGCCCTCAGCTTGCCCATGATGATCACTCTGCACCTTGAAGATGGAGAGAA
Organism: Myxocyprinus asiaticus; assembly: GCF_019703515.2. NCBI lineage: Eukaryota > Metazoa > Chordata > Actinopteri > Cypriniformes > Catostomidae > Myxocyprinus > Myxocyprinus asiaticus. The sequence continues at coordinate 32,611,927 of NC_059358.1, read as the reverse complement.
CCAGGAAGGCAAGCTGTGTGTGCCCGCTTGGGATGAGCAGAGTTCCAAAACTTACCTCAGTGTTCTCTTCTGCACCAGTATTCTGGGCCCTGGGCTGGCCATTGGAGCTTTGTATGCAGCTTTGGGAAGGCTCTACTGGGTATCTCAGACACAGCCAGCCTGGGCAGGAGGGGGCAATGCCTACCCACCCCGTGCACCTCGCCCCAAAGTCCTACTCCTCATCCTGGGCATTGTGCTAACATTCTGGGCTTGTTTCCTCCCATTCTGGATCTGGCAGCTTCTGCCACTGTACCGGCCGGATTTGCTGCGTGTGGTGCCAGTGTGCACGCAGGTGACCATTAATCGTATCCTCACAGGATTGACTTATGGAAACTCATGTGTGAATCCATTCTTTTACACACTGTTGACGGGCAAGCGCAGACGGCCCGGCAGGAAAGCGACAAATGCAGCCACCCCACTCTGCCACAAGGGCAGCTCTGATCAACAATAACAGCTGTCCACTGTGATGTCCACCAGTATGTACAATCCATGAAGCCCACGAGGGCTCAAGACTGTGCATAGTTATGTTCATCAAACAGATTGCGTTTCATTTTGGTGCTAAAAGGGCTTAAAGTTTATAGCTTTACACTTGTGCTGTGCAAATATAGCAATTAAATAATCTAGAAAATCTGAGCAGCATTATGTATTAAGTTCCCTGCAAACCACAACAAAATACAAAGCAATTAATGCTTATGTAAGCATATCTGAAATCCTTACTAGGTTTGTCAACTTTGACAAGTAAAACAAAAACCCTCTCCAACCTGCCTTCAAAAATTAGTGGACTAAAATATGTCAAACATCTGTTTTAACAGGCAAAAAAATGCAACTTGAAAGGAACTAAACAAACTTTTTCAGGATTTGCAAATTGCCCCAGGAAACTCTTTTGACAGGTGTAAACCATTTAACTACCAAATTGGTTTATTGGTGTAAGTGCAAAGGAGAAATAGTATAGATTTGGCTCAAAGGACATGTCAGAGTTTGCTCTTTTAAGGAGGATAAATCAGTTCTATCACAAAGCCAGGACAAACAACATCTCATTTTCTGATAGGGCATAATGCTCTCTATGAGGTACTTCATCAGACTCAACTACAACAATCTTTTATGCCCAACAGATTTTGTACAATTCTGACTTTGTGTATTTATTGGCACCTTACAAAAATTACTTATAATATATAATTAAAAGTACCTTATAAATAATTACTTGCCATTTGTTATTACTTTCATCTAATTCTGTGATTATTGTCATAAATGAATTGAACAGAATATAGGATGTTTCTTTCACTACTTATTGCAATCACTGCCAAACTTTTTCAACCACTGGGGACAACAACAAACAAAACAAAAAACAAACAAAAATAAAAAAAACATTGTGTTTCCAATGTCACATTTAAACTTTTGCTCATTTGGTCCTATTTATGCATGTTCATGGGAAATGCCAGCAAAGGAAATGATTCAGTTTTTGAAAATGTGCATTCAATTGTTCTAAAATGCATATTTCATTTCTAATCAAAAGTAACATGTGGCTTTCACACAACACTGACCTTTAAAAAGATGTTTTTGAAAAGATGTTTTTCAATTGTACTGCATTTGTTCTGTTTTACTGTTAAATAATTGCATTGCTTTGCATCAGGCTTGGCTGAAAGTATATATACAGAATAAATTTGGAGGTGCTTTTCATAATATACAATTGCCAATAAAGAAATATTCTATGGAACAACAGCAGAATGGTTTATGGTCTGAGTGAGTCTTTTGGGACGCTTTACAAAACTTACTGAATGCCCCACAGTTTAAATGATACTGCAGAAAATACTGCTAATACACTGTCCTTATTACAATAGCAGATGAGTGGGTTTTTCCAATGATTGAGAGATAGAAGGTCAAAAAGAAAGATAAATGCATTCAAAATGAGAGTGACAGAGAAATGAATAAGAAATGCTAAGAAAAACAGTCAAGAGAAAAACAGAATAGCGAGACTCAAAACAAATTAAATGAAATGGTTTTCATTCAGGAAACATTTATTTATGTGTATGCATTGGCCAGATTTGTGCTTTTGCTAGCATTCACTTTTTTGCGGGTCTTACATGGGGTGTGTGTGTATTACACTGCAGTGCTTGGATAAGACAATGTTTTCATTGGATAACATGGGCTTTATTGAGTCTGTATCAGCTTTTTTTTTTTTTTTTTTTTTGCACTTTTAGGAAACAATGACCCACAAATTTGTATGTGCTTTGTAAGTCCTTTATGTTAGGTTAATGTGACTTTGACATCTGTGCCACAGTGTTACATCTGCAATGCTCATGACAAGTACAAACTATGCTGAAGGAACCCTGTATTTGCGGTGTGCACGACTCGTATATTGTTGAATGGCAGCACTGTATTGGTTTGCGGCTGCCTGCTGCACTCTGACGCACATAGACAAATATTGTTATTTGACAGAGAGAAGTGAGGACTGAAGGCATGTGTGTGCATGTGTCTTTAGTTTCTTGGGGATCTATTTGGGACTTTTCTGAAATCTGCCAGGAGGAGATCTTAGTTAGACGGCTGAGGATGGTAAATTGAATTAGTGTCTCGGCAGGTGTTTTTTGAAAATGAAACATGAAAATAATATAATATCAACAATACACAGAATTAACAATCTCGACAGAGCAGATAATCTGGAAACATCCATAAACAATTAATCATCAAATTCCTCACACAATGATAACACAAGAAGAGCAAATAAAGACACGGTTTTTAACTGTTGTAAACGCTAAACATGGGTGAATGTCATAAGGTGACATTAGCTATAGAAAAACACAGTTAAGATTAAATGAACCTAGTATTAAAAGTTTCAATTTCTAGTTTTAACTGGAATAACTTTCCTTCATTTTATTTCAAAACAAAACAACAAAAAACACTATGAATGCACAATTTCTCCATTTTGGAGTCATGGTATTACTGCGCTAATACACTGATGTTCTCCTCATTGAGTTTAACATATCCCTCTAGTCTCTATAGTGTAGTTGAACACCATCTAACATGGGTCTCCACAAGGACCTGATGTGTACAACTCCCTCTCTCTCTCTTTTCATTTTCCATGGGCATGTGTTTCCATTTACCTGAAAACATCATGTTTTCAAAAAAGGAATGTCAGAGGAACAAACTGTATATACTCCAACAGTACCTCACGGTGATCTAACCATGTGAAGTTATAAAGGATGTCCTATTGCGTGACAACACCGTTGCTACACCAGCTTTAGTTTGTCTCACTCATCCACACACACTAGGAGACCCAATGAAAAACAAGTATATAAATAATCCCTTTCTCTCGAGAACTATTTTTATAGGATTATAAAATAGAATATTTTACAAATAAAATATGAACATAAATTGAATATTTTTTTTTTTTTTAGGATTTTGGTTTTAATGTGTCAGTCAGTTATTTTATATTAAAGGAGTAGATCATAAAATACAATAAAAGAAAATGTAGTAATCATGTCCTCACCCCGATGTTGTTCCAACTCTGCATTATATGTATTTTTTCTTCTATGAAACACAAAAGGAGATGTAAGGCAAGCTTAGGTCAAGGAAAATGGTTTATACTGCTTGCCAAGTGGTAAAAAGGAATGAATAAATAAATAAATAAATAATAAAATACAATTCCCTATAACAGGATCATAAAAGTAGCCCATATGATCAATGGTATATTTCAAGTCTAATGAAGTTATGTGTTAGCTTTGCATAAAAATCTTTCCCTACACAGCGGCTATCAGATCTCATCGGCATTTTTCAATCTTGCCAAAGAGGTCACCATAGCACTTTTTGCCTGCATCATGAAAAGGTCTTTGTCATTCTGTTCTCACCCCACCCCTAAAACTAACCACTTATAAACAATATAAACATGTCACAATCATTTTAATTACATAACACTATATTATAGCTATTTTTGATCAACTAAACCTGATTCTAAGCCTAAATTTAACCAATTGTCAAAATATAAAAGATGTAACAATCAGATAAAAGTACAATATCACAATATGTTTCCCAAAAAAAGAAAAAAAAGTACTCTAAAAAGTAAATAAAATTGTTTTTATAAAAGTACTCCAAATAATTCATGCTGCTTTTAAAGTCTTCTGAAACCGTACGACAGCTTTGTTTGAGAAACAGAGTGAAACTTAAAGGAATTTTCCAGGTTCAATTCAAGTTAAGCTCAGTCCACAGCATTAGGATAATGTTGATTAGCACAAACATTGATTTTGGTCAGTCTATCTTTTTCTTTAAAAAAGCAAAAATCGTGGTCACATTGAGGCACTTAAAATGGAAGTGAATGGGGCCCATTTTTGGAGGGTTTAAAAGCAGAAATGTGAAGCTTATAATTTTTTAAAAGCACTTACATTAATTCTTCTGTTAAAACTTGTGTATTATTTGAGTAGTAAAGTAAATCATCGTTTTTACAGTCATTTTAGAGTTCACAGCATTACCTCGTCATGGCAATGAAGTTAGATATAACTTTACACAGAAGAGGTTAGTTAGCGATTTTATCACACTGAAATCTTGTTAACATGCATATTGTTTACGTCTTGTGTCTCTACTTTTTAAACAGTGAGTATTTTAATGTTTACAGATTGGTCCTCATTTATGGAAGCCCAGGAGTGCCATTTCAGAAAGAATAAAGGATACATTTTCAATCTATTAATTTGAAAATAAAAATGTGAATAAATAAACCGATTTATAAATGGACAAATAAATAGACACATTTAAATGTGTTTATTTAATTCATGTTTTAAAATGTACTTATATTTAGCAATAAAACAGCACATTAATAAGTCATGTTTAAATGCATCTTTTAAATTGTGTTTTAAAAAAGCATTTGCCAATTGCTTTTCTTCATTCATTTGCCATTTGCTTTTCTTTATTGTCTGACTTTTCCTATTCTTTTTCCATTTGTCAGTCCATACCAGCTGCAGCCCAGGAGTGCCAATTAAAAAAGAATGAACTAATAAATTATCAGTATATTAATTTTAAAATAAAAACTGGAATTAGTCAATTTATAAATGGACAAATAAAAAGACACATTTAAATGCATTTATTTAATTCATGTTTAAAAATGTCATTATATTTAACAATAAAATTGTGCATTAATAAGTCATATTTATTTCATGTTTAAAATATCATTAAATGTAGCAATAAATGAGTACATTAATGAGTCTTTTAAAAGGACTTTTTAATGCACTTTAAAAGCACCTTTTAAATTGCATTTTAAAAAGGTATTTGGCGATTGCTTTTCTTAATTCATTTGCCAATGGCTTTTCTTTTTCGTTTTGGTTTTTCTTTTCCTTTTCTTTCTCCAATTGAGTATTGAGTTTTAAAAAATGTCATTGGACTGTTGACTCATGGGAGCAACCAATGATCTTTCAACTCAGTTATAAAACACACCCCCTCTCCCACGTGCCACTCGAAGAGGATGTAAGATGGCCTGTCATTGGACGATGGTACGAGCAGTTTACATGATATTATTGGATCTGCGAATCCCGCGCATAAGGAATGGATGCAAAGCATACAGGAATTTAATGGTGGCTCGTTCACTGTTGCTGTGAAATTCTGAACGCGGCCCTACCTGAGCGTGCACAGTGATATGTGTCCAGGATGGGAGCTGGTAATCGTGATGCTGTCAACAGAACCAGCCTCCTGATTGATTGCTTTTGATTGAGTTTAACTTGTATTGAACCCTGAATATTCCTTTAAGGTTTTAATTGCTAAAAAATTTTCCCCTTCATGAAGGCAGTGAGATGTTTTTCAAAAGATACATCTAAGCTTTGGAATGTCACAGTCGATCATAAGACACGTGAGAGCCAATGGCATTTGACATTAGTCAAGAAATGTAACGCTTCCTGAGGCAGGAATGAGTTTGGGTCAGCTTCTAAATGTTACAGTGCATGGGATTGCTGATCATTAAATAAAGACTTAAACATGGTTCAGTTACTCACACAAAACCATCACACAGCCTTGGAAGATCCAGAATACAGCACAGGAATAAAGGATTACTTTTATGACCATTTTAAAGTGCTATTCTCATTATCTGAGCCGCCACTCAGACATTGTGAAAACTTTTATTGTGTCCCATGGTAAACAAAATAAAAATTAAATGATGAACCAATTATTTAAATGATTTAAAAATGTTCAACTCATGAGAATACATGAGAACCAATGGCAATGATGTCAAACTTGTTGGGACGTATCTAAAAGTGTCATTTCTGAATTGAACACAAGCATTTGAGTTATATGGCAGAGCAGAAGATTATCAGTGAATAGCAGCTTACATTTTGGTCCGTTTCTCACACAAAGCTATTGTATGTCTTAAGAAGTCTTGGAATATAGCAGACAAGTCAATCTGGACTTCTTTTATGGTGCTTTTTTTTTTTTGTGTGTCCTTTTTGGAGCTTGAAATTATAAAATTAACAGGGCCAGCGCTGGCCAAATTGATGTCCTACGTAGAAGGCGGGGGGACTGTAAATTACCTAGCATATTACTTCACACACTGGATGGAAAAGAGCAGCATGGACATTTTGTGTTCTTTACGAAAGCAAGAAAATAAAACAGGGTAGAAACAAAATGAGGGTGAGTAAATGATGACAATCTTTCATTTCGAGTAATTTATTCCTCTTATTGTATGCTTCTTATTCTTACCTATCCTTTGGTATTCCGGGCGTATTTGTAAAGTATTGTAGCCTGCAGTGCTGCCAATAATAATTAATAGTATATTTAGCATAAAGTCTTTGGCAGAATTTTCTGAGCCTCGTAGTTGAATGACAATTGTAAAGCTTAACTGGAGGAGTGTGGGGCCTTTCTGAACTTGGTCCCTCTCTTTGCTGTTCTCTCTCAAGAGGGTCTGAATGATTGAGCATGTGATTAACTTCAAACATATGTCAGTATCCAGCGAACCCAAACAGTGGAAAATATTGCCTTGAGGGAGGGCAGCAAATCCATAAGCTGTCAGTTTATATTGGTAGTCACCAAGAGCTGGTATAGCGGAGGTCTCCAACAATAACCACTGTGACTATGGCGGAGAGAAACATCTCATTTTGAAGGAAGCAACAGAGAGCTGCTGAATACAGACATTAGATATACGTATAGTGAGAAATATTTTACTTTTTTCCACAGTGCATCGTTTTGTGTTACCTGTGTGCTTCATAAATCCAACACATGTCCTGTTCCTGGAATCTTGAGTGTCTTTCCATCCCCTCCCACCCCTCCTCCTTCCCTGCCTTGCTCCAGTGTTTGTGGCAGGGGCAGGTGCCCCTCCCTTGGACAGTCAGCTCAGGAAAGACTCCCGCTGGGCAGACGAGACTAGGCCGAAGTTTAGGCCAAGCTCCTGCTGAGAGAGAATAAGAGGCTCCCTTTCTCTACACATACACAGACCTAAATTCAAAATTCACATCTGTTTTCTCTCCCTCTTTCTTTCCCTATCTTTCCCTCTTTATAATCAGTATTGTTCATCCAGTTGGTGTGGATGATGTAAACAAAACAAAAACAGTGAAGAAATAGATTTTAGAGTGCTAAATGTTGGAAGGACATTGTTCTATAGTTGGAAATCACAGAAGGTGGTCTTTGGTTGTGTCAATGAAGTCACTGAATGTGGAAAAATGATATGCCCAGGCACTTCTGGAGCAAACGTTAAAAAGCTTTTTGAAGCCCTCCGACCTGAAGCTCCACCTACTTTGAGGCCTACAGCTGATTCCCGTTCAGTCAGTTCAGATCAATCAGCATGAACACACCTGCATGCAGAGTTATTAGTGAGCTGGTGCAAATTTACCTACATCTGTACGATCGTTCGCATAGAGACCTTTTCCATGAACATGTCATGCAATTGTTTTGTTTAATTTAGCCTACAAAAGGAATCAAATCTACTCAAATTCCTTTAAGTACCCTGTTGTTTGATATGCTGCTTCACTCATGTGTCGTCTGCAGCCATTCACATATCTGCCCAAAGTAAGATAAGCTTATCATCATTCTTGCAAAAGGTAAACATTACAAATTACACGTTATCTACTGCATATATATACTGTATTACTTTAAATAATCATTGAATAGTTAAAACAGCTTCTATTACTGATCTCGTGTGAATTCTAAAAAACAAAACATTTTACATTTGATTTGGTACACTTTACTACCAAAATGTCCTGAAGTAAGAAAACACAATAACTTGCGCATGGGTGCTGATCTACGCCTTTATTAGCGTAATCTGTGTTCACACACATATACCACAACGTTTATGTCAGTTCACTGCAAATCTTGCAGATGTGACAGAAAACCTGCCTTCATCGCTGGTAAACAGAAGAGGCCAGCAATACAAGTGTCTCTTTGTAGACCGTGAGGCTCTGGTGCCATAAAGCACCCATCTCGTGCCTCATTCCCTGTCTTCACATGTCTATGTTAGCCACCAAGATCAGGCAAGACCCTGGTTTGCGTGCTTTGGAGGCCGGAGGTTACATAAACGGACAACAGCACTACAGTTCACACTCTGGTTCTGACCAGCAAAACTGTTAAAATGCCATGTTTGCAGATCTTGCGCTCTTTTACCCAGCTAATCTCTCTTTCCTTCTCTGTCTGTCTCTTGAAAGCTTTTTTTTTTCAGTTGCATTTTGGCTTTTATCTCTCTCTTCTGTAGCTTATTGTAGGGCCAAGAGTTCTTTGCTTCTTGAATGTAATATCTGAAATCCTTCAAACCTCTTGTACAAAACCATAGACAGTACAGAATTAAAATGCCATAGTAAGATATGCCTGGAACTCCACTCCTGGGCCACATACAGTGGGGTTCTGTATGCATGGGACCCTAGTGAAAATGCTTTTTTTTGCATTCTTTTCTAATTCAATAAAAATGTTTACATTAAAATTAACAAATTAACTTCAGAATTTCTTAGTGTTTGGGAATGCCCATTACCCATTATGCACTCGGACATGGATTCCACAAGTTTTGTCCATGTTTATAATGTTCCGAAAAGGTATCCTGTGTGTTTCAATGGAAGCATTGAAATCTGACCTTTTTTTAGAAAGAAGTTAACCAGGTCATGTCACAAATTCGCCTTAATTTGTTTGTGACTTATCTTAAATATTTATTTTACATTATACACCAAAACTGTTCCTTTTAACACCTCTGATAAATGTTTCAAAATAATTAAAATCCGTTTATTTCTAGATTTAGATGAAAATGAGATCCAACTTTTGGACCCCACTGTAACTTATACTGATCAGTTGTATAATAGTAAAGCTTGGGGTTTTGTAGAGATATTGCACCTCCTTGTGGTTAATGGTTTAGCTTACAGCATTTGAAAGCCTGTCATGTGTTTCAGCCTTCTATCTCTATGGATCTCACAATGAGACCACAGTTTAAAGGACTCCTTAAATACTCAAGTGTACATGAATGTCATGTCCTTTGTTTGTTTCATGCAGGTAACATCATACTGTTGAGACCAACAGTGCACTATAAAAATAACATTTAAATATACTATTTAATAACTAAAATTTGTTTTCACAGCAGTCAAAAAATACCAGATTTAATCCCCAAAACACAAATGATAAGATTTAAAAACAAACAGAAAATTACATTTTAATTGCACTTTTACAATATGATTGTTAATAAAATAAAAAAAGCTGTTAAATAAAATAAAAAAGTAAAAGTGACTTACAAAATTGACATTTTTTTTAACTGAACATCATGTACTCTCCCACCCATTACATACAGTCTAACAATCTACTGTTAATGTGTAATCTGTCTTTCTCATATAACTATGATTTTTCAAATTCATAAAGTGATATTACACACGTCAAAAGACGTCATTGGCATTTCTGTCAGTTTTTGTAAAAATGTATTTGTCTCCTTAAGGTTGAGAACTTTAAAACTTCAAAGTCTGTTATGATGACACACAGGTAGTAAAGATATTTCAGAATAATCACACAGTCATATTTTTATTTAATGTTTATTGATCACCTGAGGGAGAGTTACATTGTAACCTTACACCTGTTCTTGTTCTCCTGAGATAATAAATTGTGCAAAAAGATAAGTAAAAAGTTCAAGTAGGAAAACACAAACGATTTACACCATAAATGAAAAGAGCAAAGTTTTAGTATCCTGATGCAGCCTTTAAATCAACAGTATGCCAATCTGTTTTGACTGCTTTACATTCATCAGCAATGTCTCAACAACAGTTAGCAGTTGTAGAACTGATGTTTATGAGGGAAGCAGCTCAGATCACATATGACCATATTAAGAGCCTACAGAACATTCACTTGGACACTTATCTCAGGTAGAATCAGTTACACCAGGTGGGCTTCTCTACAAAAAAATAAACAATAAAACACTCTTTTTAATCTTGCATGGCTGGTACTACAGCCTGTAATAGCATTGTCTTGTACTTGCATCTTAAACTTCTCATTAAGGCGAGCAGCCCTGAGCACATTTGTGCACTGGAATGTGGTGAAATGTCTGGAATTTTCAGGGTTTTATTATGTAATATATAAGCTGTATTAAGATATAAAGATCAGTGGGCACACTGACAAGTGAAAGAAGGCATGGGAAAGATTTGGCTTGGGCTACCATAACATTACTCCTTAACATATCCTACAACTATTTCATTAATGGCCTGCATTGGTCAGTGAACCCTAAACTGATAGGAACTCCTCAGGTGGTCATCTACAAGCCTTCATCATCACATGCAGTGAGGCACAGCCCTGTACTCGAGATCTGCTAACATGTAGCTTCAGTGTAGAGCCCTTATGATCCTGTTTGTGGGATTTTGTAAGTGTGATAATGTCTTTCAGCTTCTGTCTCAGTTGTCTCTGAATGCGCTTCCTTGAAGGCCGTGTGAGGTGCGATGTGGGCCGAGCCGTTCTGTCTAAAAACTTCAGGAAGGCCAATACGTCCAGTATGTAGTGTTTGATATTTGTGACTGTCGTGTTAGCTTTTTGGAGGCTCTCCACCCACCTTAACGAAAGGTTTAATAAGATGAACAATTTGAATGACAATTTCAAGCATTTTGCCACTCTGACATCTTTTGCTGGGCTCATAATGTTAACATTAAATTAGACTTGATGCTAAAAGCCTAAGGTTAAAGATGCAGCATGCAGGGTCCGAAATTAACTTTTTAGCCTATTCTGTTGGATTTCTAGTTTTTACTCTGCTAAAGCACAAGAAAAACATGCCCCATGTCTCAAAAAGGAAAGCAAAGAGAAAACGGCAAGAGGTTTAGCATCATTTGCTGAGGGGTTGTGTATGCCACTGGACACAAACACACAGAAAGGTAAAAGTTCCCAGACTAGCTATAAAGGACATTTATTGAAAAATACTATACAACAAGTAATTAAATGGTATATGAGTTTTAATGAGCTAGCTAGTGTAATCTACCTCCTTGATGAAAAAGGCATTTAGAAAAATAATGTACTATGGCCTACTAGTTAAACCAACATCATAAAATCATGAAGATACACAAAACAAACACTATTTCTCACTGTGCTCAGAACCATTCAGCCTGAAAGCGGCTTAGCTAAATGATCAAAGTTCAGCCATGAAACTCTATGTGGTGCAAGCTGATGTGGTGCAAGCTTGACTTGCTATCTGTTAGCCAATTGGCTTGTTCACTTGTGACATGTTAAGCCCATCAGCTCGAATGGTGTAGACTGATAAGCCCCCTTGAGGATAAAATTGGAACGTGTTACATTACTTTCATAAGTTGACACAGACATTGACAGGAAAAGAAACGCACCCGTGAAAGTGTCACTGCGAAATTGAAATTTACCCGCATTTGGCGCATGGCAGATGTTGATTCCGGACCCTGGCAGCATGTATTTTCTTGCATCACTAGCAGCACCAAACGGAAGTGCAGACTGTTTGTTTAATAGCCCGACATTACAATTAGCTCAACCTGATGTGAGACTGGTCACTTTTGCAATTCCATTTGGTGCTGCAATTTCAAGACTCTGATTTTGTATTCATTTTTCAAGCAAGGTTAAAGTCATTTTCATGGCATCCTAGCAGCAAAATACACTGAATTTCATTTGTGGGAATTGAATTTGGATTTTCATATAAGGGTATTAATCACATTCATATATCTAATCAGAAACCCTATTCTGTTAATCAAACTGTAAATTATTTCTCTGTACTCACTTATTAATCTGGTCCATGTTGTCTAAAAAGAGTAGTGTTTTCATTGGGGGATATCCTTTAGCCATGTGGAGAATGAAGTTTCTCACATGATTGATTTTCTGTGTTGTATTCTTTCTTGCTTTACTTGGACTCTTACCCAAGCAATTCCTGCAGAAACCTTTGAGAAGTTTATCTGTACAAAAAGAGCGCAAAACATACATTAACTGTCCCTAACAGTAATCATGTGTTTATAATTAAAATGTTTCACAGTGGAGCTTACCACAGCAGTCACTGTTCAATTCCTCAATAAACTGTTCAGTCTTCAAGTCTAGACTGCTGACTGCTGACAGACCATGCATTTCTTTACTTACATTTTGCTCTTGTGCACTGGGCATTTGTGAATCCATTGAAAATTGACAGGTTCTCAACTCTGAACTTACCCCTGTGGAACAATGTGTATCAGCATATGAGTCACTCTCATTTCCTAAGATTAAAAATGCAGTTCCTAATAGTAATCATGTGATTAGAATGAAAATGCTTTATGTTCCAAAGGTATGGTGGAGCTTACCATAGTCATGGTCACTATGGGAAGAACAAAGTGTTAGTTGTTGGGAGTTCTTTGTACAAAGAAGAGCACAAATACGTTTTTGAAGAACTGTAATCTCCACTTTGAGTTCCTCTCTGACTTTGGCAAGAACTAGACAATTTTCACATGGACTCTTCATGGCCAGTCCAGAAGCAGAGCTGGCAGCTCGACAAGTGGTAGAGGATACTTGGTTTGGAGTGGTGAATGTCAGCACATTGGCAGCATTGGTAAGGTATGTGATATTGGTGGAACAGAGGTTAATGTCATCTTCCCTGTTAATGGTCAGTTCCTCAATGGACTCCTCAGTCTTCAAGTGCAGACTGCTGATTGCTGGTGGATTGTAAGTTTTACTGCTGTGAGTTTGTGCAAAAACCTCTGAGGTTTCCACTGTGAAACAAGGGAAAAGGGATTTTTGTAACTCTTGTCCTACTGGTCAAGAATGGAAACAGGACCCAAGTTTATCTAACCAAAATTTGACAAACACCACAAAACAAATACATGACATGCAGGGTCTATAAATAATTATATAATGCTTTAACAATTAAAAATGTTCTTTTAATTATTGTGCTTAGTGAGTATTTCACAAAATGCCGTCTAGTACAAAAAAAAAGAAGAAGCTTTAATTAGTTACTAATAAGCCTTGTATGAGCATGCTACCAATAAAATCATGTAACAATAAAACAGATTACTTGCCATTTCCAAGGTAAAAATTTCCACTTTTCAGTTCGTTGAGAGTAAGTGGAACTGGCTGAGAAGCATCTAAACCCCCAGACATCTTCTCTGAATCATGCTGCATGTTGCCACTGCACCAAAAACCTGACTCATCTGAATCTTCCTGTTTCACTTGTATGATGTGCAGATCAAAGGAGGATGGATCTGGAGGTGGACACATACATTCTTATAACTGCTATCAAAAGTTGATTATTATTGTTAAGACTACCCTTGAATTTCAATGATAATGCATTACAAAAAAAAATTCTGAACCCATCTGCAAATTGGCATCTTCCGTTTTATAACAGAGTCTCCAGTCATAGGAACAAGGAACAGTATGTTGCTCAACAGCAGCCAAGAGCTTGCATCAGTAATGTTTGCCAAACAGAACAACCTGACAAGAGTACTTGCCATTTCCATCAAAAAGATCACCATCTTCTTGCAGTCGTTTGGGTGTAAGTGAAACTGGGCTCCAAGGACCTAAACCTCCAGTCTCATTCTGATGGCCATAGCTGGGATGAAAGATCTGTAAGTGGACAGATTCCTGTTAATAATACATGCTTTCTGATGTAACTGCTTGCACACCTGGTCCAATGAGTTTTGATTCAAAGAGGAAGTAGATTATTAAATTCTTCATTCTTGATGTCATTTCTCAGGTGTGCAAAGCTGAAAGAGAATACTGGCTTAACTGTGGAACAATAACATTTCTGCCAAATACTGAGAACTACACACCATAAACAGCCTTGACCACTGACAGTTTATGTTACATGTGCATGACAGCAGATTTTGTGTCACTGCCACTCCCTGTATCTGTTATAGAATAGAAAAAAGCAATATGTAAATTAAAATAAAATTATTAATCACTTTGTTGACAACTTATATTTATAATTTCTATGCTATCTATTGGTCAATTAAATTTTTATAATTAATTGATTTATGTCTGATTATCAGATTGTCTCTTCCATCCATTTTCCCACATTTCATAATAAAACCTTTTTATTGACATTTGATTTTTACATTTCTCTAACTGGGTCCTATGGACTCATCTCAATTGTTTTGGACATTCAGTGGTCATTGACAGGCCCAGACGGAATCTGCTTACTATTTTCTGCACTAATTTTGCTGAAACATCTGTTGAATTCTGCGCAATGGATTTAAACCTGGTAAAATGTGTTAAACTGAATGGAGGAGTACTACAGTCTTAATGGCTGCTGAAAACATTAGATAAATTAGCTAAAATATGAGTTTAATAGAATATTAATTGAACTCAAAATTTAGATTCAAGCTTTAGATTTAGGTTTATTTTTTATATTTAACTATGTATAGAATGGGCAATTTTTCTTGAAACTGAAATATTCAGTTTTTTTGCACTAAGGTGCACTCTCCTATAGACATTAATAGTAATTTTGAACCATATGTATAAAATTATGAGCACACATGAGATGAGCACTCACAGTCATTTCAGTAACCTTATAAAAGCTGTTTTATTCTACATGGAGAGGGTCCGCACATGGGGGCTGCCATGTTAGAATCACATGACCAGCCAAATTCTACTCACTTAATCTCAGTAACCGCCCTGTTATTGGACACTTTCACTCATTTAATCAATCATCAATCATGGCTGACTGTGGATAGTGAATTTCTACAACAGAACTGGTAACTGAAAACTATTGAGTTTGAATGATGCTGCACACAAAAATGACTGAGTGCACCTTTAAACTAATGTCAATGTTCTGCATATACCGCATGAGTGTGTTAAAAAACCAGGACACGTGATTACAATAAATACACTTTTAAAGGAATATTCTGGGTTCAATACATGTTAAGCTCAATCAACAGCATTTGTGGCATAATGTTGATTACCACAAACATTAATTTAGACTCGTTCCTCCTTTTCTTTAAAAACAAAAGCAAAACTCGAGGTTACAGTGAGTCACTTACAATGGAAGTGAATGGGGCCAATTTTTGGAAGGCTTAAACAGAAATGTGAAGCTTATAATTTTATAAAAGCACTTACATTAATTCTTCTCTTAAAACTCAAGTATTATTTGAGCTGTAAAGTTGTTTAAATTGTCATTTTTACAATTTTAGGGTTTGTAGACATTAAATCAACCTGGTAACAAAGTTGTCAAATTGGATATAACTTTACACAGAAAAGGTTAGTAAGTGATTTTATCACACTAAAATCATGTTTACATGCATATTGTTTATGTTTTGTGGCTATACCTTTGAAAAAGTGAGTATTTTAACAGTGCCTCACTGGAACCCACATTTTTTAAAGAAAAGGAGGAACAAGTCAAAATTAATTTCTGTCGATTGAGCTGAACTGAACCCAGAATATTCATTTAAATGAGAGAATGGATCGTGAACTTTATTCTATCAAAACACTATCTCTGTTCAGAGGTCAAAGCAATGTTAGTGTAATGTTAGGTAGTATGATTTCTAAACATTTGTTTTTGGATAATATTGATGTGTTTAATGACAAGTGTAGTAATCAGATGATTGGATCTCTTTTTGTTACTATTTCTACTCCATCAAAATATGTGTGGGTATATAGGCTTATGTGTCCCTCGTGCGTGGGGAAAATATGTGGGGAGTTTTTAATTGTTAATGTGTAACAAATAAATCTGAAGGTATCCTTTAAAATTGCTCACATAATATATCCTGTGAAAGAAACACCAGAGAGCTTTCTGGATTTAGTGTAATTAGAGTTAATGATGAAAAGGATAATATTGTCCATTCATTTTTGATGTCCTTGTACTTCATTTTGGCATGAGATGTCGCAATTTCTGAGTGTGAAAATTATACTTAATTTAGCCCTCAATTTCTCAACAGTTTTACTTCACTCAAATGAATGTAATTTTAAAAAGAAACACATATTTGATTGATTTGTTATTGTTGTTAGGAAAACATTATATTCAAACAATTTTTTTTCATTTCCAAACTGCCCTTGTCATTAATTTTGAGTCTATAAAAACAGTCATTGTTAAATTATTTTTTATGTTTGTGATGCCCTTTTATTTGTTTGTTTTTGTTTGTATTTGTACTGTTGTGTTAAAAGTCTGGATTGTTAGTGTAATTAAAAATAAATCCCTAGAACACCCTAGCAACCGCTATTCATCGCCATGGCAACCACTCACAACAAACGAGCATCATGGCGGCGAGTTACAAAAAAAAAAAAAAAAAAGTTAAAAAATGTGATAAATGAACGAGAAACGTTCTTTAAATGTGCACTTAACGGAAGCTGAGACACCCGGCCGTTCAGTCACTGCGAATAAACGGTTAAAATATTGATATGCAAATATTACACATTTAAACATGTCACTGTTGAGATATAATTATTAACCAATCATGTCTGAGTGTAAATAGTAACATTTAATTTTCCCATTTGTAATTAACGACCAGCTTAAAAAAAAAAAAAGTAGAATTTCGCTTGGTACCCGGGAATACGAGAAGCAAATGATATTTTACCTCAGCTACTCTGTACTGTTCAGGGTGGTGTATGATATTCGGGACCGCCGATTTCTTCAGGCATCTACGTTTCAGTTCTGTCTTCCTCGCAGATTCTGTCAGGTAGTCCTCTTCGGAGAAGTGAGCGCCACACACTCGGAGATCAAACTTCCGAAGTCTCCAGATCGGTGTGTTCACGTCTATACTTAGAGCGACCAACCATAGTTTGAGTATCTTTGGAGAATTAAATGGGAGACGATGAAAACTCCATACACTTCTTCTCTTCATGGTGTTAAAGCAGTTAGGAGCAGCACACGGTCGACCCATGACTGCAGCTGTTTTTAAACAAACGCACGAGACCAGGACGCATTCTTCCTTATATCGCCACTCACTCTCTCTCTCTCAGTCACTCACTCACTCACTCTCACTCTATCTCTCTCCCTCTCTCTCTCTCTCTCTCTCTCTCTCTCTCACACACACTCAAATTCAAATTTAAATGAGCTTTATTGTGCATTGTATTGCCAAAGCATTTATATGAGCATGAAAATAAGTAGAACAAATTCTGTACTGAACAAGTGTGAAAAAAAAGGTTATATACTTTCAGTGGTGTGTGTTTGCATATGTGTGTATGTGTGTGTGTGCCTGTGTGCGTGTCTGTGTGTGAATAAATGGGCGCATCACTGTTTGGTCGACTCTTATCTCTTTTTGTGGCAGGCATTGATGTACTTTGCTGCTCGTGAAACGCAGTCTCTTTGTTCACCATGTAAATATTGAGCTTGTGCATCATTCTTCAACTTTTTGAAGTTGGGACGAATAATTTCAAATTTGGGAAAGAAGTGTTTTCGAATTTCATTGTAATTAGGGCAGGTGGTTAAGAAGTGCAGCTCTGTTTCTATTTCTCCTTGGCTACAGTACAGGCATAACCTGCTCTCTTTGGGCATCCAGCTCTGTCTGTATCTGCCCTTCTCTATAGCCAGGCTGTGGTCGCTCAGTCTGTTCCTCGTCATGTTTTTCCTCAGTTTGTGGTCTCTAACTGTGCTCAGGTATTATGCTGTCATGTAATCTCTGTTTAGGGCCAAATAACATTGTAGTTTGCTTTGTTTTTGTGTTGTTTCATTCCAATAAGTTAGGTAGTTTTCTTTTTGTGCATTAATCATTTGGTTGGGCCGGATTCTGTGGATGAGGGTGTCAGTGTCCTGAGGCTGATTATTGTTAGTCGTGTTAGTCTGTGTTTGGAGCCTCAGGACCAGCTGAATGAGGGGACTCTTCTCAGCGTTCACTTCATGGTTTTTAAGGGCTTTAAAATGATAAGAGTTAGGGGTCACTCAATTTTAGATGTTTCCAAAATGTAATGGTTCTTTTCTCAATGTGGATTAATAGAGGGTATTGGCCTAATTCTGCCCTACATGCATTATTAGGTGTGTTTCTCTGTACCCTAAGAATGCTTTTACAAAATTCTGTATGCAGGTCTGCAATCGGATTTTTGTCCCATTTGTCAAATTCGTGATATTACTACTCTCTCACTCACTCACTCACTCACTCACTCTCTCAATTCAATTCAATTCAATTCAATTCAAGTAGCTTTATTGGCATGACAAAAGTACATTTTTGTATTGCCAAAGCATTTAAAACAACATAGAAAATAGTTTAGAACAGAATTAGGATTTGAACAAGCAATATAAAAGGAAAAACATTGAAAATCATTAAAGAAAAACAAATAATAAAAATTATTATGATCAATTATGTTTCAAGTTAACTTTAACTAATTAACTATATAAACTGAATTAAACATTATCTACATTCATGTGTAATGGGGGGTTTGCGGTGTGAGTGGGGGGGGGGGGGGGTTACATTTTTAATAATACATTTATCGAATGTTCATTTCTTAGTTGTGGTTGTCCCTCAGGAGATGGCAGGATGTTACAAATCTTGCAGCTATATTTGCACATTCAGCTTTTTCACCAAGGATAAAAATAAGTTTTTCAGTTGGGGTGCAGTTATTAAATTGGGGAAATATTTTGTTAATTTTGGGATAATAGTGGTTTCTGATGATTTCATATTTTGGACATTCTGTGAGGAAGTGCAGCTCTGTCTCCATCATTCCCAGATTGCAGTGAGAGCAGTGTCTCTATGGCCAGGCTGTGCTCGCTGAGTCTGTTCATTGTCTACGCTTTTCTTAAATTCACATCAGTCACTGTGCTCAGGTAGTTTGCCACGGTGTACTCTCGATTTAGTGCAGAATAACATTCCAATTTGTGTTGATTTTTAATGGTGTTTGTCCAACTGGTGATGTACAGTATTTGTCTTTTTCTGCGTTTAGAATTTGGTTGGTCCGAATGAGTTATAGTTTGTCCTGAGGTTGTCTGATCTCTGTAGGAGTAAGTTCAGTCAGTCTCAGCCCCAACTGGCAGAGGGGACTCCTCGCCTCACTCAGCTCTTGGTATTTTAGGGCTTTAAAATGGTATGCGGTGGGGTCACTTGTCTTTAGGTGTTTCCAGAATTTGATGGCTCTTTTTTGGATGTTTAAAAGTTGAGGGTATTGGCTTAATTCTGCCCTGCATCCTTTGTTTGGTGTTTTTCTTTGAACTTTTGAGTATTCTTTAGCAAAATTCTGAATGTAGAGTTTCAGTGGGATGTTTTTCCCAATTTACAAAGTCACATTTTATAGGTGGACCCCACACTTCACTGCCATATAATGCAATTGGTTCAATTATTGATTTGAAATATTTGAGCTAGATTTGAATTAGAATATACATTTTAATTGACATTTTAATGGCATAGAAAGCCCTTTGAGCTTTCTTTTTGAGTTCATTTACTGCCAAAATATAGTTACCCATTGGAGTGATTTTCAGGCCGAGGTAAATGTATGTTTTTGTGGTTTCAATGGTTCGATACGTTTGATACTCACTCACTCACCCAGTTATTGAACTAATTTAAATTCACCAAGAAAATGCTACGACCTAAACATAAACAAGTCCTTTTATTACTGTAATAGGTAAAGGATGGGCAAGGAGGTGGCGGGAACCGGCTGAACACTAAACATAACATTTAATGATAAACTCAACATAACACAAATATAAATAAACACAGACACACATGCAGCGCGGCCGCGTGCGTCTACCTCTCTCCTAACCGGCGTCTCCAGCTGCCCTTTATCTTGCTCTCCCGCTGATCAGCTGATTCAGCACCGGCCATGCTCCATCATGGCCCGGCCACGCCCTCCTCCTCGTCACACTCCTCAGGTTCAGGGATTCAGGCCGGGGCGCTACCTTCTCTGGAGGGGAGATGCTGCCCTTTCGGCCGTTCTGTCAGCCGGTGGTCAACCCGCCTCACGTGGGGAGAGGAAAAGGGCAAGCAAAGACACACAGAGAGAGAGAGAGAGAGAGAGAATAACTTGCTCGCCAGCTCCCGGACACACTGTTGCCCGGTCCTCAACCGCTCCTTCGTCCTCTGGTGGACACCAACTCGCTCCTCCCCCGGTGGATGGCAGCGAGTCTTCCTGCCCCGGTGGACGGAACCGCTCCTCCCCTTCTCGGCAGACGGCTGCGGTTCCTCTGGCTCTCGGCGTCTGGCAGCAATCCCTCCGTCCCCAGACAGACGGCGAGGACTCCGCAACAGTGCATCCCTCCTGGGTTTCGGCACCACTGTAATAGGTAAAGGATGGGCAAGGAGGAGGGGGGAACCAGCTGAACAGTCAACATAATGTTTAATGGTAAAACTCAACATAAAACAAACATAAAAAAAACACAGACACACATGCAGCACGGCCACATGCGTCTCTCTCTCTCCCGAACCGGCGTCTCCAGCTGCCCTTTAACTCACTCTCCCGCTGATTAGCTGATTCAGCGTCAGCCATGCTCCATCACGGCCCGGCCATGCCCTCCTCCTCGTCACAATTACTTTCTGCTATTTTCTCTCTTCCAAATACATGTTTTCAATGTTTATTCTGCACATCTCCCACTTTCTTGTGTGGCAAACTCATAAAATCACCCCTCTGTGATGCTTTCTGCAATGCTTGTCATGTGGAGGGCAATGCGGCGCTTGACACTGGTGTTGAACGGAACGTTGACGCCTCGACTCAACCCGTGTAAAATGCGCTTTATATTATTGAAACTCAAAATTATTATTATTAGTCAGTAGATTTGTAGTCATGCAAGTTTTAATGAAGGAGAAGGTAAGGACATTATTGATCCTCACTATTATTAGACTATTATTGAAGTTATTTTGGATGGAAATCATGTTCAAACTGAAGGAAAACAATAGATCTGCCTTGTTCTTTTAATGCTCAAACACTATAAAGTCTCTTGGTAGATTTCGGTCGTGAATGACTCAAAATGATTCAATGACTTGCTCATAGCACATAGGACGCACATTTTTCGCCACCAAATAGTGGCAGATACTCTTACACCCCTGTTTAATTATGAACATACAGTAAGTATATAGTGGCATCAATGCAGCATTTGTATTGTGTTTATTTGGAGTCCCACAGACACCCTACACCAACCCCTAACCCTACCTTACAAAAATTAACCACAGTTTTACTACAGTAACCATAGTATCACCATGGTATTAGAGCTGGGTGATATGTAAAAAATATTTTAGCAATAATTGCCTTAAAAAATATTGCGATATCCGATTACATCGTCAACCCCCCTGCCGAGGGTCGGTGAATTTTTTTGCTGTATTGATTTTGCTTTAAAAATGTAATTCATTTATTGAAACACGAAAAACATAAAAGACATTTCAAAATTCAAATTGCACTTTAAACTAAATGAAAAAAGCAATAAAATAATGAAGTGATCAAAAAATCTTATTTAACCACCTCCCCAAATCCAAACATTCACCGTCTCCAACGGCTCCACTTGCATTACGGAATCCGCAATGCATGACAACCGCGGGGAAATAAGACGTCTTAAACTCACAGCACCTCCCGAAATGATCAGAGATAATCTGCAGCATTCTCATAGACGACATTATTCTTGCAAACAGTTTTCAGACGAATGAAACAGAAAAAAAAGAGTGAAAACTCTCAGCGAATCAGACACAAGCATTGATGGCTTTTCTTTTGTTTGTTCTTAAAAATATAATAAAGTGTGTTTCTTCAAGTGCATGTCTTTGTGACTAACAGCATTTCTTGTCACGTGTCACTCCGAGATGTCTCACATGTCGCCCGCCTCTTGCGGGTAGATGAGCAAAATTACTCGCACATGAAATACATTTGGACGAGGAGCTTGTGAACTGGATTCAGCCTCGTCGCATTTGGCAGGTGACGGGTGCTAGTTTCACACCCTGGCCACTATTTAATATATTTGGCGACTTCCCAGATCCATGGTTTTGCCATTTCCCGATATTGTCGATCATCATCTGTTCGCAATTGGCATCGGGATCTTTTTGTAAGACATTGTCGATATCCAATTACATTGTCATATCGTCCAGCCCTACATGGTATTTTTCTAGTAAAAGCATAGTAACCTCAAAATTAAACATGGTTACTATTAACTAATATTAACAACATGTTACTGTAGTAACACCATGGTTAGTGCATCAGAACTATATAGTTTCCACCAAAACACATGGTTACTACAATATTACTACAGTAAAACCATGGTTAATTTTATCCGGATCAAATCCTTCTCTCAACTCCCCAACCTTCACTGTGACCAAATCACAGTGAGGAATCTCTTTTTTATTACTATAAGTAGTATTATAGGAAATAATAAAAGTAGAGACATGGGAAGAAGTATGTCAAGGGGTGAGATTCAAACCCAGATCTCCAGCTTGACAACACATACACATTCCATCATTACATCCATTTACATTTATGCATTTGGCAGACGCTTTTAACCAAAGCAACTTACAGTGCCCTTATTACAGGGACAATCCCCCTGGATCAACTTGGAGTTAAGTGCCTTGCTCAAGGACACAATGGTGGTGGCTGTGGGGATTGAACCAACAACATTTTGCTTACTAGTGCAGCGCTTTAGTCTACCACACCACCACATCCACAGCTACTAAAGCTACACATGGGGCACAGTTTGTCGTTACCAGACTACTGGAGCACAATGGTCACTTAGTTATCCAATCTCTTAATCCACTAAATGTCTAACCAGTTAACCAGTTTAATGTCTCTGCCCCATCGCAAAAAATTCAAATATGCCCAGCTTCATTTGATCAGCAGTTGACCCCAAATAAATCTGTCGTGGTTTGAGTCTTGAGTTTGTTTTTGCAGCTAATTCTGCACAATTGTGCAGTTACTTTGCTCTACTTGAATCATTCAAATCACAGGAATTGGTGCTTTTAGGTGATTCTTTAAAAAATAGCCCCGGAAAAAATGTTCGTGGACCAGTGATTCTCTGAACTTTTTCGCCTTTCATGAGTTTGCATCCCTGTAATTTACTGTGGCATTGAAAGAATTAATTTGCAAGAACAAATCAACAAATTAGAAAAGAAGCAAATTTGTTGTTTTTTCATTACCCAATTAGCGTTCTTGCCACCTGTGACCTCATTATACATTACCTACGTGACTTGTGTTTTTTGCACAGCCACATTTCAAACATTACAAGTTCTTGAAAAAGAAAACTATCGACAATGGTTATGTGGGATAGTGGTGTGCCGTGGTATTTTTTAATCCTAAAAAGTGTGCCATGGCAGAAAAAGGGTTGGGAAACACTGTCTTAACTCTAGGTTTATGCCTGTCCTAGACCGTGAATGATCACTCTGCCACATATTTTGTTTATTTTTATAAGAATATCTCAGCTCTGTAGGTTCATACAATGCAAATGAATGCTGATCAGACCTTTGTAGATCCACAAATTACATAATTACATTAAATCTTCAGAAGCAATGTAATAGGTGGGTGTTTCAAGTCTTCTACGGGTTGAAGAACCCAATATATTCTGGCCAATGCCACCGTACTTCTAAGGCTACACTGTAAAAAAAAATCCTGTTAAATTTACAGTAAAAAACTGGCAGCTGTGGCTGACAGAAATTCACTGTAAAAAATACAGTAACCATGCTTCAGGGTTTACAGGATGTAATTTTGATACCTGTATATTTTACGGTGCATTACTGTTTACATTATTAAATGATATAAACTTAATATAACCTGAAACTGTAAAAATCTGCTCTTCACTTTATAATGTATTGCTAATCACCGCAGTATTTACAGAAAAGCACAAGATGACATGAAGTTCATCAGTAGTGGCCTTTTCAAGAGCAATGACCTATAAAAAAACAGTGCTCAGTGTCACTCACACAAACACTCAACACCATCAGGGTAACACATGTGAAATTTAAATAATGCAGTAAACATTCACTAAACTACATCAAATATAACACAGAACACCCCAATGTAGATAAGTGACATTAAAAATAAGAAGAAACAGAACTATTCCCATAAAATATAATGAAATGTGCTGGGTAACGCAGGGAATTCTGGGAAAGCCTGATTATTGTTTTGTTTTTTTACCATAATTTTAATTCTTGTTAAACATAATACAAATGTTTACCGTTAATTATATGGTAAAATTATACTTTTTACATGTAAAAAATTTATTTTTAGAACAATGTACTCTTTACATGTATTGTCTTTTTAAATATTTTATAATTTTTTACCGTATATATTAAAGGTAACTGCCCATTTACCAATTAACATTTTTGTACTGTAGCATTTTTGCAGTCTTTACAGACATCATACAGACATTTTTTACAGTGTATGGTCACACAGGCAGAAAAAAAAAATCATATTTTTTGGCCACTCCGACTCAAATGGTTTTCTGTAGTCAAAACAGGACTAAAACACATGAAATCCTAACCACATTTGAAGGTTGTTTAAAATCCGATTCAAACTGATTTTATCCGAAAATCCGATGTCTCTCGCTTAACTGTGGTACCTACAGTGACAGCATAAAAAAAAAATTGCATTTGCCAACCTTTCCGTTTTTTAAGGCTGTTGTCTGTGACTAATGTGTTCAGATTTGGATACTGTCCTCATAAAAAAATATAATGGCAAAATATCCGTTGCTAAACTCCCACGCATGGTGGACATATGTAAGTTTGAATTGGTACTATGACAACTAATATGGATGTGCCAGTAAAAGCGACTGCAGTCTGCAAAGAAAAGAATTAGATCTGGCCACATACAGTACACATACAGTACACATACAGCAGTTTGAACAGTCTGTCTAAAAAAATGTCTGCCACAACAAGTTATCGGAACACACATGATAAAATTGGTTCGGTAGATCGGCGCTCCCGAAGCAATGCCGCCCTAGGTGCTCGCCTATGGCTGTGTCTCCTTTGAAAGGCTGCGTCCTCCGGAGGTCGCATTTGTCGGCCACATACGTCATCGAGGCTGTCTCATTTCAGAAAAGCGAGTAGGACACTTTGAATGCAGCCTTCGAATGCGACCTTCTTTCACAGGAATTCAGAGGATGCATGAGGTGTATCCTTCGTGGGCACTCACAACCCACAATTCTTTGCTTCAACGGAAATGTCTAAAAATAAATGACGCGAATTTGCCCGTAAATATGATGTTCAAACGCAAGTAATGTTAATTCCCAAGATGAAGTACCTCAGTAGATGGGTGCAGAGTATATGATATGTATAATTATATTAATATATAATTAAAATAAAGCATTAGACTAAAAGTACACCTTTAAAATCTATTTTCACATTTTAAACAACCTTCAAATGTGGTTAGGATTTCATGTGTTTTAGTCCTGTTTTGACTACAGAAAACCATTTGAGTCGGAGTGGCCAAAAAATATGATTTTTTTTTTCTGCCTGTGTGACCATACACTGTAAAAAATGTCTGTATGATGTCTGTAAAAAATGTCTGTATGATGTCTGTAAAGACTGCAAAAATAAATTGAACTGATTTTGGTAAACCATGTCCCAGATACTTTTAAAAACAGGGACTTCGTCGTTTAAATGCGAAAATTATTACGAATCAAAAATGCAATATGTGCTGAGAAACCAGGGTCAGTCTCAATAAAAACCTCAACATTAAGAACTGATATGAAATACAGTGCATCCGGGAAGTATTCACAGCGCTTCACTTTTTCCACATTTTGTTATGTAACAGCCTTATTCCAAAATGGATTAAATTCATTATTTTCCTCAATTCTACAAACAATACCCCATAATGACAACGTGAAAGAAGTTTGTTTGAAATCTTTGCAAATTTATTAAATAAAAAAAAACAAATAAATAAATTAAAAAAAAAAAAAAAAAAAACATGTACATAAGTATTCACAGCCATTGCTCAATACTTTGTTGAAGCACCTTTGGCACCAATTACAGCCTCAAGTCTTTCTGAGTATGATGCTACAAGCTTGGCACACCTATTTTTGGGCAGTTTCTCCCATTCTTCTTTGCAGGACCTCTCAAGCTCCATCAGGTTGGATGGGGAGCGTCGGTGCACAGCCATTTTCAGATCTCTCCAGAGATGTTCAATCGGGTTCAAGTCTGGGCTCTGGCTGGGCCACTCAAGGACATTCACAGAGTTGTCCCGTAACCACTCCTTTGTTATCTTGGCGGTGTGCTTAGGGTCGTTGTCCTGTTTGAAGATGAACCTTCGCCCCAGTCTGAGGTCCAGAGCGCTCTGGAGCAGGTTTTCATCAAGGATGTCTCTGTACATTGCTGCATTCATCTTTCCTGCGATCCTGACTAGTCTTCCAGTTCCTGCCGCTGAAAAACCTCCCCACAGCATGATGCTGCCACCACCATGCTTCACTGTAGGGATGGTACTGGCCAGGTGATGAGCGGTGCCTGGTTTCCTCCAGACCTGACATTTGCCATTCAGGCCAAAGAGTTCAATCTTTGTTTCTCATGGTCTGAGAGTCCTTCAGGTGCCTTTTGGCAAACTCCAGGCAGGCTGTCATGTGCCTTTTACTGAGGAGTGGCTTCCATCTGGCCACTCTACCATACAGGCCTGATTGGTGGAGTGCTGCAGAGATTGTTGTTCTTCTGGAAGTTTCTCCTCTCTCCACAGAGAAACACTGGAGCTCTGTCAGAGAGACCATCGGGTTCTTGGTCACCTCCCTGACTAAGGCCCTTCTCCCCCGATCGCTCAGTTTGGCCAGGCAGCCTGCTCCAGGAAGAGTCCTGGTGGGTCCAAACTTCTTCCATTTAAGGATGATGGAGGCCACTGTGCTCATTGGGACCTTCAATGCTGCAGAAATGTTTCTGTACCCTTCCCCAGATCTGTGCCTTGATACAATCCTGTCTCGGAGGTCTACAGACAATTCCTTGGACTTCATGGCTTGGTTTGTGCTCTGACATGCACTGTTAACTGTGGGACCTTATATAGACAGGTGTGTGCCTTTCCAAATCATGTCCAATCAACTGAATTTACCACAGGTGGACTCCAATCAATTTGTAGAAACATCTCAAGGATGATCAGTGGAAACAGGATGCACCTGAGCTCAATTTTGAGTGTCATGGCAAAGGCTGTGAATACTTATGTACATGTGATTTTTTTTTTTTTCGTTTTTTATTTTTAATAAATTTGCAAAGATTTCAAACAAACTACTTTCACGTTGTCATTATGGGGTATTGTTTGTAGAATTTTGAGGAGAATAATGAATTTAATCCATTTTGGAATAAGGCTGTAATATAACAAAATGTGGAAAAAGTGAAGCGCTGTGAGTACTTTCCAGATGCACTGTATATGATGGATGGCACAAACACATGCCATTCTAAACCTGAGATTCAAGACAGAGTCCTAATTGTCAAGCTGAGGCTCAACACTCAGGAGGTAAAGCCCCTAAGCTGTTTCTAATACCTCTGAATCCTCTGCCTTGAGGTGCAGCTCTTAAAGCCTTTGGCCCTTCACACCCTGCCAGTAATTAAAATAATTTGATACCAGAAAGTTAAACAATTGCTTCCTTAGAGTAAGAACAAACAGATGGAACAGTTGAATAAAAGATGACTTACATGGCTTTTCATTGCTAAGCTAATTTTATTAAAGTTAGGGCATCCCAGAAGTTTCAAATAGGCCCAAGACTCTTTGAAGAGAGAAGGCGTGGCATTTCTCCTCCAGCAAAGCTAAAGAAGAAAAATGGCTTTTTGCCAGCCTTGAATTTGCCCCGGATGTAATTGAAGTCAGCCAACTACTCGTATTCATGCCGTTTGAGGGATATTCTGGCAGAACTCTGCGGGGACAAAAGCCCCTTGACCTAAGGATATGCATTTAAAAAAGGACACAAATTGCAATTAGACTCTATTAATATTTTTCTATGTAATTATGGATTTAATGGACATTTAATGATTATTTAGTATAAAATGAGCAGGCCTACTTTGATCACAGGATGAATATACCCCCAGCCGGCAATGGATACCTCATCGACCACCATGTTGTTGAGTACACCTATCCTGTGTCCAGAGATGGAAATCAGATATCCAGAGAGGAGACCCATGAGAAGCCTGAGGTGAACTTGGCTTGCTTTCCTCCTAAGTTTTTCTGGAAGATGTTTAAGAAGCAGGCGAGTACAGCAGTGTCAGTAAAACTCATATCTGAACATAATTACAATGTGATACCTACTGAGAATCTTGGGGTTGTAGACAGCAGCCTTGTTCTGGAAGAGCTTAATGGTTTTAATTTCCGAAGGTTTTCCTGGAATTAAAGTGACAGTCAATACTCTCACCTTGCTCACATATAGCTTCAGTGTATTGTAGAAAGATTGAGATTCAAACTCACTCGACTTTGAGCCCTTGACAGCCCGTTTGTGGAACTTCATGTGTGTTAATGTCTTTGAGCTTCTTTCTCACTCGTCTCTGAATACGCAGCCTTGATGGCCATGTGAGCTGTGCGACTGGTGAAATCGTTCTGTTTAAAAACTTCAGAAAGGCCAATACGTCCAGTATGTATTGTCCAACAGTCATGATTGTCATATTACACTTTTGGAGGGTCTCCACCCACCTTAATCAAGGAACAGCAGGTTTAATTTGATTGACATATTTAGCCAATGTTATATTTTTGCAGTGCATCTAAATATTTCAAATTAGATAATATACTGTGAGTCTGAGGTCATATTCGTGAATCTAATCAGGAACCCTATCTAAGTTTCCAGTGCTCACTCATTAATCCACTTCATGTTGTTCAGAAAGCACAATGTTTTCATTGAAGGATTTCCTTTGGCCATGTAGAGAATGAAGTTTTTTTTACAGGATCCCTCTTCAATATTGTTTTCTATCTCGCTTTGCATTGGGGGCTATTACCCAAGCAATTCCTGCAGAAACCTCAGAGAAGTTTCTGTACACAAAAGAAAGAACACAGAGGTTGCAGTTATCATGTTGGTAATCATGCTTGCTAAGTTCCTCATTTGTAAGTAGCTTTGGATAAAAAGTTTCTGCGAAATGACTAAATGTAAATCATGGGTTTATATTTAGAATGACGCCAAGGTTGGGGACTGCATTTTGGGGGAACTTTGTATGAAGGATGCTTTTTCTAAGTTCTGTGAACTCAGCTTCAAGTTTTGCTTTCACTTTCCAAGAATTAATTTTTTTTTACATTGACCCTCAATGGCCAGTCCAGAGGCACAGCTGGGAGCACGACTAGTAGTAGAAGATACTTGGTTTGGATTGGTGAATATCTGCAAGACATAAAAAAAACTTGATCAAACAAGATCAAAGGTTAACCCTCCTATTGCGTTCGGGTCATTTTTGACCCGGGAGAGGTAGATCATTTTTAAATACCAAATAGTTTTTAGTTTGGAAACCAAATTTTGTGACTTTGTCAAGACTATAAAAATACAAATAATATTTTTTTCCCCCAGATTTTTTTAAATAAACTTTAAGAGATATAATCATTGAAAAAAAATGTTTGCATCTTTTGCGTTCATGGGTCAATTTTGACCCGAGCATCAACTGTGGATTTTCACATAATATTATGTATGTAGTTTTATTTGTACATCTATGAATGAGAGTTTTTCTTATAAACACATTACTCACATTTCTGTCTTTCCTATACTCTCACACACTCTTTTTTTATTTCTCACTGGGACTGCATCTTGTTTACAAACATGCACACACACATACACATACAGTCACACACATTCCTGTACAAAACAGACATAACAGATGTAACAAACATAACAAATAAACTAAATCAAAGGTACTACTGTCTAAAGGGGGTCTGGTGAGAGCTAAATAGTTTTTTAAAGGGGAAATTGTCCACATTTCACACTGCAGCCATTTGATGATTAACTAGCTTGCAGCATACTAATGCATCAACATTCGGCAGTTCATGCAAGTAAACAGAATAGATTTTGCTTAAAAAACATAGTAAAGCGAATTATGTGCTGAGTGACTCCAGCCAGGTCTCCAAAGCAACCAAATTGGCCCGGTTGCTAGGGAGGGTAGAGTCACATGGGGTAACCTCCCTGTGGTCGCTATAATGTGGTTCTCACTATTGGTGGGGCGCGTGGTGAGTTGTGTGTGGATGCCGCGGAGAATAGTGTGGGCCTCCACACGCGCTAGGTCTCCACGGTAATGCGCTCAACAAGCCATGATAAGATGCGCGGATTGACTTCTCAGACGCGGAGGCAACTGAGATTCGTCCTCTGCCACCCGGATTGAGGCGAGTCACCATGAGGATTTACAGCGCATTGGGAATTGGGCATACCAAATTAGGGAGAGAAAAAACAAACAAACAAAAAAAACAAACAAACAAAAAACATAGTAAAGATGTATTAAATGTTGTATACTTGAGGTGTACAGTTGTTTTGATGATGTTTAGTTGAAAAAAGAATATGTTGGTTTCATAAATTTTAACCACCAAGTTGTTTTGAGCAGTTATGAGCAAAAGGAAATTCATTCAAATTACTAGCAATTATCACTTTAGATGTTAATATACATTTTATATTATAAACATTTTACAGAAATGTTAATAAAAAAATATGTCTTCACATGTTTCACCCTGGGTTTGATGTAGTTAATGTATATTTTGAAATGTCAACGAATTTCTAATTGTTATTATTTCTAAAATAATGGCATATTAATTAGTAACTTTTATGTTTGTTAGTTAATATAACAAAAATATAAATCATTTTACATGCATGAACAGTTTAGAAGCCATCGGCTTATGAATGATTTATAAGCTTAAATTCCACCTTGTCAAAACTGACCTGCGAATGCAAAAGGTGTATGCAGATTCTGAACGCAACAGGAGGGTTAATCAATGTTTAAAAGGTTAATAAATAATGATTAAGTTTATTATAAAATACCCTAAATTTGTATCTTTCACTCCTTCAATGTAAACCTAATGGATTTTTTTCACCATCAAATGATTGGACAATCGATTGGGTATTAAATACCAGAATAGCAATTCCGCACTGTGTAGAAATTGTTAACATTTGTGTTCATCCTTTATGAAGTCAACTAAAATCTTAACAAAATTACTTTTTTGTGAGCATTGTTGGAGTCTCGTCTAGTTTAACCACTTTCTCCCTCGAGTGCTCTTAACACAAAGTTAAATAAGACAAGAAAAGAGACGACTTCGAATTAATTAGTAATCTGTCTGCATTTAAAATCCAACCATCCATAACCATTTAGCAATGTATTACGAAGTTGATTTATATAGTGCATTCCCTAGCGGCCGGAGTTTGCAATTCAATTTTGCGAAACAAAAATGACATTTTAAAACGGTCTTGTATTAAAGGTGTGCTTTATTCGTTTTAAGTTGACACTTAACTTAAACGAAATTCAGTTGGGTTTAAAATAGTTATTAAAATAATTGTTATTTTCATAGTGACATTTAAATGAACTAATTAGGATTTGTCTGCTTCACTCGTTTATTTTGTAGAGCTAAAAACTGACACAAGACAACAAAGATGCGATAAACCTGAACAAGACGCAAGCATTGCGAGCACATTTCTTATGATTCACAAGCCATAGATAAAACATACCACAATGTATCGATTCACACTAGTTAATTAACGCACTCCGTTGTTTGCACATACTAGTGACAGATTTCAGTAGCAGTTCAACGCCAATAAAAGAGGTAAGACAAATGGCATCACTTTCTATATAAAACTAGCCCGATACTGTCATTCTTCAGATGATGATGATGATGGCTGCTGCCATGTTGATGGTGATTTTAGGGAGATCTCATGGAGGAATCCGGGATAAAGCCTGAAAAAAGTAAGTTGCTGCTGTTCTTCTGGTTTCCGAAGTCGTTATGGCTTGTTTTTGCTTTACATGAGAGCTCACATCTCACAAACTTCGTGTATCGTTGTGATGATTCAGTGGAGCTGGTTGTTGTCACTCATGTTGTGGATGCCATCACGTTTTGGGCTTAGGTAGGCACTGTATTTACAAAACTATCTTAACTCATATTCACTCCTTTTGTCATTTAAAATGAATGCTTTGATTAAGCTGTTTACCTAATTGAATCAATACATGTAAGAGTTGTTTCAACATTTCTAAATCTCAAGAGTTGCAGGTTCCTGCATTTAAAGGGATAGTTCCCGCACAAATGAAAATTCTCTCATCATTTACTCACCCTCATGTCATCACAGTTGTGTATGACTTTTTTTCTTCTGCTGAACACAAATGAAAATTTTTAGAAGAATATTTCAGCTCTGTAGGTCCAAACAATGCAAGTGAATGGTGACCAAAATTGTTAAGGTCCAAAAGGAAATAAAGGCAGCATAAAAGTAATCCATAAGACTCCAGTGGTTAAATCCATGTCTTCAGAAGTGATATGATAGGTGTGGGTGAGAAACAGATCAATATTTAAGTCCTTTTTTACAGTCAATCACTTGCCTTTGACCAGTCCCGACCAGGTAGTTGAAAGTGAAAGTGTAGATTTACAGTAAAAAAGGACTTAAATATTGATCTGTTTCTCACCCAAACTTATATCGCTTCTTAAAACATGGATTTAACCACTGGAGTCCTATGGATTACTTTTCTGCTGCCTTTATGTGCTTTTTGGACCTTATAAGATCTTGTCACCATTCTCTTGCATTGTATGGACTGACAGAGTTTAAATATTTCTTCTAAAAAAATTTATTTGTGTTCAGCAGAAGGAAGAAAGAAATATGCATGTGCCAAAGTAAATATCTGCTAATTTATAAGCATAGTGACTAACCCACATTTCTCTGCATTTTTTAGGGAGCAGAAAACCCCCGTTGCACTCCATTCTGTGGAGAAACTAAATATTGACCAGGAACCTATAAAAGAGATCAAGCCACCAAAAAACAATGTAGACAAACAGCAGGATACTGAGATGAATGAGACAAAGGCTGAGCTGCAGGTGGCATTTTGTCATTCTTAAATGTTTTATTAATTTCAGTTTTTCACCAGATCCATTCCACATCTAAGCAACATGAAACATTGCCCAGTGGTCAAGAGATTTCAAGAGGGAAAAAAGCATAGAAACTCTACAGCATGTATTAATTAAAGAACTAAGGAGACATTTACAGATATACTGCTTTGTGGTCTCATTCCTGATGTTTAAAAATGCTTGCTATCATGATGCCACATGTAAGAAATCACACTTGATTGTATCATCAACCTCCTACATGTGAGAACATGCCTGAGATAATATGTGCCCCCTGTTTTATATACCCAGAGGATGAGAGAAGTGATAGAAGAGAAAGAGATGGATATCAAGAAGCTCAAAGATGATGGAAGTGCCATCCAGCAGCATGCAGCTCTCCTGGGGCAGCAGCTCGAGGAGGCCAAATTGGAGCTCCAGGTATCAGTTGGGTAGCACTGGGTGCTATATTTCACACTTGTATTTGTGAGATCGTTTGGGTGTTGATTGTTCAGTGTCTTTTAGACCATGCCATGGGATGATTACATAAAGGTTTATTCATAATTTGCAGACAGTGAAGGAGAGTTTTGAAAAGACAAAGGAGATTGACCGTAAGCATTCGACAAAAGATGCAGACAGAATTTTCCAGCTGGCTAAAAAAGTGGATTCTCTGAGAAAACTAAGGCAAGATTCTTCAGTAATAAAAAAGGAGATTTACTTACTGTTATACTGTTATCACTGTTTTTTGTTTTGTTTTGTTTTTTTTTTGTTTTTTTTTTGCAGCGTCCTAATGCACTTGCGAGACTCCAAAATCTTTATTTAAAATGTTGACAATTAGAAATAGAGTTTCTTAGATTATTACAAAATGTTGCTTTTTTATTCAACCTCATTCTTTATGCCCACCTACAATAGACATCAGGAAAGTTGTGTCCAGAAGGTAAGATATGATAGGCAAGGTATGATAAGATAGGTAAGGCAATATGACAATATACTGTATATCGTGCCGACTATATAAAGTATCAGTCAAATGAGATTTTGCTATATTGTGTATACTGCAATATTTAAATAACCATGTGTGCAGTGGTGGTGTATCCAAAAATGGGCAGAGCAAAATCTGTCTCGTGGCGATTATCACGCGTGGTAATCAACGAGTCAGTTTTACAAACTCAAAATGAAGCACATAAAACAATATTATAAAGGCCAAAAGATGCGCTCCGCATTAATTTGTTCAGAAAAAGTTTTTGCAATTAGTGTTTATATTTATGTGATATTTTCTTTTCTTCAAAAGTGTTTACATAATTTTGGATATTTTTCTCAGGAAGTGTTTAGTTTCATTGTATATTATTTGTATTTTTTGAGTTTCTTGAGGAAAGTGTATAATAATAATAATAATATATTATTATATATAATTGTTCAACATAGACTGAAATGTGGCATAATATGAAAATGGCACTGTGGTAAAGGTCTGCTTATAACCAAGTTTTTTTATTTTTTTTATTTTTTTTAAGTTCCAAATTAAGAGAAAGTTATATAAGAGGACATAGTTTTCATTTACACAGTATTTAATTCACTGACGGAATTATCCAAAAATAGCAATTGCAATATGAATATTTAATATATAAACCCATTTTTATTGATTTTCCAGAAAAAATTAACTATATTGTGATATACTGTATATTGTTATCGTGATATAAAATTACTCGTATTGTGATATAAGATTTTGGTCATATTGCCAACCCTACCTACAGGCAGCAAGCATTATTGCTATTATTATTATAATTGCCCATAATGAGAGTTAGCGGTTTGTTCTTAACCCCTAAACCTAAATATGAATTCAGTATCTTTGCATGTAGGAAAGGTGAGATTATAGTGGTATTGGAGCTGTGGTGATGAGCCTATGTGTGTTCTGTCAGATGGGGGAAATAGAGTCTCTAGTCTACAGCAGGAATGAGGCCCGCAATGCTCTCTCAGCCGCATTGGACAACTTCCTGCAGGAGGTGGACAAGCTGCCAATCAATGATCGCCTGGACAGGCTAAAGGTGTGTTATGAAAGAAAAGTCTTTATCCATTACTGTATTAGTTAGGTTAAAAACATACAAGTTATAATGATTCAACATGCACAGATTCTTCACTTGCTGATTTTCTTCACTGTGATAGTTTTGTATAGTTTGTGGATAAGTTTCCATATAGTATCAGATTATTTTTTACTTTGTTCTCCTGGGAAGAAAGTTTAGATCTGGCCTGCTTTGTGTCCCGATCCCATTCTCTCTCTCTTCTCTATCACTTTCCTGTCTCTTCCAAGTGTAAAAATTCCATACATGTAAAAAGTGTCAAACTTATGTGTAGAGAAGTGAACCACATTGTGCTTCAAGCATCACCAGCTTCCATTGCTGCCTTTTTAACTCAGCCATCTGGATCCGCAGGAAGTCGGGTCATCATTGACTGCAATATTTAGTTTAGTTATGCTGGAGGAACACACAGAGGAATACTCTTTTGAGAAGTTCTGTGAGTGGAAGAGACAGAAACACCAGAAAATCAAGAATGTGCAAAAAGCTACAGATGAGGCTCTCCTTGCCCTTAGCAACTGGGCAGCCAGACTAAGCAAAGTATGTTTGCTAATACAAACCACAGTGTAACTGTACAGTATTGAGGCACTTCATTATTTTTGTGCTCTATAAGTGGAGGCTCTTGTTCACGGCTGTATGAATCTTGTCAATTTTTGTGTTTGGAGAAAACATCACTGACAGAAGATGTTGCCGAAGGTGTGGGTGAGATCCTGTTGAATGCTGACACAGCCATGTGTGAAGAACTCACCACTGCGTTCTCTGTAAGTTTCTTCCATAATTTACATACTGCTCACAGAGTAGCAGCATTCCATTATGTAATCTTTTGCTCTCCTTTGTTTATATCTGAGACTTTTTGGGACAGCCTAATGGTTCTGTGTTGCTTATACAAAAGATTGCAAGTTCAGTCTTGAGGGGTTGACCCATGAACTGAAGAGTTACTGGTACACAGATCAGAGCACTGTTGCAAGAATCCCATAGTTAAGAAGTTAAGAAAGCCCTTAGTGATCATAGCCTTACAATTATAACCAAGGTTTTTTATTACTTGAAGGGATAGTTCACCCAAAAATGAATATTCTCTCATCATTTACTCACCCTCATGCCATC
The DNA here is from genome assembly GCF_019703515.2 of Myxocyprinus asiaticus. Classification (NCBI taxonomy): domain Eukaryota; kingdom Metazoa; phylum Chordata; class Actinopteri; order Cypriniformes; family Catostomidae; genus Myxocyprinus; species Myxocyprinus asiaticus. The sequence goes on along the minus strand of NC_059358.1, from coordinate 32,575,592 downwards.
CCAGATGTGTATGACAAAGATTTTTGCAGCACAAAAGTAAACTATATGACTCCAGTGGTTTAATCCATGTCTTCTGAAGCGATCCAAATGGTTTTGATAATGAAACCCCTTTTTCACTATAAACCTTGACATCAGCAGTCTCTTTGGTGTTCATTATTTCAAGCTCGATTTCACTTCCTAGTGCCATCTAGCGCTCTGCACATGTGTCAAGCACTAGCAGTTGTAATCGAGCTTAAAATCATGATCGTGCCAAGAGACTGCAATTGCAATATGTACAGTGAAAAAGGAGTTACATTTGGTCTGTTCTCACCCAAAACCGATTGGATTCAGAAAACATGGGTTAAACCACTGGAGTCTTATGGATTACTTTTATGATGCCTTTATGTGCTTTTTGGACATTCTGAGTTTTGGTCACCATTCATTTGCATTGTATGGACCAACAGAGCTGAGATATTCTTCTAAAAATCTTTATATGTGTTCTGCAGAAGAAAGAAAGTCATACACATCTGGTGAGTAAATGATGAGAGAATTGTAATTTTTGGGTGAACTATTCCTTTAAGGAGTTTCTTACAATTGGAAACTTGAGTGGGGCACAACACCAGGTTGCTAAAAGGGACTTTCTCTGTAGTAAGTGCATTTCAACTAATTTTGGAATAGACAAATGGTCAATTTGGTTTACATTGTTTTCAAAGGAACAAGAAAGTCAGGAGAGGAAAATAGTGTTTAATGCCATTCACAAAGCCATGCAGGACATCCAAAGAGAGCAGAGGTTGTTAGAGGACATCAGGCAGAAGTATGAACGCAACACAAAGGTAAGAGAAGCTCCACTTTTACACCTGATAACTAGCATCCGTTTTCACAGGTACTTAATGCATGTAACCAGCATTTTGGTTTTGGACGGCTGATCTGATTTCCTGTTTGGGTTACTAAATGAATGCATGACCCTCTAAATCTGTTTTTTTTTTTTTTTCTCAAATGATACAAATGGAAAATCTTAATGGTGGATAATTGCAGCACTGATATTCTTTATACCTTTTATTTCTGCCAAGTCTCTCCTAGCAATAAAGAGATATCAGGACATTTTCGTGTCTTTTTCATGATGTTTAACCACAGTTTAAGCAGGAAGTGCAGCAGTGGGAGAACAGCCCTCCTAAAGCAGATGAGCTGTTTTTAGTGAAGAAGTGTATCAGGAGCCTGTGATCTCAGCTGCACTGGAAACTTGTAGAGGTCAGCTGTCTGGAGGAGGTGAGAACAGTACAACTTGAATATGCTCTGATAAACCACATTATGGGAATGTTGTTCACAAAATGAACTGACCTGTTTGAGGATTTCCTACAGCATGTTGGAAGTTAGTTATGGAGAGGGCTTAGCTGACCAGGGTCAAATATTAGTGATTTAGTTAATTTATGCTGATCTATTGCTTGATTAGTATATTGCCTATTCGGTAGTTGGCAGTGCTGATTGTATATAATGTTACTGATCAGTTTGAGTTTTTTCACAGGCAGAGGAGCTGGACCTGCCTGAGATTCTTAAGAAGAAGGAGGAGATTGCTGAGACAAGGAATGCTCTCTTTCGAGAAATCGGCCATGAGAAGAAGCAATATGTGTGTTTAGATGTACATAGTTATTTCAAATTTTCAGAAGATGCTGGGCAAAGATACTTTGAATGAACATGCCATATATCTAAAAGGATCTTCTAGTTTGAGGATGGCAGTCCTAACACAAACACCACTGAGAAATGCACAAACATGAATTATACACAATTCATGTTTGTGCCAAGATGAATGTTACATTTTACTTTTGCAATAGATTTGTAGTCTGTACAAAAAATAACAGATGTCTGAATTGTCAGTAATATGTTCATGTGCAGATAATGTTGTGTGACCTGGTGAACAGTGGCTTTCCGGAGCTACCGATGATCTACTCTGAAGCTGACATCAACAGCTACATGGTGACTACTACTTTTAGATCGTTAGTAAAAAAAAAATTTGTAAAGTGTACCCTGTTTTTTAGCTTGTGATAGTTATAGTTCACCCAAAAATGGAAATTCTCTGTATGACATTCTTTCTTCTGCTGAACACGAAAAAGGTTTTTTAGAACAATATCTCAGCTTTGTTGGTCATCACAATGCAAGTTAACAAGGTCCAAAAATCTGAAGCTCAAAAAGCACATAAAGGCAGCATAAAAGTAATCCTATAAGAATCCAGTGGTTAAATCCATGTCTTATGAAGCAATATGATAGGTGTGGGTGAGAAACAGATCAATATTTAAATACTTTTTTTTTTACAATAAATATCCACATTCACTTTCACTATTCTTCTTTTATTTTTGCCGATTTACATTCTTCATGCATATCGCCACACATAGCGCAGGGAGGAGAATTTATAGTCGAAACAAACACTGAAACAAATGATCATTTTAATTGCATTTGGATATTCGTTCCTTGCATATATGTGGTTTCAGAGCGCTGCAGGGCTGTTAATGAAGAGCTTTGACAGAGACATGTTTGACGCAGAGCCAATGAGAGAGCTGAGTGGGCGGAGACCTCTTCTGAGCACAGACTTCCAGGGACAGAAAGTAGTCCTGAAGGTCATTTATAGCCAAGTATACTCATTTGTCATGGAATCATATGTGGCATCTGCAAACCAGTGATGCTAGACCTTTTCTTATAACTAACTTCATGCTTCTGAGCCATATTTGCTATTACTTTTAACTAACTGGTCTCATGGTGATTTATAGTGGATGTATGAAGTCACATCACATTAACTATGGACATTTTCCATTAAGCTTGACAACCAGGTGTCCAAATACTTTCTTAATTTTGAAGATTTAACATTTTGTTTTATCATTTAAAACCACAAAAACTTATTTTTGTGAAATGTTTTGCTTGAAAAGTGTGCTTTTGTCTTTTTTTTAAAAAAAATTTTTATTTTATTAAATCATACAATAATAATGAAATGCAAAACATATATATATATATAAAATCAACATTTAAACCCCACAAACCCCCCTTCCCAACCCCGTCCCCCCAAAAAACAACCCTGTGGTCAAACATAAGTATTTAGAAATAAAAATCAAACAGACACACACACACATATATATATAATACATATACAAACATACATACATACAACCCAGTTCTCTATATGGCCATCCCCCACATCAATGACCGCCCCATCGCCCAGAACATAAAGTCTGGGGCAAAACGAAACCCAAGTGCCAACCACGTCGCACACAAAATTCTGAACCTTCGACCACAATTTCTGGATCTCGACACACCACCAAAAAACATGGGCCATGTCTCCATCCTCTGTCTGGCATCTCCAGCAGACCAAGCCTATACAGTCTAGAGGGGGTCCAATAAAATCTATGCAAAATTTTGAATTGTATAAGATGCACTCTTGCATCTCTAGATTCAGACTTAACGTTTTTAAGAATCTTAGCCCACACTCCTTCCTCCAATGCCAAGTTGAAATCTTTCTCCCAAACTCTCTTGAGAGAAGTTAAGGCTCTATCCCCCAGACTCTGAATTAACAGGGAGTAGTACACTGATGCCTCATGACCTTTTTCAAAAGCCGCAATCACCTCTCCCAAAGCATCTGCCTCCTTGGGGGGGTGTTCTACTCCCAAAAATAGTACAAAGCAGGTGGCGCAGTTGTAAATACTTATAAAATGTCCTGGTTACTTGCGTAACCTCCGTTCCCTGATGGAGGGAACGAGACGTTGTGTCGATGTAGTGACACTAGGGGTCACTCTTGGGAGCCCGAGACACCTCTGGTCTTTGATAAAAGGCCAATGAAAATTGGCGAGTGGTATTTGCATGCCACTCCCCCGGACATACGGGTATAAAAGGAGCTGGTATGCAACCACTCATTCAGGTTTTATACTGAGGAGCCAAGACAAGGTCCGGCCATTTCAGCGGGTAGTTCAGCGTTGTGGCAGGAGGGACACAACGTCTCGTTCCTGCAAGTAACCAGGACGTTCCCTATCTGTCACTCACTCAACGTTGTGTCGATGTAGTGACACTAGGGGTCCCTATTCGAAACGCCACAACTGGCTGAACTGTGTTATGTGAACTGGCGGTGTGTGACGGGCAGACCACTGTGTGCCTCATAGCCAGCACACCAGGCCGACACGTAACCTCCCCCAACATAGTTATGAGTGTCGAACGGCCCTTTGGGGACAAGTCGACTACCCAAGAGATAGAGACAGGCTAACCCAGTCATGGCTTCTTTTCCCCTTCTTTTTTTTCCACTCCCTAAAAAAGAAGGGGGATTATCCGACTGGGCCGCCAGGTCTAGTTGTGGGGTGGGAGGACACCGCGGAGACCATACCTCGCCCAAAGAGAGGGGGGGATATTTAAGTGGAAAAAATACGTCACATGGTCTTGATGACCATGTGGAGAGTCTCAAGGTAGATCCTACCCAACGGGGGAGGAGTTACTGCAAATATGGAGACTGGGGCAGAGGGGCTCTGCCCTAAGAAGATGCAGTTTGCCAACAGGGAAACGAATTAGCGGAAGATATATATCGCATGGGGTTACCTTACAGGGAACCGCCACATGCAGAGCACCTACCCCAGAACAGGGCTCTTGGTTAGCACGTGTACTGGGCCGGCAGTGAGTCTCTCTGAAAACTCGACTGCCACAGGGCTCGGAGGACGTCAACCAGGGAACGTAGTTTGTGAACACTACTGGGAAATAATGGCGCACGTCTTCAGATCAAAAGAGGTGGAAGGCACTATGTGCAAGCGATACACCCGCCCGGCTATCCCGGGCTTATCCACTTGCGTGCCACTACCTGGGAAGAAACCAGTTCCACCCGGAGGTTGCAGAACCTTGCAAAGGTGTTGGGTGTTGCCCAGCCCGCTGCTCTGCAAATGTCTGTTAGAGAGGCACCCCTGGCCAGGCCCCAGGAGGCCGCTACACCCCTGGTAGTATGGGCTCTTAGCCCTATCGGGGGCGGCATGTCCTGGGCGTGATATGCCATAGCTATGGCGTCAATGAGCCAGTGGGCGATCCTCTGCTTGGAGACAGCGCTTCCTTTCCGCTGTGCACCAAAGCAGACAAAGAGCTGCTCAGAGATCCTAAAGCTCTGCGTGCGATCCAAATAGATGCGTGATTCGCGCACCAGACACAGCAACGACAGGGCTGGGTCTGCCTCCTCCTGGGGCAGCACTCGCAGGTTCACCACCTGATCCCTAAAAGGGGTCCTGGGAACCTTGGGCACATAGCCCGGTCGGGGTCTTAGTATCACGTGAGAGTAGCCCAGACTGAACTCCAGGCACGTTTCGCTGACAGAGAACACTTGCAGTTCTCCTACCCTCTTGATGGAAGTGAGCGCAGTCACGAGGGCAGTCTTCAAGGAGAGTTCCTTAAGCTCAGCTGACTGCAAAGGCTCAAAGGGGGCTCTCTGTAGACCCTGAAGAACTACAGAGAGGTCCCATGAGGGAACGAGGCGCGGTCTGGAGGGATTCAGCCTCCTGGCGCCTCTCAGGAACCTGATGATCAGGTCGTGCTTCCCTAAGGACTTACTGTCGACTGTGTTGTGGTGTGCTGCTATGGCGGCAACGTACACCATCAAAGGTGGAAGGGGACAGCCGCCCTTCCAACCTCAACTGTAGGAAGGAAAGCACTGATCCGACTGCGCATCTCTGGGGGTCTTCCCGTTGGGAAGAACATCACTTAGCGAATAGATGCCACTTAAAGGCATACAGGCACCTCATAGAGGGGGCCCTAGCCTGAGTGATCGTGTCTACCACCGCGGGTGGTAGACCGCTTGGGTCGATTGCCCAGTCACAGGCTGATGCAGAGATGACGGAAATGCTTTCCCGGGCGGCCACGAGCGTCGGGCTAGAGTGGAACCCTCCGCTCTCCCCTGAACCCTCACGGCTCGATGATTGGTTCCTGGGCTCGCGGCGCCGCTCAAAGCAGCCACGCCCTGCTCCAGTGCCTTTCTTCCCGAAAGTGCACGAGGAGCTGACAAAATCGTGGGGGCACCTTTTACTGCCCGGTCCCAATTCCTCAGTTCCCCCGCCCTCACTACCCTCGATGGCGGGGCGGCCAGGGGCTATACGGCGAATCCCCCGGTGGATAAGGCGCTCGTGGTGAAAAGCCTGTTCACCGATGCTGCGCTCGAGAGCTCATCATCTTCGCGGGCTCCGAACAAGAGGCCAGACTCGCTGTGAGACGAGCCAGCGGACTCATCCGGAAGCCCGACTGGGGCAGACGAGCGTGCTGGGGAATGGGAGGTCCGCGGGAGGATATCCGGCGGAGACTATCCCATTGGGGTCTCCAAATCACCCCCAGTGCTAGCCACGCTGGCCTCATACCCATAGGTAGAAGGACCGAGGCGGGGAGCCGCTGGGGTGGCTTGCTTTCTTACGAAAGCAAGCCGCGACCGCAACGTTGCCATGGTCATGTTCTCGCAGTGAGAACATGAACCATCCACGAAGGCTGTCTCCATGTGGGTCGTGCCCAGACACGAAAGACAGCGATCATGACCATCCGAAGTTGAGAGATAACGACCACAATCAGGAATAACACACAATCGGAAAGGCATCTTTAAATAGACGTGTCTTTAAAAAGACATTCCATGTGTGCCACTCTTTTAGAGAAATATACTCTTTTAGAGAATTAAACTCTTTCAGAAAATATACTCTCTTTTTTCTGCCGAAGCACCCAGGGGCGTTCTCTTCAGTGCACCAGTGCAGAGGAGGGAGAAGCTGCTGAAATGCGCCGTCAGATCCAGCAGAGGTGAATGAACAGTAGAAATTCAGCTCAATGAGCATGACCGTTCGGCTCCGAAGAGAAAATCTGAATGAGTGGTTGCATACCAGCTCCTTTTATACCCTTATGTCCGGGGGAGTGGCATGCAAATACCACTTGCCAATCTTCATTGGACTTTTATCAAAGACCAGAGGTGTCTCGGGCTCCCAAGAGTGACCCCTATTGTCACTACATCGACACAATGTCGAGTGAGTGACAGATAGGGAACTGAGGTCTGGGGATCCCAAAATGTTGGACCAAGTTTTCAAACGATCTCAAACCTCCACTTTCATATAGGTCACAGAGTGTAGCAACCCCCCTCATAATCCACTCTGGCCAGCAGAAAGGGGACTTGCCAATACACAATCTTGGGTTCTGCCATATGCTCAAGGCAACATTTAAATAAGTGTCCAGTTTAAACAATCTGGACACTTTAGTCCATACCGAGTGTAAATGCGAAATAACGGGGTGTAACTTTTCCGATTAGTTTGATAGAGATGCTTTGTAATGGCAAAATAGGGGCAAGAACTGCCTGTTCAATAACAAACCAGGGAGGGGCTGTCTCAGGTGGAAGTAACCAGTGAGCCAAATGTCTGAGACTGAACACATAGTAATAAAACAAAATCTTGGGTAGGCCTTGCCCACCTTTGTCTATCAGCCTATGTAACTTATTAAACTGCAATCTGGGACGTTTACCATTCCAAATGAAGGACTTCGCTATGCTATCAAATTGCTTGAAATAAGAGAGGGGGACATCTACAGGGAGAGATTGTAGCAGGTAGTTACATTTTGGAATACAATTCATTTTAATAACATTAACCTTCCCAATCATCGATAAATGTAATGAAGCCCACCTGCCCACATCGCTCGAAAACCTGTTTATTAAAGGGTCAAAATTAACACTAACTAAATCACACAAAAATGTTGGGAATAAAATCCTCAAATACTTAATGCTCTGTTTGGGCCACTGGAAGGCACCCGGCTAGAAAGCCGTTACTGGAAAGTAAGCTGTCAGAGCCAATGCTTCGGATTTAGACCAATTGACTTTGTATCCTGGGAACTTGGAAAAGGAATGAATAATTCTGTGGAGGCAAGGCATAGATCTAGTAGGTTCAGAGACAAATAATAAAATATCATCTGTGTAAAGCAGAAGCTTATGCGCCACACCTCCCGCATCCACCCCTGGAAAATCATCCCCCTTTCTTATTGCAGCTGCTAATGGTTACAGGGCAAGACAGAACAATAATGGGGACAGAGGGCAACCCTGTCGAGTGCCCCTATCCAGAGTAAAATAATCTGAAATGAATCCATTTGTTTGTACCACTGCTACAGGGTGTCTATAAAGTAACTTAATCCAACCCCGTACTCCCAAACCCATACTTTTCCAAAATCTTAAAAAGATAATCCCATTCTACCATATCAAACACCTTTTTGGCGCCAAGTGAGATGGCAGCGACCGGAGACTGATCATTCGCTACTGACCACATGATATTGATGAGACGCCTGGTGTTATCAGAAGAGCTGCAGCCCTAAATAAACCCCACTTGATCTGTATATATAAGAGATGTCATAACTTATGCCAAAATTTTTGACAAACTTTTTACATCTAGTTGGATCAGGGAGATTGGACGGTAACTTTAACACTCACTTGGATCTTTGTCCTTTTTAAAAATCAGACTGATCCGGGCTTGTGTCATGGTTGGAGGAAGCTTTCCATTCTTTAATGATTCAGTATAAACTTGTAGCATAGGATCTAAAAAATTCTGCGGCAAAACCATCTGGTTTTGTCTGGAGCCTTGCCAGTAGGTAGGGACTTTATTACCTCGTCAAGCTCCTCCAAGGTTATCTCAGAATCAAGAGCTCAATCTTCAGTTTAGGAATATCTAATGGTTCCACAAAGTTTCTAATATCCTCATCAGTAGACAAAGACGTGGAACTATAAAAATCAAGATAGAACTCTTTAAAGGCATTATTAATATCAATATCAATGAGGTAAAAATTTCACCACCAGCAGATTTCACTGAGGGAATGACAGAAAGAGACTCTCTCTGCTTTATATATCTAGCCAAAAGTTTTCCTGCTTTGTCCCCTGACTCAAAATATGACTGTCTTGCCCTGAATAACCAAAACTCCACTTTCTGCAACAAAATAGTATTATATCTATATTTCAATCGGGTCAATTCTCTGAGGCCATCAGATGACATACAGCGCTTCAGCTCTGCCTCTGCACTTTTAATATTTCCTTCCAACTCCACGAGTTCTCGTGCTTTGGATTTTTTAATGAATGAGGCATACTGTATGATCCGACCCCTAAGAACCGCCTTAAGTGCCTCCCAAGCCACGCCCACAGAGGATACCGAGGGTCTCCATATAAACACTGATTTCAATCTTTAACATTTGTTGGAAATCAGGATTTTGCAAAAGGGACACATTAAGGCGCCAACTATATGATTTCTTTTTCTCCATATGCGGCAACACCTCTAAACTCAGGGCGTGATCCGAGACTAAAATGTTTCCAATTGAGCAATCAACAACAGATGAAATGAGGGATTTGGATATAAAATAAAAACTATTCTAGAATAAATCTTATGGACTGATGGAAAAAAATTTATAGTCTCTACCAGATGGGTTCAGAAGTCTCCAAATATCTGTAAGACCAAGATATTTACACGTCCTGTGAAGTGTCACTGTTGCTCTAGGGGGCTTACACACTTTTGCTTCACTATGATCAATGACTGAGTCCATCAAAAGATTAAAGTCTCCTCCCAAAATTATATCATGAGGGGTGCCAGCGGCTTGCAACATCCCTTCAAGATCTATAAAAAAGCCCTGATCATCAGCGTTAGGTGCGTAAATATTAGCCAAAATCAGACTTTGCCCCTGAATTTCTGCTAAAACAATAATGATTCATCCAAATTTATCATTAAACTGTTTGAGACATTTGAATTGTAAATGTTTATTTACCAATATAATGACTCCCTTGCTCTTACTTGACTAAACACTAAAGAATACATGTCCACCCCATATCTTCCCAAATTTTTCAGCTTCCTGTGGGAAAAAAATGCGTTTCTTGAAGAAACACTATATCATATTTCTTACTTTTAAGAAAAGAAATAACCTTCCTTCTTTTTATGGGGTGCCCCAACTCATTCACATTCCATGTGGAGAGAGATTGTACACTCATACCAACATTCAACATTTTGATATAATAGAAAAAATAAATTGTGTGCCAAAGACAAAATTATGAAGACCACATTTCAACATTAATGCAACAATAAAACCCCGAACTTCCCCCGAACAAAACAAACAGAAAAAAGAAAAACGTGCGCATTAACCCCGCACACGACAGCGCCAACCGGCGTCAATCCCTTTAAACTCAGAGTCCATGTACGCCTAAGAGAGCCCCCATGACAACTTTGCCATTGGATTGCTCAATTTTGCCTCACAAATTTGTAAGGCAAAATTACATAACATCAAATATTTAGTAAAACAAATCCCAGCCAATAGGCAGAATAAACACAAAGAACGTGTAGACTCATTCATAGAACTGTCTCGAAGGTGTGTTCCTTCACAAAACAAATTCCAGCCGATATAAAGCCATTCAGTTTCCTCAGTCAGACAAACAAATCTTCAGTGAGCCATCTGATGAGTGCAGCAGATGACATAATCATTCCAATGTCCCACAAAAATACTCCACAAATCATACTCCAGCCAACAGGAGGCATAAGCACAAGGAACTGACAGATTCATACATAACTGTCCCGAAGTAGTGTTATTTAACAAAACAAGCTCCAACCGCTAGGCACAAAACCAACACAAAAGGAAACGAAACACGCATCCCGGTTCCTCGGATGGTCAAGAGCCAGTTCACTCGGAGGCCGCATAAAAGTAAATCCCATGATTTACACAGTCCGCCAACTTTATAAAAGACATCCTTTGTGTGGGCATGTAGATATTTTGCGGTCATCCGTAGTGTCTATTCTCAATCTGCCTGTGAACTTCATTGTAAAAGTGATCTTCCATCAATGCAAAAGTTTCTTTAAGGAAAAGTGTTAATCCACAAAACAAAACAAACTCCAACCACTCGGCAGAGCCAACTCAAAAAGAAATAAAAATGGCGCCCAGCTTCCTCCGAAAGCCAGAGTATGTACTGTGAGTCAATCCACTCACAAGAAAAACACCCAATGGTTACTCACCCATTGTTTCAATAAAAGACATTGCCTGATTGGGACATGTAAATACTTTGCTGCTGTCCTTGGTGTTTATTCTCTTTCTGGCCGGAAACATCAGAGCAAAAGTGATCTTCCACTGATGTAAGAGTTTCTTGCATTCCTTAAACCGATCGCGTTTCTCTCTTGTCGAGTTTGCAAAGTCCGGGAACAAGAAAATATTCCTTTCCTTTGCTCCTCGCCTGGCGCAACACGAGATCTTTATCGGATGATCTCAAAAATTTGGCCAGAATTGATCTGGGCCTGTCTCCCTCAGCAAATCTGTGAGCTGGGACTCTGTGAGCTCGCTCGATTTCCAGCTTGTGGCCTGTTATGTCGATCAGACTTGGGAAAAGCTCGTCTAGGAATTTCACCATATCTCTGCCCTCCTCATGCTCAGGAATTCCAACAATTCGAATGTTATTCCTGCGGCTTCTATTCTCAAGATCTTCAAGCTTTTCAAGAACACGTTCCAAATCAACTTTGGTCACGGGCGGATTAGCAGCTAATTCCCTCTCTGATGCCTCCAAATATTCGATTCGTTTTTCAACATCTGTCACTCTTGTGACTAGCTCAGATAATTTTATTTCCATCGCCGTAATCAATCGACGTATTACAGCAAGATCCTCCAAGTTCGCAAGTACCTTCGTCAACATCACTGACATGTTGGACAGTTGATGCTGGATTCCTTCTCCCGCCGCACCATCCAAATCGAGTCCCTGGTCCACAGGCCTGTCTGGGCTTTCATCTTGAACCCATAAGTGTCTTTTAATGTCTCCAGAGCCCAAGGATTTTGACTTCTTTGCCATGTTTACCTCAAACAGTAAATGTGTAACTGGGTGTATCGAATTTCACCAGATTATATCATGAAAATAATAAAAAAAATTAGCAAAGTGCGCAGAGCTGTCTCTCACACGTCTGCCCTTCGCATGGCGTCACGTGGCTCGCTTTTGTTATCTTAAATAATTTGGCTCAATAATTTGGTAGCTAATGCAATGACATTTACACATGTTTAACTGTAGCTTGTTTCCAAACACAGTACACTAAGACATGCTAACTTCGCTAAATGTTTATTAGAGATCTGGGTTATTTCTTACAGTGCTACACCATAGATGAAGAATCAGAGGAGAAGATGCTTAAACAGGTTGCCCAGTATCACAGAGCTCAGCAGCAGAATCCATCCACAACTGTGCCACTTTTGGCCCTGTTTTACGGCCAAAAACAGTCCTCTCTCTTTTTCTTCTTCTGTATATGTTATTAGTTTAATATTAGGTTCAGACTTTATATTTGAGTGTGGAACCTCAGTACGTTTCAATTATGTTCCTGCTCTGTGGCATTTATACCAGTGTATGTGTAAAATGTGTTCTGTTTTTATCCAGTCCGATCCACTGGCATACATTATGGTACCACACTACTCTAATGGAAATCTCAGAGCCATTCAGAAATCCTCCCCCCTGTCCCTTTCAAACCTGTGTGATAAAATCACTTACTAACCTTTTCTGTATAAAGTTGGATCCAATTTTACAACTTTGCCGCCATGATGATGTAATGTTGCAAACCCTAAAACCCTAAAAGGTCTGTAAAAAGTATGATTAAAACAACTTTGCAGCTCAAATAATACATGATTTTTAACAGAAGAATTAATGTAAGTGCTTTTTATTATTAAAGCTTCATATTTCTGCCTTTAAACCCTCCAAACATTGGCCACATTCACTTCCATTGTAAATGCCTTACTGTAACCTCCATTTTTGCTTTTTTTAAAAGGAGAGATGAGTCAAAATGATCTTTTATTGATAATCAATATTGTGCCACAAATGCTGTCGATTGAGCTTAACTTGACTTGAACCCGGATTATTCCTTTAATGGTGTGATACACAAATCTGATCATCTGTTTGTTCTACATATGGCAAATGGTAAAATGTTCAGAAAAAACTGTTTGAAAACATTATTATTGTCATTAATTTTGCTACTGCATTTGGTGATGCTAGTGGTGCAGAAATGACACCGTTCACCATTAAAATTGAAGAATTAGTACTAGCAGATAGCATAAAGGGTATACAATCATTATTTGCTAACTACATAAAAATGTGAAAAAAAACTGTTGATTGACTTCCGATGTGGTGTTGTGGCCCTGTAGGAGATTAGGAAGGTGATGAAAGGCGTAACTTTGGGTCTACAGAATCTACATGCAGCGTCTGTTACTCATGCATCTCTACACCCCAACAATGTGTTTGTCATTGGCCGAGAGAATGGCATTTTGAGGGATAATGATCTCACAAAAACACCCGTAAGTGGCACAAACACCCGTAAAAGGTCCATTAACATTATTGATTAATTTACCTTTCAAACTAAATGGAAACAGAATTCACTTTCTTCAGTATTGAGCCTCAGAATTAATGATCCTTAATGTTTGTGTTTTACTCACAGGAGCAGAGGGCAACTGACAGCGGGATGGTTGCTGGCTCCATCAGTTTGGTGGCTCCAGAGTTGAGGCATGGTCAGCCCCCCTCCCCAACCAGCGACATGTATGCGTTTGGAGGCATCATGCTTTGGGTAGAACTATTGCACAAATCTTTCTCTTCTTTTTAGTTATTACAGTGTACATGGAATGAATTGCCACTGTGCAGCGCTAAGTCTTTTTCTATTAGTTAAGTGGAATTATTTGTTCACAGCTGCATGTTCCAGACTTCAATGGAACTATAGAGAGTGAGCATCATCATGAAGAGTTCATCAGATTGCATCTGGTATGTTGAATCTAAGAGCTGTTTAACATTAGTTTAAAATGATTACTCAACAATTATTCAGACTTTTCTAATGTGTCTCTGACAGGATGCCAACTTGCAAGTTCTCCTCTCAAAGCTGCTGGTTTCCTCTGAAAAACTTTCTGCTCCTGACACTCTTAAGCATGACTACTTCCTCTCAGCTGATATATAAGTGAATTTTTTCATATTTGCATTGTTTTTCTTTATATTTTTTGTTGTAAAAACAAAAACAAGAGGTAATTGTTTGTTCTTTTACATGCCGTTTTGTGTTCCTAGAATAAAAGACAGTAAATATAAAGAGGCAGAATAAAGTGAAAATCTTTGTCACTCTGTGCATCAGAGAGGTGCAGTTTCTGGTCGTAAGAAGTTTAGTTTCTCAATTTTGGCTTTGTGATATTTTGTCCTTTTCCAGCCTGGATCTCAGTATAACGGGGAAGGCTGTCAGCTGCAATCCCAGTTACAGACAAGCACCTTCTTTGAAACTGCCCAGTTCGAAAATTGTCTCCATATTATTTCCCATCTGTAGCTGGTTGAAGGGTTTTTATAAGTTTCGAGTCTCTTGGATCTTTTTCAGTCTCATCATAATGACACATTGACAGAGCAGAAAACCTATGAAAGGACTGGAATCTTCATTGGAATGACAGAGTATCATTCATTCTTTATGTTCCTTCAACTTATTTGTGAGGAAAGAAGACGGCTCATTCTCATTAGTGCATGCTTTGACCACAACACAGTCAACCTGCTGTAAAATGTGATTCTTGACCTTGGATAGGCATCTCTCCAGTGAAGTTGGTACTCCAATAGCCTCTTGAAAAAAGTCAGCATTTTCTGTGTTTTTCAAACACATCAGTCCCAACACTGTTGAAAGTTACAATGTATGCCATTTATGCAGATGCTTATCAGAGAGAAGATGTTATCAGTTATGTGAAAGACACAGTTTCAGTAATTGGAAGTCACTGCTCTTGTCTTACTGGTGAAGATACATGGCTGACCCAAGGTTGTTTAGTAATATAGGACTGCAGAGCTTTATCCGTTTCCAAATAAAGGGTTAGTTCACCCAAAAATGAAAATCCTCTCATCATTTAGTCACCCTCAAGCCAGCCCAGATGTGTATGACTTTCTGTATGACACATTTAAAGAAAAATAAAAAAATAGCTCAGTAGGTCCTTAAAATGCAAGTGGATGGTGATCAAGATCACAGTCAGCATACACGTCATCTATACGACTCCAGTGTTTAAATTAATGTCTTCTAAAGCAAAACGATCACTTTTGGTGCAAAAAAATATCAATATTTAAGTACTTTTTAACTATAAATCATCACTTTTGCAGCAGTAGTATGGATACCATTTATGCTGACTGTGTGATTTTTGGTGCTTCAGAAGTCTGAACACCATCCACTTGCATTTTACGGACCTACTGATATTTTTCTGTTTTTCTTCTAATGTGTTCTGCAGAAGAAAGTCACACATCTGGGATATCATGAGGGTGAGATTTTTCATTTTTGGGTGAACTATCCCTTTAAGACTGAGGTAATATTTAATACACTTTACATCCAGCAATTTAACCATGAAAATTAGATAAAACGCATTCACAACCAAATATCCTGTGTTTTCGTGAAAGATCAATTGAGGAGCTGTATTTTTAAATTCTGTATTATTCAAGGGTTGGATGCGTGTAATTCTGTTTTAATTGCCTGACAGCCAAACTGAATCTTCAGGCAAAATATAATTCTGTTTGCTTTTGGCAAAAGAATAATAATAATAATAATAATAATAATCTCCCTGAAGTTATGTTGTGTAGTTTACAATAACACACCTAGACGATTCATCCCTTGAGCTTATTCTTGCTATATAAAGATGGTGACGCCTGCTTGTCGTGTCAAACACTTTAAATGTGCTCCAGACCCGCTATAAGAACATGAGCAATTGTGCTTAGTCTGCCAGAACCACTGAGATACAGTTGCAGTGTCAGCCAAACTCTTAAAGGAAATCAGTCATCCGAAGACGGTAAGTATAAAAATGTAATTTTGTTTATAATCCCATGTAAGGCGTTAGTGGTTGCTGTGCTAGTTAAATTTCTGATCACAAGTAAGATACAGTGTTCACAAGGGCAGTGTCTCAGTAACTATATGATTTTGAGTCAAAAGTCTAATTACACAAATGTTTGTTTTCTCTGGCAGTGATTTTGTGTGTTGAGGGTACAATTTTATTCTAACCCATAAAAAAAATTCCAATGTATTTTTTTGTAATTGCTGTTTGATAAACAAGTGAACACGTTAAAACTACACTGGAATACACTGTGGCAAGTTTCAACAAAAAAATGCATATTTCAACAGAAATTTTTGTTAAGGACAGGTTGTCACGTGATTATATTTTGTAGTTTTATACAATTCATGCAGTTTAATTTCTGTTTACCAAAATCAAGTTTTAATATTGTTTGAGTGTTATTTCTTCTTCTTATTATTTTGACATGTTTGCTGTTTCATGAATTGTGCTTTATAATAGATTTGAATTTTACATTTGACTGAAAAGACTAAAATACCTTTTAAACACAGATGTGTTTTCTTTGATTTTCGATTGTATTTTAGCTATATTTTCCAAAAGGAATTCTTTCCAAATCAGTGTCTTTTATCAGTAGATTTACATTGTGAAAACTTTCCTCAAATAGCTCAGTTCAATGAACCATGTCTTTTCAAGTGGGCAATAATTATGCAAAATGTTAATAGATTTGTATTTTTATTTTTTGGAGCCAATACTTTAAAAGTTTGTGCTTACTTCCATAATAATAATAATTTCAGAAAGTGATTTAAACTTACCCTGAGAAATATTCACTGGAGTTTAATGTGAGGGGGAAAACGGAAAAAAGACTAGCCAGATTTCTAAGGCAGTCACTCCATACTTTTTGTGTATGTGTGGTACTATTTTTGTTTTAGATGCGCACCCATCAGTTAATGCTGCTGTTCATTTCTGCGGTGTGGACAGTGACAGTCACAGATGCTTATCCATCCATACCAGACAAAGTCATCTCTTCCGAAGACCTATACTATTCTGCCCTGAGACAGTATATCAATCTCATCACACGACAAAGGTGGGATTTAAAAAATAAATAAATAAATAAATTATATATATATATATATATATATATATATATATTTTTTTTTTTTTTAATTGAACCAATAGTGGAGAGAAAACCTGACAATAGCACGTTCTTAAGTATTAAGCCAGGAGTAAACTGAGTATAAATTAAGAAATAAAATAAAGAAATAGGCCTACAATTTATCACAGTAATCATACTTTTATATGTTCTTTAAAACTCATTAATAGATCAAATGGCTGTGTATTGTAAAATGTAAAAATAGTTTTTATTTTTATTTTTTTATCCCCTTTTCTCCCAATTTGGAATGCCCAATTCCCACTACTTAGTAGGTCCTCGTGGTGGCGCAGTTACTCACCTCAATCCGAGTGGTGGAGGACAAGTCTCAGTTGCCTCCACTTCTGAGACAGTCAGTCTGTGCATCTTATCACGTGGCTTGTTGTTCATGACACCGCAGAGACTCACAGCATGTGGAGGCTCATGCTACTCTCCGCGATGCACGCATAACTTACCACGTGCCCCACTGAGAGTGAGAACCCCTAATCGCAACCACAAGGAGGTTACCCCATGTGACTCTACCCTCCCTAGCAACCAGGCCAATTTAGTTGCTTAGGAGACCTGGCTGGAGTCACTCATCGCACCCTGGATTCGAACTCAGGACTCCAGTGGTGGTAGTCAGCGTCACTACTTGCTGAGCTACCCAGGCCCCTGTAAAATTATAATAATAATTTAATATTAGTATTATTATTATTATTTCATTTTACAATAAAAAAAATTGTATTAACACTAATACAAATATTAAACTGGTACACTGATAACCCAGATAACCCATTGTCCTAACCTCTCTCAGGTATGGGAAAAGAGCCAGTCCTGACGCTGTTCCCGAATCTGCTGCTGAGAGAGAGACCGGAGAGCATCCCCGAGTCAACGTATGAGGAAGCCGCTGAACAAAACAGGATCGGGTTAGAACACTATCAACGAATGTCAGGATGGTAGTGTTTTATTTGTTTGAAACTTCTCTGACACAAGTTGAGTTGCCCACTGATTGTTATTATACTTAAGGCTAGTAATTCCCAACTCATTAGTTAATTGTAGCTGGTTGTTTTCTTAAAAAAAGAAAAAAAAAAACTATTTTTTTACACTCTTTTTCATGCTGCAAGTTAGAATACATGCTTTTTTTATTGTGTCTTCTCAGATTCAAAGAAATGTCCATTTGGTGATGTTTGTTATCCATCAAGTGATTTTAGTGGTGACCAGAGAGTGGCAGTATGCAGCTTTAAAACTTTGCTCTGACACTGTGTCCATTCATTTTGATCACCATACACAATATTTACTGTGCATTGCTTGTGCATTAAAATCATTATATATAAATTAAGTTGTTTATTTGTGTCCCTGTTACAGTGTAATTACCTATGTAAGTACAGAGTATTAAATAATTTAATAACATGAAACTTAATATGTAATTAAGTTATGAAATAGCATGTACACATTGTAATTATGTGTAATAGACAAGAATTATTACATGTGTGTAACAGGCCAGTCTTATACCTATTTGTGTAATAGGAAGATCTTGTTACATACGTGAAACAGACAACTCTTGTTAAGAAACATTGGTGTTTGGGTGGCCTTTGCATGGTCAAATACTGTCACAATGGTAAAAAATAATTTCTACACGTGATTTCCACATAAATTATTTTAACTAGCAAAGGTCTATTGTGTGTATGGGCAAAAGTCAGGCTGTCAAAATTGGTTTTACTGTTCAATTGTTGCATTTTGTTCCAAGTAGAAATTATATCTATATAGTCCTGCACTGAACTTCCACCAGCCTGTCAGTATAGAGACAGAGAATCAAAAACTATAACATGTCAGCACACCATTATACAGCAGCATGCATGTAATGGCTTCATACTTACTCTTTTTTTTTTTTTTTTTTTTTTTTTAAAAAGATTTATTTTTTTTACTAAGTATCATGCCCCATAATGTGTGTCAAGATGCATTTAAGTGTATGTTTTTCAGTCTCCTCTGGCATTATCTCAATACACTGCACAAGTTTGGCAATAAACACTGAAAAATCAATGTAAAACATTTAAAAGAATTATACACCAAGTTATGTGATCAAGACTGTACTTTAATGTATGTGTAACTACATACCTTAACAAGCTGTGCATAAGTTTAAATTAACTCAGTACACAACTGAAAACATGTAACAGCTTCATAATTACATTTAAATTACACAATATTACACAGTATTAATCACCGTCACCTTCCTGTCAGCTTGGACCAGTCTGGCCATTCTCCTCTGACCTCTCTCATTAACAAGCAGTTTTCGTCCACAGAACTGCCGCTCGCTGGATGTTTTTTTCGCACCATACTCTATACACTCTAGAGACTGTTGTGTGTGAGAATCCCAGGAGATCAGCATTTACAGAAATACTCAAACCAGCCCATCTGGCACCAACAATCATGCCACGTTCAAAATCACTGAGATCACATTTTTTTCTCTCCATTCTGATGGTTGAAGTTAAAATTAACTGAAGCTCCTGACCCGTATCTTCATGATTTTATACATTACACTGCTGCCACACGATTGGCTGATTAGATAATCGCATGAATAAGTAGGTGTACAGGTGTACCTAATAAAGTGGCTGGTGAGCATACACAGTATATACATATATATATATATATACATATATATATATATATATATATATATATATATATATATATATATATATATATATATAGTGTAATCCTGTAATTGTAAACACATTATTGGATGATGATGATGGCACAGTTTTTATGAAAATTCATGAAATGATTAGCCTATGTCGAAGACAAATGATAACATTCATATTCACATTCAGTTGTAATTGCAGGGTCACCCACACCCTTAACGAATTGAGCAAGTAATGGGGTGGAGAAATTATGAAATCCTCTCACATATTTCTCAAATGAGTCGCACATGCACAGCTATTATGTTGTGCATAATAGCCCGCTGGCCTGTCCCCTTTACATTCCATGGCTCTGATTGGCCATTCTACTCAGACGTCATCGAAAGGGGCGGGTCCAAACATCCTTGACTGACGTATAGCGCACTAGTAGAGAAGGGATAGTCTTGTTCTGTCTGCTTGGGAAATTCATGAGGCTTTACATTTTTCACCGGGACACAGATCCACCCAGTGGGGTTAGTGAGGTAAGTTACGATGACTGTGGGTCTCTTTGTAGGTGCGGCTGTTTGTATGAGCAGTGCAGGTTATTGAGGGGTCTACACGTGGCTGTCTGTACAGCTGTCTCACACCGGGGACACTTTTGACTGGAGCGTTTACCAGCTAAATCCAGTTAGCCGTCTAATAATAAACAGCTGATTGCTGCTAGCGCTTTGTGGCTACACTGTTACTGCAAATTTTTGCTGCCAATTCAAGCTATGAATGAAAGAAATGCGAATACGAAGCGCGAACCGTACATTAAAATAATTTTGAGATTGAACTCGCCGATAGTTACTTAATGTTGGAGGAAATAATGACTTAAGGCGCGTGAGAGCGGTACTAGCACAACGCGAGCAATGTGCTCCTTGCGTCCCACGCGCTGCGCGTTTCCTTCAAGTTGAATGGGCCGCACGTGCGCTCGTGTTGCCATCATAAAAATCTACGGCTGTAACGTTACGTGCCCAGGTTCAGCATGGCTGGCGTACTCTAAATGTGTGTGCGCTGGAAAAGTAGCTGAAAAGCTTAATTCAAGAGTCAAAATGTTTTGTGTTATAGCTCAGTTACAACACTAATTACAAATGCATATCTGAATTTAGTCAGCTTTGCTTCTTAGCCATAAGGGATTTGTCTTTATAGTGGTGTCTTGTACAGAATGGAAGCTCTCAGAACAGGCACCAGCAGTCAAGCATGTTGAAGCAACAATAAGATGTGTAAAATGACAATGTTGTCATTGTTGAATGCTCATTGTCTGTTTGTTTGTGTCAGAGCTTGAAAGTACGGCTTCATTTAAATTAAGCAATAACCTGTTTGTGAAGGTGTGTCTGGTTATATAGGCTTTAAAGGAATATTCTGGGTTCAGTACAAGTTAAGCTCAATCAACAGCATTTGTTGTATAATGTTGATTACCACAAAATGAATTTCGACTCGTCCCTCATTTAAAAAAAAGCAACAATCGTCAGTGAGGCACTTGCAATGGAAGTGAATGGGGCCAATTTTTGGAGGGTTTAAAGGCAGAAATATGAAGTTTATAATTTTATAAAAAGCACTTATATTCATTTTTTTTGTTTGTGTGTTAAAACTCATGTATTATTTGAGCTGTAAAGCTGTTGAAATTGACATTTTTATAGACATTTTAGGGGTTTTGATATTACATCGTCATGGCAACGGAGTTGTAAAATTGGCTATAACTTTACACAGAAAATGTTAATAAGTGATTTTATCACACTAAAATCATGTTAACACACATAATGTTTATGTCTTGTGGCTAAACTTTTGAAAGAGTGAGTATTTTAACGTAAAAAATTTGGCCCCATTCACTTTCATTTTAAGTGCCTCACTGTAACAGATTTTTGCTTTTTTTTTAAGAAAAGGTGGGGCAAGCCATTTTTTTAAAAAAAATTTTTTAATTTTTTTGTGGTAATCAGTATCATGCCACAAATGCTGTCGATTGAGCTTAACATGTATTGAACCCGAGATATTCCTGTAATTAATCCTTAACATGGTTAAACATGGTCAAATGATATTAAAGCACATCATATGATGATGCACATCACAAGATGTGTTTGTCAGTGGATTGACATTAGGGATCATTTCAGTATTAAAACTTATCTGCTGTAAAATATTGTACAGAACAAACAAGTCGTGCTTACCATGTGTCAGGTCCATTGATGATTATAGTGATGAGTATTGTTGTTAATAAGGTTGTTATTACAAATTAAACCATATTTTCCAAGTTGAGCCACAGGACAATTAAAAAGAACAACTAGTATTATATAATTTTTGGTCGTCATTATTGGTTGAAAATAATTGTACCGTAAATTCTGTTATTTTAAGAAAACTGCCTCTGTTTTTTAATAGTGGAATTTCAATGCAGCAGTTGTAACACATTGTGAATTCCTGAGTAATATAACTCAGTCAACTTCAAATGCATTCAAGTTCAATAAGTTTCTGTCGAATGTGGGTGAGTATGTGAAGTTTTTAAAATTATATTTAATTATTGGTAATCCTGAAAATGAATCCCAAGTCCCTAAGCTTTTTTTTTTTTTTTTTTATAGTGACAGCCTTTATGTGGTTCAGAGGTTAACAAAAGGGACATTTTAAAGTATTTTAAATTACTTATTATTTTTACAGAATAAAGTATTTGTCATGGATCTTAGGTTTTATATAGTAGACCAGTCGTGTTGGAGGGGTCATCCACCACCACTTATTTTTTGGCTAATAGCCTACATGGCTTCATTTGCAGTTAAGTTTGAACCTATAACAGCTTGAACAAACACACATTTCATGTTATTGTGTTTCCATATATCGTAATGCAGACTTTTCTGATTCATGTTCCTCCACTTCTAAACACCTTGGCCTAGTTCTGCTCCCTTTGCAGCTATTAGTGTGAACATGGTGCAGTCACACATAATGTACAGTATGATTCACAGAAATTCACAGAGCAGGGATCGAGTCAGCACCTAATACCTCCTTTCACATTAAACGACCAGTGTTTTTCAGCAATGATGGGCTTCAAATTGAGACTTGAACGGTTCCTGTGAACTGTAGCCTTCATAAAGTATCTTTTCCTCAGGAAAATTCATTATTTGTAAGTGTGAGCATGTCAGATAGGACCTGAACCCTGACTTTGGTTTAATCACTTGCAATTTTGATCATGTGATTCCTCATGATAACATAAACTTCCTCATTCACTGCTGTCACAGTAGTACTTCCTTAACCAATCAGAATCCTGGAATGGATGTAAGTCCAGACACCTGCTATACAACGCACAAGATTCTTATGTGCTTATCTTAACTTTAGTTTTAATTCCCTTAAAGGTCCGTCAAAGACACTAGCTGCGTCAAAGTAGTATGTATTGCATTTGATGAAGGATGCATTTCTCAGCCGGTAAAATGGTACGTTTTTTAGGTATGCAAGCAAGTAGAATGAATAGATTCTGGACATACTTAATCCACGAATGTGGGTATTGTCCCGTGATCCGAATTTGTGATGTAATAACAATTACGAACACAATCTACTCTTGTTTTGTTAAACAAGCACCAT
Source organism: Myxocyprinus asiaticus (assembly GCF_019703515.2). Classification (NCBI taxonomy): domain Eukaryota; kingdom Metazoa; phylum Chordata; class Actinopteri; order Cypriniformes; family Catostomidae; genus Myxocyprinus; species Myxocyprinus asiaticus. Next base: position 32,552,516 of record NC_059358.1, on the reverse strand, counting down.
TTTTAAGCGCAAGGACTTTCTTAGTATTTATACCACAGGTCTGTTGAATGCTTGAGTCTGATTTGTTGACAGACGTTCTAAGGTGTGCAGGTAGTTCCAGGTCTTGACTGCATAACGGTTCCATATCACTTTGCCAAATTATATCAGTTATTTCAAAGAGCCGTACAGGCTGCCAAAGCAAGATAACCAATTAAAACAAAGACACTGGCTTAGTGCATCGGATAAGAATGACTAACAATGTCTATAATATCCTACATTTATTTAAATTTCAGAAAAATGCCCTTGTGCTCCTTCTCTCACTCTCTTTCGCTCTTGTCTCACCCACACTCACACGCTGGCACTGACACACACACATATACACAGAGACTCGAGTCACGACTTGATCAATACAAAAGTTTCTGTATAATAAAAAATAACTTTTAATATCTGTGGAAAGCTCCCTCTTGCTCCCTCTCTCACCCATACTCATACACACACACATACACATACTTGTGAGCAGGACACATAGCTGTGATGTCAAAGAACCCCGGCGACTAAGGGCGTACTCATACTAGGCCCGGTTGCCTTGTACCGTGCCCAAGCACGATTGTCCCCCTCCCCACTTCCCCACTGGCCTGCACTCACATTGCACTTAATGTTCTGGGCCTGAGCACACTTATGTCATTACGATGCAACTTTTTATTTTGAAGAAAACAGGAAGAAAAGCGCTCTCGCTGAGCACACTGGAGCCCATCATTGTAACGTTACTTATTTTGTGGCTTATTTTGAGTCATTTGGGGCACGGTGACATATGGCCCTCTCACATGCCTAATTGTCGACATTATCGTACAACTGGAATTTATCCTTTTCGTCCGCCGAGCTGCCAGATTTATGGAATGCATTCCGTACCTTCAGATACTGAACTCGTAGTTTTTTCAGCTTGTCATGTCATTGCTCAATGGTTCTTTGGTATCCACGAGCACGAAGATAGTCGCAAATTTTACCAAACATCTCAGAGTTCTTGTGTGTTCTGCCCAAATTTTCAGTAAACACTGCACCTATGCCATAGACTAAAGTGATCCCTTTGCCCAGTTGCATCATTGACGTCATGTTTCGAGTTCCGTGCTCGGTCATGGTTAGTGATCACACTACATGTGTACCGTGCCTGAGCCAACTGAACCGTGCCCGAGCCCACCTCTTCAAGCGGGCCAAGACACGGTTCAGCGTACCGTGCTTGGGCACGGTACGGAGAAATCATACAAGTCAAACGAACTGGACTTTGGGGGTCAAACGTGCTCGGGCACGGTACAGATTGCCTAGTGTGAGTACATCCTTGATAAAACAGTTGTGTAGCAATGGGAAAGCTATATACAAGAATGGCGACATGAAAAGTACACTCAAACTTGCATCTTGGCGATTTTAAATCGATGTTTCTGTTGACGAGAGCCTAACCCTCTCTCAATTTTTTTCCTTTCTCTTGCTTTTGCTCATGCACATATATATACGCACATACACACACACACAGACGCACAAACTACATTTTCATTCTTGGGTGAACTATACCTTTAAGTGGCTAAAACACCATCCTCTGTGATTAATTAATTGTAGGCTTTAGTTATTTTGCCTCCATTCAGAGTATATTTGTACTGTCAACAAACCTCCTCCGCACCTTAGGACAAGTTATGGTCATGTTCATAATTGAGCTCTCTACTGTATTTGGAAGGGAATGTTGTTTATTAGTGCTTAGTTTACGTCCCATTGACCAGGATCACCAATAATGTGGTACTAATTAAATAAAAATATTAGAGGGCAAATATTTGATGCAAGTTATAATTTTTAATCCTTACAGCATTAGCATGACAGTTACAAATGTAATTTTTCCTCTGTGAAAATGGTGTTATATAGTGTTAGTGGAGTGATGTGTGGGGGCATTACTCTCAGGTGGGCTGCTTGGCTGCTTTAAACTTCGCTTTTGCAGTCTGATGGAAAACTCTTACCTCTCCCTCACAGGTTTTTGCTGTCTCCATGAGCTCCACATTAGAAGAAAGTGAGCAGAGGTTCTGTGAACTGCACTGAAATTCATTTTGCTGCTGAGTTATTAAATATAACCAGTGGCGTTTCTGAAGTTTTTGGGGCCCTAAGCAAAACCACTCTTTGGGGCCCCTGCCTCCACAACACACCATCCATCCCCCAAGAAAACTATCTACCCCATTACCATAGGTATGGCTAATTTAATTCAAATTCCAACATTTATTGCAGTGTGTTCCTATACTTTGACAATATTTTATTTTACATCAGAGAATATCTTAACCAGGGAGTTTCGTAAACAGCGTTGCCTCACCTTGAGCATCACAGTCTGCATGTGGGTCTCTGATTGGTAGATTTAGCTCACAGGAGGGAGAGCTTGTGCTGGAGAATGAGCATTCTGTGTCGGGTTTGGGGATTTAAGGGTAGGGTTGCACCAGCTGTGTGTAAGGTCTCATTTAAGTTGGAATGTAAAGTTCAAACTAAGGGCATAGAAACTACACTTTAGTTTAGGTATAACTAAGTCATTACTTCATTTGGTTGCAGATTTTCTTAACACGTGACTTAGCTAGTAGGTTGTAAGCTCTCTTTAAGTGTAAAGAAATGTGTAGTCGCAAAATATGGCGTTATTATAATCCATTTATTGATCCAGCATCCTTCAAATTTGTAAACAGAAGTGTTAAAAAGGTATGCATTTTTGGTTTATTTTGTTGCTGTTGATGTGCAACCCTTTTGGTCTCACATAACTGTCAGTGGTAATAAATAAACATTTTATTCAAATATGATACATAAATAAAAATCAGTAAATATAATAAAGATAAGAATAAAAAAATACTAACAGAACAGACTGGAAAAACTGGCATTTACTCATTTTAATATCAGATATATTGCTATGTATTGAAACTTGGCAAGCCAGTGACACGCTACGACACACACAGGAAAGTGTATCGTTTAGATGGGTTTCCTGACATGACTACTATATTGGGAAAAGAAGATGATAGCCTACAAAATTATTTTATTTGTTTTACGTCAAGACCATTTGTCATTTATATGACATGAACATCAGGGAGGCTTCAGCCTTTAAATAAGCCCAGGACAAATGAACAACGTTTGATGGGGGCCCCAAGCAATTGCATGGTTTGCTTGTCCTCTAGCTTCACCTCTGCAAATAACATGCAGTCATAGTATCAGCTCTTAATTGGGAATTTCATTTTCAAGGCATACAGACTCCCTGTGTTCTTACTGAAAGTACTGGGGTTGCAGTGTACTATATATGTAAAAGATATCTGGAATATTAGCAGTGCTCATTGAATCAGACAAAACAGAGTCAGGATTTGTTTGCAGAATATCTTTGAATCCTATGGGAGGTACTGTTGTGTGTAAAGTTGATCTGTTGTGTGTAAAGTCCCTTTCTCTCTGTGTTACCTCACAGTTTCAAGGGGCTACTATAAGGGTGACAGTATTTACAGGATTTTAAAGTGATCAAAAAACGCTGATCAAATAAATGACTCTTGGTGCACTAAGCAGATACAACACGACAAAGCTGTTCATCACTGTAACCGCCTGACCTTCACTGCAAAAAGAAAAGAAAAAAAAAATATTTTTTGTCTCATTTTCAAACAGAATACTTATTTGTCATAAGGGACACAACATCTTTAGGGCCGACAGAACTGCTGCGAACTCTGGTAAAGGCAAAGGAGGGGTTGTTTGCATTTATGTAAACATAGCTTGCTGTACTGATGCCGTTATCATAAAGTCTCACTGTTCTGCTGATCTTGAGTACCTCTTTATTAAGTGCAGACCTTTTACTTGTCCCTCGAACTCACATGTACCATAATCGCTGCAGTATATGCACCCCCGGATGCATTTGCTAAACTTGTCATGAAAATGCTTGCCACTACTATTAGCACGTTACAAACAGTGCATCCGGACGGAGCATTTATTATCGCTGGTGATTTCAACCACACTAATTTATGGAATGTACTCCCTAAATTTTACCAAAATTTTTCCTGCCACACAAGAGGAAACAACACCCTGGATCATGTTTATACCAGTGTTTCTGGGGCTTACAAAGCCATTCCCCTCCCCCACATTGGACAATCTGATCACCTCTCTCTGTTTCTATTGCCCAAATACACCCCCATCATTAAGTGTGTGAAGCCAACAGTGAGGATTGTTAAAGTGTGGCTTGAGGGAGCTGACTCAACACTACAGCATCAGTTTCAGCACACAGGCTGGAAAGAGTTTGCTACTCGGGCCACCCGGGCCACCCACACGGACATTGATGTCTACACAAACTCCGTTCTGGATCACATCAACAGGTGTGTTGATACAATTACCAGTCACAAAATAATAAAAACATACCCCAAGCAGAAACCTTGGATGAATAAGGAGGTTTGTCTACTACTGAAAGCACGTTATGCCGCTTTCAGGTCCGGAGACCTGGAAGCCTACAGTTCATCCAGGGACAGTCTGAGGAGGAGTATTAAAGAAGTCAAATATAAATAGAAGCTGCAGATAGAAGACAACTTTAGCAACTCCGACCCCTGACGCATATGGACAGGCATTCACGCCCTTACAGACTACAAACAGCACCCCCTCAAACAGTGATGTCACCCTCCCTGACGAGCTCAACATCTTTTACGCTCACTTTAATCACGAGAACATGGATCTATCAATTAAAGCTGAGCTTCTGCCTGATGACCTACCACTCACATTCTCTACCATTGATGTATATTCCACCTTGAGCAGGGTGAATATACACAAAGCTGCAGGTCCTGATGGTATTCCAGGCCGTGTACTCAGAGCCTGTGCAGAGCAGCTCACTGGAGTGTTTACGGACATTTTTAACCTTTCCCTGGCCCAAGCAGTTGTCCCCACTAGATTCAAAACAGCCACCATTGTACCAGTGCTGAAAAATTCTTCTGTGGCCCTCAATGACTTCCGTCCAGTCACTCATACTCCCATAATTACTAAGTGTTTTGAGAAGCTGGTCCACTCCCATCTGAAATCCTGCCTGCTCCCAACTCTGGACCCACATCAGTTTGCCTACTGTCACGACAGGTCAACAGAGGATGCCATCACCACAGCTCTCCACTCTGCTCTGACTCACCTGGACAATAGTAACTCCTATGTTAGGATACTATTTATTGATTTCAGTTCTGCCTTCAATACTGTAATCCCATCCAAGCTGATTTGCAGACTCACTCATCTTGGCATCAGTACCTCACTATGCAATTGGACTTTGGACTTTCTAACTAACAGACCACAGTCTGTTAGGCTCCATAACCACACCTCCTCTGTTCTCACACTGAACACTGGTTTACCACAGGGCTGCATACTGAGCCCTCTTCTCTACTCCATCTTCACCTACAGCTGCAAACCTGTGCATGGTTATAAAGTTTGCAGAAGACACCATGGTGGTTGGCCTGTTATACTTGACTCAGTGCACCTGTCTCTTTAACCTGCTATTTGTACTGTATATTATCTTTCACTGTAACAGTCATTTGCCATTTCTACCTCACTCAGTACCAAAGCACATTCTGTATATACTATTACTTATTTGCACTGACTGATCTACCATCTGCGAACTGCCAGACACATCATCAGAGGTGAGCTTCCCTCCCTCCAGGACATATATACCAGGCGGTGTATGAAAAAAGCTCGGAGGATCATCAGAGACTCCAGCCACCCGGGCCATGGGCTGTTCTCACTGCTACCATCAGGCAGGCGGTATTGTAGCATCAGGACCCGCACCAGCCGAATTCATGACAGCTTCTTCCCCCAAGCAATCAGACTTTTGAACTCTTGATCTCCCACGATCAAAATACATCAGCACTGCACTTTATTACTCTTATTATCTCAGACTGCACTGTCATAAATTATATTATTATTATAATATTATATTCTCTCTTAAAAACACACTGGCAACTTACTATCAACCGACAGCCTGAATGTCAATACAGTATAATACAACCTACTATACATTTTATATATACTATATATACTTTTTTATTGTATAATGTGTATTCTATATTGTGTGTATTTTATAATGTACATTGTATGTTATTATTTGTATATTGTGTTATGTTTAATTATGTGTATATTACATTTTAAATTGTTGTGTTAATCTTATGTTTATTTTAAATTGGTATATGTCTCATCACTGTCACGACTACTATGTTGCTTGGAACTGCACCCAAGAAATTCACACACTATTGCACTTGTGTATATGGTTGAGTGACAATAAAAGTGATTTGATTTGATTTGATCTGAATCTTAAACATGCACTTTAACAAAGTTTATAATACATACGTACATACATATATATATATATATATATATATATAGATAGATATTTGCATAGATATTTGCACTTCTGGTTAGATGCTTCTGTATTTCATTTGCTCTGTACTGTACTCTGCACAATGACAATAAAGTTGAATCTAATCTAATATTATTCTCTGAAAACATGTCTTACTCAGTTTTGCTGTAAATAAGAAGTAAATTCATCTTGTTTTAAGGATGTTTAGATATTTTTATTGGAAAATAAGACAAAAATACTGTTTTGCAGTGTTGTCATTCTATTATGAGTGCAAATAGAAAAGTAGCACAGAACATTTGCATCCTTGTCATGCTGATGTGGACTGTGTTGGTTCTTCCTGTCCCTCAGGTGTATGGTTCTCTTTGCTATCCAAGACACATTTTGTCTTAGCCGTGAGCTTGCCCTGCAAAATAGGAATAATGACCGTTGCCAATGCCAGGTCTGACACAGGTAAGCACCTTTGAGCCTCTTACAGGTTTATGGGATGCTTTATACATCATAAGACAGGTGACACTTGTAGGATCCACTGAGATGGCACAGTGGTCATGACTTCATATCACAACTGCCTGTTAGATAAGTGACCAATGAAAGATGCTAATTAGTGGTGCTTGATAAGCAAGCATTTTCATTACTGTTGCCCATATTTTGGGTTGGTATTTCTCAATTTCTAACCCTACATGTTAAACTTTAGGCAAAATAAGGCCTGGCGAATGATAAAACACACAGAAAAATGCCATAGACTTACATTGAAGAGGGCCCTGAGCCATATCTAGGAATTGGAATATAATAGAGACTTAGAGGGGGTGGACTCTTTTGACTTGGTTCAATGCAACAGCCTAGCAACCACCCAGAACACCCTAGCAACACCTTGGCAACCACCAACAACACCTTAGCATTGTGACAGAAAGTTTAGGATATATATATATATATATATATATATATATACAGTGCATCCGGAAAGTATTCACAGCGCTTCACTTTTTCCACATTTTGCTATGTTACAGCCTTATTCCAAAATGGATTAAATTAATTATTTTCCTCAAAATTCTACAAACAATACCCCATAATGACAACGTGAAAGAAGTTTGTTTGAAATCTTTGCAAATTTATTAAAAATAAAAAACGAAAAAAATTACATGTACATAAGTATTCACAGCCTTTGCTCAATACTTTGTTGAAGCACCTTAGGCACCAATTACAGCCTCAAGTCTTATTGAGTATGATGCTACAAGCTTGGCACACCTATTTTTGGGCAGTTCCTCCCATTCTTCTTTGCAGGACCTCTCAAGCTCCATCAGGTTGGATGGGGAGTGTCGGTGCACAGCCATTTTCAGATCTCTCCAGAGATGTTCAGTCGGGTTCAAGTCTGGGCTCTGGCTGGGCCACTCAAGGTCATTCACAGAGTTGTCCCGGAGCCACTCCTTTGTTATCTTGGCTGTGTGCTTAGGGTCGTTGTCCTGTTGGAAGATGAACCTTCGCCCCAGTCTGAGGTCCAGAGCGCTCTGGAGCAGGTTTTCATCAAGGATGTCTCTGTACATTGCTGCATTCATCTTTCCCTCGATCCTGACTAGTCTCCCAGTTCCTGCCACTGAAAAACATCCCCACAGCATGATGCTGCCACCACCATGCTTCACTGTAGGGATGGTATTGGCCAGATGATGAGCGGTGCCTGGTTTCCTCCAGACATGATGCTTGCCATTCAGGCCAAAGAGTTCAATCTTTGTTTCTCATGGTCTGAGAGTCCTTCAGGTGCTTTTTGGCAAACTCCAGGTGGGCTGTCATGTGCCTTTTACTGAGGAGTGGCTTCCGTCTGGCCACTCTACCATACAGGCCTGATTGGTGGAGTGCTGCAGAGATGGTTGTACTTCTGGAAGGTTCTCCTCTCTCCACAGAGAAATGCTGGAGCTCTGTCAGAGTGACCATCGGGTTCTTTGTCACCTCCCTGACTAAGGCCCTTCTCCCCCGATCGCTCAGTTTGGCCGGGCGGCCAGCTCTAGGAAGAGTCCTGGTGGTTCCAAACTTCTTCCATTTACGGATGATGGAGGCCACTGTGCTCATTGGGACCTTCAGTGCTGCAGACATTTTTCTGTTCCTCGATATAATCCTGTCTCGGAGGTCTACAGACAATTCCTTGGACTTCATGGCTTGGTTTGTGCTCTGACATGCACTGTTAACTGTGGGACCTTATATAGACAGGTGTGTGCCTTTCCAAATCATGTCCAATCAATTGAATTTACCACAGGTGGACTCCAATCAAGTTGTAAAAACATCTCAAGGATGATCAGTGGAAACAGGATGCACCTGAGCTCAATTTTGAGTGTCATGGCAAAGGCTGTGAATACTTATGTACATGTGATTTTTTTCGTTTTTTTATTTTTAATAAATTTGCAAAGATTTCAAACAAACTTCTTTCACGTTGTCATTACGGGGTATTGTTTGTAGTATTTTGAGGACAATAATGAATTTAATCCATTTTGGAATAAGGCTGTAACATAACAAAATGTGGAAAAAGTGAAGCGCTGTGAATACTTTCTGGATGCACTGTATATATATATATATATATATATATGTATATCTAGTTGAGGTTGCTACTGCTGTCTATACAGGTTTGGTTTAATGAGTTGACTTTTTGAATGTCATGTCAGATTTAAGTTAACCAAGATCTGAGATTTTGACCAAGATCAGTCCATGACTGCATTTTTTTATTTTTTTATTGTTATCCCCTTTTTGCCCAATTTGGAATGCCCAATTCCCACTACTTAGTAGGTCCTCGTGGTGGCGCGGTTACTCACCTCAATCCGTGTGGTGGAGGACAAGTCTCAGTTGCCTCGCTTCTGAGACCGTCAATCCGCGCATCTTATCACGTGGCTCGTTGTGCATGACACTGCAGAGATTCCGCATGTGGAGGCTCATGCTACTCTCCGCGATCCACGCACAACTTACCACGCACCCCATTGAGAGCGAAAAGCCCTAATCGTGACCATGGGGAGGTTACCCCATGTGACTCTACCCTCCCTAGCAACCGGGCCAGTTTGGTTGCTTAGGAGACCTGGCTGGAGTCAGCACACCCTGGATTCGAACTCGTGACTCCAGGGGTGGTAATCAGCGTCAATATTCGTTGAGCTACCCAGGCCCCCATGACTGCATTTTAAGACCATTTGAAAACAGCCTCCCCTGAGTAAGGGTCAGAAAACTAGGTGAAAGAATTCTTCAGTCATACCAGACTTTCCCCTCAAATGAAAATTCTTCAATCCATGCAATACATAGATCTAATGTATCGTGTTATCCAAGCAGCTCATTGGGGAGAAAGGAAAGGTTATAGAAAAGTGCTGATGAAAGTGAGTGAAAGAACTGTAGGAATGACCCTCAGCACAGTGTTTCCTTTCAGCTTGGTTCCACTGACAAACCACTTTCTCTGCTATGTTGTACGGTTTGTTGCTGTACTGTGGGAGAGGTCTCTGTGTGGGTGCATTCACCATGGAAATGGTTACTGTTTGCAGGATGCAAATTAAGCCTCTTCGTGATGAACATGCTTTTTTCTAGCCTCTCAAGTTGTTTATAATTATCAGAGTTTTTTCTGATGCAGTTATTCATATGGATTGTGTTCAGCATTCTGGGTTACTGGGGAGCAATAGGTTTGATAGTGTTGCTTGTAAACAGGGTCCAGAATTAAATATACTGGCCATACATATTTCTTACAGGAAACAAAAATATATTTTTATTGCTTTGACAATGAGATTATTTTTTCCTTGCATGTGTTGTTGTTCCTAAATAAAGTTAACTGCTTGTATTTACTCACCAAAGCTTGAATTTGGTGTTTGCCAAATGTTAATTTGGGCGCTGCCTGTGAATATATTTAAATATATCTGGTTGGTCTAGCTTGGTTAATTTATTAATGCATTTTTTTATCCCATTTTCTCCCAATTTGGAATGCCCAATTCCCACTAATTAGTAGGTCCTCGTGGTGGCGCGGTTACTCACCTCAATCCGTGTGGCGGAGGACAAGTCTCAGTTGCCTCCACTTCTGAGCCCGTCAATCCGTGCATCTTATCACATGGCTCGTCGTGCATGACACCGCGGAGACTTCGCATGTGGAGACTCATGCTACTCTCCGCAATCCATGCACAGTTTACCACGTGCCCCATTGAGAGCGAGAACCAATAATCGCGACCACGAGAAGGTTACCCCATGTGACTCTACCCTCCCTAGCAACCGGGCCAATTTGGTTGCTTAGGAGACCTGGCTGGAGTCACTCAGCACACCCTGGATTCGAACTCGCAACTCCAGGGGTGGTAGTCAGCGTCACTACTCGCTGAGCTACCCAGGCCCCCTAGCTTGGTTACTTTTAGTAAAAAAAAAGTTTTCTTTATAGACACTGTTTAAATATAAAATATAATCTTTCATTTTATGTATTTTTAAATGGTAAAAATGTTTATAGACTTTACATAATCTATACAGAGCGGTAAAATGTAAGCACCATGCTATATGCACATGAGGGAAAGATGCTTAAAAATTTACCCAAAAAATGGTGTGAACAAAGGTATCTAAAGTTTTGTGTATGGAATAAACATTCATTATATACAGTATGCCAGTTGGTCATACAGTATATCTTGGTCTGTACCCAGTATGCTTCATCCTTCTTGGAACACTCTCCAATTCCATGTGGAATCCATATTCAAAACTCTTTTGGAAGTCTTATTATGTAGCTGTATTTTGTATTTTAATGTTGTGTGTATGTTATATGTGTGACCAGTAGCCATGCAGCAGGTGCTGGATAATCTCAAGGAGCTGCCGCCTTCAACAGGAGCCAAAGAAATCGACCTCATCTTCCTCCGTGGGATCATGGAAAGCCCCATAGTTCGTTCCCTAGCTAAGGTACTAGCTAACTCCCCATTACCTCTCTATTTGTCCCCTCCCTTAACTTTATGTTAGAGCAGTTTACTTGGAAATAACAGTCTTTAGGGCATTGATTCTCAGCTGGTAGGTTGCAACCCCCCCAAAATCAAACCAAACAAAAAACATTGCTAAATGCAAATTATTAATTAAAACTAACTATATAATTATGCATGGTTAGGATGGCAAAAAAAAGAAAAGAAAAAGAAAAGTGTGTTGACCTCAAAGGCTGAGCATCCAATCAAACTCATATTTTGATGCAAAGTTTTGATGCAGGTTTCCATATAGCATTTTTCTTTTCAGGCCCTTGCTTCAATTTAGAACACTAATATAATCAAAATATGCATTGAATTGAAGATAAAAAATTTGAATGAAAATTGTCAATGATAAAGATGATATAGATCTAGATATAGCAAATCCCCACGAAACGTCAGTGATTGTTTTTGTTATATTTCTACAGGCCGCACTTTTACTGTTGAATCAAGCTGTTCTAACTGTAGAATCCTTCAGGGTCTGCTAAAAAGGAACACTGAGAAACTTTCGTCAAAGATTTTTGAAGATAACTGATTGTACCAAAAAGCAGCTATCGGCAGCGATTAATCTGTAAAACCGATATATCGGTCTGTCTATAGTTGAGAACCACTACTTTAGAGGTCAGTTAATTAGCTTCAGACTTAAGTTCCTCCAATGTCAGTATTATTACTAGTTTTACATATAAGAGAGTTTTTATCTGGAATATGAACAAATCCCTGTTCACATGGCTCGCAGCTTGTGTGCACAAGTATTTGGCCAGAGGTTGTATGCCATGTCAGAGGTCATAAGAATGTGATGTACAGGGGGCCTCTTCTTATTCTTAATATAGCTGTGTGAAATTGTTCAGATTGTGAGACAGGCTGGTCGAGCTTTATTTTGTTTGAGGAGAAACTAACACACTTTTCTGAGAAAAATACAGTCAATGTCACAGTCTGTTGATTTTATAGTAAGAGTTATTCCACCTCAGACTGACAGTTTCATCTACTAAAACAGTTCAGTTTGTCTGCCTGGCATATTGCTGTGCGAACACTGTTTAGTCAATCTTAATGTAATCCATTAATCTGTCTCTTGGCAAGATACTTAAGCAATTTGGCCCCACCCACTCTCTCTCAGGCTCACGAGCGATTGGAGGACATTAAGCTGGAGGCAGTGCAGAGTAATAACGTGGAACTAGTGAGCGAGATCATGTCGGATATGAGCAGTCTGATCAGTCATGATGAAAGCGCAGCAGAACTCTGTAAGATCCTCAAAGAACCGCACTTCCAGGTACCACAAATTTGTGTCTGACTATTTATAATCACTAAATTCAACTTTTCTCTCATTGGTATGCCAGTAATGTAATTTGTTATAAAAAATAAATAAATAAATAAAAAATCTGTATTAAGTTAGAAAAATGCAAATTAGAGGACTTTTAAACACCACTGCATATTTAATCTCTTGTAGTTTCAGTTTTTTTGTTTGCTTTTGTTGTTGTAATGTTTTGTTTTTTGGCATCCACTTGTCATTTTTTTTTTTTAGTCCTTGTTAGAAGCTCATGACAAGGTGGCCTCGAAATCATATGAAGCTCCTCCCACTAGCACCAACTCCACCAGCATGGCCAACCTATCCCTCATGCCAGCTGACACTGTTCGTATGATCAGCATCCAGAAGAAGGCCGGAGAGCCTCTGGTGAGTGAGCTCTCGGATATTCTCAAATTCACAGGATACTTGCCCGTAATATTTCACCTCTGTAAGAATAGACTAGGTTTACACTAATTACAAACATTTTCATTAAAATACAAATTCTATCATCATTTACTCACCCTCATGCCATCCCAGATGTGAATGACTTTCTTTATTCACCAGAACACATTTGAAGAAAAATAGAAAAATGTCTCAGCTCAGCAGGTCCTTAAAATGCATGTGGATAATGATCCGACTTTTGAAGTTCCAAAAATCACAGACAGTCAGCATAAACGTCATCCACACGACTCCAGCGATTAAATGAATGTCTTTTAAAGCGATATGATCGCCTTTGGTGTGAAAAAGATCAATATATAAGGACTTTTTATCTATAATCCTTCGCTTCCGGTCAGCAGCAGTATGCGCGTGTGAAGTAATTGCGTCGGCATGTTCACGTGAGAACTGACGCATGTGCGACACACCCGGAAGAGCAGCGCTGTTTACAACTGAGTAGGAGGAACACTGTTCAGAAGCTTCAGTGGTTTTGGGTTAGATCTGTATTTGTATGTTTGTTTACTCAAAATGGTGCATTTGTGTGCTTATCCTGGATGTCTCAACGAGAGAAGAACTTGAGATTACGCCTGTAACATGCCAATGCGAATACGACACACAAGAAACCACATGAACTCAGCGCTCTTGTGAATACATAGACGGCTGTTGACCGGAAGCGGTGGTTTATAGTAAAAAAGTAATTAAATATTGATATTTTTCGCACCAAAAGTGATTGTATCGATTTAGAAGACATTCATTTAAAAACCTGTTGAAGCTCATTTACCCCACCCATGGGCCTGACTTCACTTTGCTTAAATGAGTTCACATTTACTATATAGTCTGCTGTTCAAAATTGTTAATAATGTTGACAAATTATACATCTATGCGCTTCAACAGGTTAACCGCAGACGTTTATGCTGACTATCAGTGATTTTTGGAGCTTCAAAAGTGAAATCACCATCCACTTGCATTTTAAGGACCTACTGAGCTAAGATATTTTTCTTCAAATGTGTTCTGCAGAAGAAAGAAATTCATACACACCTGGGATTGCATGAGGGTGAGTAAATTATGAATTTTAATTTTTGGGTGAACTATCCCTTTAAAGGAATATTGTAGGTTCAGTACAAGTAAAGCTCAATCAAAAGCATTTGTGGCATATTGTTGATTTACCACAAAAATTAATTTCAACTAGTCCCTCCTTTTCTTAAAAAAAAGCAAAAATCTGGGTTCTAATGAGGCTCTTACAATGAAAGTGAATGGTGCGAATCTGTAAACATTAAAATGCTCACTTAAAAGTATAGCCACAAGACATATACAATATGCATGTTAACATGATTTTAGTGTGATAAAATCACTTACTAACCTTTTCTGTGTAAAGAAATAGGCAATTTTACAACTTCGTATAACACTGTAAACCCTAAAACAGCAGTTTAAAATAATGATTAAAACAACTTTACAGCTCAGTAAATATGCCCATTTTAACAGGAGAATTAATTTAAGGGATTTTGTAAAATAATAAGCTTCACATTTCTGCCTTTAAACCCTCCAAAAATTGGCCCCATTCACTTCCATTATAAGTGCCTCACTGTCACCTCGATTTTTGCCTCTTTTTCTTTTAATAAAAGGAGGAACTAGTCTAAATTAATTCATGTTTGTGGTAATCAACATTATGCCACAAATGCTGTTGATTGAGCTTAACTTGTCTTGAACCTGGAATATTCCTTTAACCACACAGCTGCATTTTAGAGCCAGGACATTTTTGGCTGTCTGGGTTTAAAAATCTGTGCTTCATTAAAGGTCAAGTGTGTAGTTGCAGAGTCAACTATAAGAAACCAATTGATAAGCTGATTTCCCTTGAAGTGCAAACACTGTGGCACAATCAAAACATTGCTCTTTTTGTTTGAGCATCATGACCACCCCAACACAGCAACATCAACTCGATCAGTGGTGTCAGTTTGGCGTGGAACTATAAAAAAATAAATACAAAAAAATTATGGATTCAAAAGTATTTATTAAATTATTGTAACATCAAAAATTTTGTTCAAAGCATGTGAATGTTGAAATGTAGGTAGGATACATATTATTTATTATACATGTTGCTTGCATTTCAGGCACAAAATAAATGAGTAGATTACAGTACACTTGCTCTTGAGTCGCTTAAAGATATAGTATGAATACATGAAGGTATGTATGAATACATACAGTACTGTGCAAAAGTCTTAGGCACATAAGATGTTTCACAAAAGCATTTGTCTTAAGATGGTTATTTACATCTTCAGCTTTAGTGTGTCAGTAGGAAATATAAATGCTAGACTCCCAAACATTAATTTTGCAAATAGAAAAGATTAGAATAGAAGAACAGGGAGCCCTGCAACAGATGTCATGGCCCCCACAAAGCCCCCCACTGAACATTGAGTCAGTCTGAGATTACATAAAGAGACAGAAGCAACTGAGACAGCCTAAATCTAGAAGAACTGTGGTGAATTCTCCAAGAAGCTTGGAACATCCTATCTGCCAACAACCAAGAAAAACTGTGTCCAGGTGTCCCTAGGAGAATTGGTGCTGTTTTGAAGGCAAAGGCGGTCACACGGAATATTGATTTAGCTTTTTTATGTTTACTGGACTTTGTATGACATTAAGACATTGATAAATGAAAACTATTTATTTCATTATTTTTGAAGACATCCTCACTATGCAACATTTTTCACAAGTGCCTAAAACTTTTGCACAGTACTGTAAATATTTTGGCATACTTTTGAGGCTCTGTGCTGAAAAATAAATCGTCAAATTAATTAATAACTACTTGCCTGAATAACACAAAATAGTGTAGTTTTAAAGGCTTTACAAACATATAGGCAATGTAAGCAACTCTTACCAATTGCTTTTTAATTTGCTGACAAATTAGTAGGGTTCTATTTCCATAACTTGTGAAATATGATTATTTACTCTACACAAACTGTCAAACATACAGTCAAATCATTGTGCCGATGAGAAAGTTCTCAAGTAGAATACAAAATGTACTATTTCACTCACATATCAAATTAATATCAAAGGCCCAGCGAAAAAAGCTTTTAAAGTTTATAAGCTGTAAACAGATATTTGGTCGCGTTTTGCTTGTAACTTCATGAAACACAAACAGAATCATAAAAAAACAAAAAAAAACAGCAGATGCTCCCAATTGAGACAATTGCTTTAATGGTCCCGAGTCCAAATACAATGTAAAATAATGCATTGATATTAAAATAAACTTAGATAAAATGCGACGCAACATCAGATATCCTTGTTAACATCCTGGGGGCAGTCTCTGATTAAAGTGGACCAATCATAGCTGGTGTGGTCTGCGTTGTCGCAATGCGCAGTTACATTTTTGAAGAGGTGCACGTCAGGCTTTGGTGTAGGCTACGCCGTAGCTACACGTAGCATATGCTATAGGTTTGACACAGAAGTATAAATTGGCCTTAAGTCTTCAGGAAATCTTTTTGAAAATAATCTGTCTATACAAGGTCTTGGCTGAATGATGTGTGACTGTAGTGGACAGCCATACTTGTCTTTTAACACCTAATTAAATGTGTACTTCATGAGCTATGAATATTTAGGACAATAAACAGTGTGTTTGTTTGTTGGTGTCTCTGAGATTCATGGTGTAGTCCCTTTTAGGGTGTAACTTTCCGGGTGGAGGAGGGCGACCTTGTCATCGCGCGTGTTATGCACGGCAGCATGATTGACAGGCAGGGGATGCTACATGCAGGTGATGTCATCCGGGAGGTGAATGGCCGAGAGGTAGGCAAAGACCCCATGGCGGTACAGCACATGCTGAGAGACTGCAACGGAAGCATCACCCTCAAAATCCTGCCCAGCTACAGGGATACACCCCCACCCGCACAGGTCAGCACACCACAGATTGTTTACACCAAGTCCAATAAAACTAAATGACTTGGTAAATATATAATATAAAGCTAGTATAATATAAAGTAGCTCGTTTTAAACCCATCAGATTCATGGTTGAGTTAGTCTGCAGTTATATGCCAGATTTCCTCAGTGAGTGTGTCTCCTATCAATGGGTACAAGATTACCTCATCTAAACTGCTAATACCACTTTAGACTGACTGTCCTAATAATGACAATGAGAATACACTGCTTAGCTTAACCAGTGCTGTAAATTCAACCTGTTCCCATAGTCCTGATTTTAGTGCTATGAGATGTGGAATACTACAGTCCTCGTATTGCGCTTAACAGGGTTGTGTAGCAGAGCTGTGTAATGATTCAACCCTTCAGGAGGAAGAGGGAAAGACCCGCCCTTAGGGTGACTCAGAATGCCACCGGGCTGAAACCGAGCATGTTATCCCTATTAATAACATGACCTGTGCTAAGTAGGGCAGATGGGAGGAGACTGAGACACACACACTTGCATTCACTTATTTTCTACTTTAAGGTAGGAGATCTGGACCTGGAGAGAAATAGGTTAGATCCTAGAAAGTTCTCTCAAGAATCTGAAACCTCAGATTATTAAAGTTGCACTAAATACGTTTTTGCCAATTAAAAAAGTTTTACATATAAAGACATGAATAGCATTTTTGTTGAAAATGATGTACACTCACATGAGATGAAGACTCAGTATCAGTAACCCAGTAAAAGCTGATTAAAGGAATATTTTGGGTTTAATACATGTTCAACAGCATTTGTGGCATAATGTTGATTACCACAACAACAACAAAAAAATAATAATAATTTTGACTCGTCCCTCCATTTCTTTTAAAAAAGCAAAAATCGAGGTTGCAGGGCCTGGGCAGCTTAGTGGTAAAAGACGCTGGCTACCACCCCTGGAGTTAGCTAGTTCGTTAATTCGAATCCCAGGGCATGCTGAGTGACTCCAGCCAGGCCTCCTAAGCAACCAAATTGGCCTGGTTGCTAGGAAGGGTAGAGTCACATGGGGTAACCTCCTTGTGGTCGCTATAATGTGGTTCGTTCTCTGTGGAGCGCGTGGTGAGTTGAGCGCAGATGCTGCTGTGGATTGCGTGAAGCCTCCACATGCGCTACGTCTCTGTGGCAACACGCTCAACAAGCCATGTGTTAAGCTGCGCGGGTTGATGGTCTCAGACGCGGAGGCAACTGGGATTCATCCTCCGCCACCCAGATTGAGGCGAATCACTACGTGACCTCGAGGACTTAAAAGCGCATTGGGAATTAGGCATTCCAAATTGGGTGAAAAAGGGGAAAAAATTAATATTTTGTTTTCCACAAAAAAATAAATAAATATCGAGGTTACAGTGAGGCACTTACAATGTGAGTGATTGTGGAGCAATTTTTGGAGGGTTTAAACACAGAAATGTGAAGCTTTTTTTTTTAAAGCACTTACATTAATTGTTCTGTAAAAACTCATGTATCATTTGAGCTGTAAAGTTGGCTAAATCGTAATTTTTACAGTCATTTTAGGGCTTCAGGGTTTGTTGACATTACATTATCATGGCAACGAAGTTGTAAAATTGGCTATAACTTTACACAGAAAAGGTTAGTTAGTTTTTATCACACTAAAATTATGTTAACATGCACATTGTTTGTCTTGTGGCTATACTTTTGAAAGTGTGAGTATTTTAATGCTCAGAAATTGACCCCATTCACTTTCATTGTAAGTGCCTCACTGTAACCCTGATTTTTGCTTCATTTTTTTTAAGAAAAGGAGGGACAAGTCCAAAATTAATTTTTGTAGAAATCAATATCATGCCACAAATGCTGCCGATTAAGCTTACCTTGTATTGAACCCGGAATATTCCTGTAATTTTACATGGAGTGGGTAGCCCCCTCATGAGAGCTGCCATGTTGACAGCACATGACAACCTGTGTCATGCAATTGACAGTTACTACTGTCTTAAGGAGTTCAATTTTTTTAATGAGGAAAACATTACTGAGTGCACCTTTAAGAATCAAGAGCCAGAGACTTTTTCATTTGACAAATTACAGGTACAGTATAATCTAGAGTATTTATGATACAAAGAAATGGCAGGTCTGCATATGAACAAAGAAAGTCGCTGGTTTGAATTGGTGTCTGCATGGACATCAGCCCACTTGGCTTAGTGTTTCCATCCTTTGAATCAGTTCCAAAATCAACCGACAATCGTTTTCTGTTTTTCAGATAATTTCTGGGGTATTTGAGTACATTTTGTGTAAAATAAGTGTTTATTTCAACAAGTGTTCATTTTATGCAATTTATGACTCTTTTGCAATTATTAAATAGCATTTTATCAGTCATCATCTGGTCTGTTCTCAAGGTATTAGCATTAGTCATTGAAAAACCTATATCAGCAGAGACTATTTGCAGAGCCGGGTCACTTATATTAAAATGAATGGGAGCAAGTGGAATGCCCAACCAAGGAGCTCTAAGCACCAACGGTCAACGGATGTAGAAAGGAAGTCCTGCCTTACAGGAAAAAAAGCCAATCACCTTTTAGAAACAGACATCACCTGTCAATCAACTCGAGAACGTGCATGTGCTTTAGCTGTACAAGCCTGGAAAATTGAGTTTTTAGCATAATATGAGGTAAAGAAGCACAATTTTTGATTCCAGTATTGTCAGATTTTACTGCTAATTTGAAACATGTTCTTTGATCGTTATCTTCACCAACCGTTTTTGAGATTTTGGTCTTTCCCCATTCAAGTAGATAGGAGCTGCACTGTCATGACTGGAAATAGCCTCATGAGAACGTTCCAAAGTGGACAGTGGACTGACTTGCTAGAAAGACTTTGATATAGGTTAATCACTAGTTTAAATCCTCATCTTAATAGGTTTAGGTCCCCAAACAGTGCTGCTGCACATTATCCCTGTTACCATTTTTCCTCTTTTTGAGAGCATACCTGCAAGCAGGAATATGTCCTTAACCCACTTTCCTTGAATAAATAATATGTGAAAAGAAAAAACACTTTGCACTGAGCTAAAATTGGGGGCAAGGGTTTACAGGGTTCCATGCCTCATGCCAAACCTAAAATGTTCTCTTTTTTTAGTTGTGAACTTTACTCAGTGGTTTGGTATGTACAGAGCACGACCGCTGTATGTTTACAGTTGGGTCCTCTTCACTGATAAAGTCCACCGGGATCCATAAATATTTCATGTGAAAACATACCGTTGTCCTCCACTGAGAAGTACAGTGTAGCCATCAAGGTGTTGGGTTGCTGCTACTCTGATTTTTATAATAAGAATATTTTAAATAATTAGGAAAAGTGTAGGTTACAATGCGGTTTACCTACAATACTAAAGGCGAAAGGTAGCAGTTCATTCTTGAAAGAGGAATTAGCCCCCAGTGTTGCTCAAAAAACAAAGACACTTAGAGAAGTACAAACAGCTGCCAGTCATTGTTTATTTAAACTGTGGCACATGCTTTATTTTAGTCACCCTTAAAGATAGTGTCTAATTTATAGAGAATTCCTTTTGCCAGTGAGCTATGACATTATTTGACTTTTTTTTTTGAGCTATCATTATCAGCTTGAATGATTCACTTGTCAATAAAAAGGAATAACTCACTCTTTGACCTTCAGGTGTATCTGAAGCCACATTTCAACTACAATCCTGACACAGATAGCCTGATCCCATGTAAGGAGGCGGGCCTGGCTTTCTCTAAAGGAGACATTCTTCACATAGTGAACAAGGAGGACCCCAACTGGTGGCAAGTAAGCAGCAAAAGAACCAGGATCATTTTCCAGATCTTGGTTTTGGTCTTTCTTTTAAGTGTTTGACTTATTTATGACACATTGAAGTCAAATTTTGTCTTTTAGGCATGTAAAATAAATGGGGGACGCACTGGCCTGATTCCCAGTCAGTTTCTTGAGGAGAAGAGGAAGGCGTTTGTAAGGAGAGACTTGGATGGGTCAGGTACAGTGTGTCAATATATAGTTTCTGTTAATAGTTTGTCACCTTTGCAAAATTTTTTCTTTTTTTTTCTTTTTCCTTTTTTTTTGTTTTTTTTTACAGGAGACGGTCACTTTTGTACTACAAAATTGTTTTATATTTTCTTTGAATTTTAGAGGATGCTGGTAATAATTTTCCCCAGTTTTCAGAAGATGTCTAGTTATGAATTACTGTAAATCTCACTGTACATGAGAAGTTACTGTCAGGGTTTTATATTTACAGTAGCATACATTTTAATGCAGGACTTTGGGTGATACACAATACAGTACACCTAATATTCAGACACGCACATTGTGTCATATTTATGGTAAAAAAAAAAATTTTAATTTCTAATTACTGATAAGCCTGCCTTCAAGTGGATCTGGGAAGCTCGTACCTCAGAGTCGGGCATTCATTACTACAACTACAGAGCGGCCTGGAATACTAGATTCTGATTGGTCAATGGCGCCATCTAGCAGTCTGTTATTGCTCTGTAACAACCGCAGCTCCACGTATCAGACCACTCAACTGGGGTCTGTGAGCCATCTCTCCTGCTTCACGTAGTAAGCTAATAAAATAATTTCAACTCAAATCAATGTTTCATGTGCATTTATTTATTTATTTGGCAAGTAGTCTTGTAATAAAATGCATAATGAGCAGTTAGACGTTCATTAATAACAAAATGAACACCAACAGAACTCCGACGCAAACCGGAGGTGGATTTCAGCTGTTCAGCGATTTATTTCTTCTCACATAATTACATAATTTCAATGCAAATCTGTGTTTCATGTCCATTTTTTGTTTGTTTGGCAAGTAGTCTTGTAATAGGCTGAATAATGAGTCAGACGGTCATTTTCACATCAACAGAACTGATTTCAGCTGTTCAGCGATTTTCTTTCTTCTCAAATTCCATAATTTCAAAGCAAATCAATATTTTATGTACATATATTTATTTATTTGGTTAGTAGCCATGTAATAAGCGGGATAATGTACAGTCAGACGATTGTTATCACAGAATAAACCCCTTCAGGGTGATACTAGACCCCTCCGCTACGTGTCTGGGTCCTGATCACCCTGTCAGGGTTTATTGTGCGATAACAACCTGCTGACTGTACATTATCACTTACATGTCACACATTCAAGTGGGAAATAAAATATGGAAGAAGCTAAACTTAAACAAATACACAATGAATGACGGCAAAAGCTCCTTTTCTATTGTACCAGTGAATAAACCTCCTTCACTTATACTGTACATGACATCTGATTTATTAATGCATGGGATCTAACATATTATTAATTAATTTGCCTAAACAGCGAATGGTGAGTCATTAGTTTGCTCATATGTATATAACAAATTAAAACGATTGAAATAAAGTGCAGAAGTTGCAATAATTTTACAAAATTATTGGTTTACATCATCTTTCCTGTCGACATGCCCCTTCCAACATCCCAACTCGGAAACTTGTGTATCATCTAGAATTCTTACTTTCCCACTCGTTAATATGACTTCGCTTGGTCATTCATGTGCTCGGAACTCATTAATTATGATTTTTCCGACTCCACTTGAAGGGCACATTATTGCTTTATACATTCATTTATGCACCAAAGCTAACATTCCTGCTGTGGATTGTGTTCCAGGAATTCTCTGTGGGACATTAACTGGAAAAAAGAAGAAAAAGAAAATGATGTACCTAACAGCAAAGAATGCAGGTAAGATTTACTGGGGCTTTTCAGTTTAGTATTATGAACAAAATCTTTTTTATGTAAATAAATATTTAAAATTAGAAACATTAAATAAAATTAAAAGAAAAATCAATTTAAAATAATTTTCAAGTTTAATATGTATTTTTATGTAATTATATAACTATATTAATATATACAAACACAATTATAAAAACATAAGTAATATAGAATAAACATAAATTATATAAAATTATTAATATTTAGTTATTTGTTAACACTTTATACATACACAGTTATATATATATTTATTCCTTTACGTGTTATATGGCTTTAGTATTTTGTATATATATATATATATATATAAAATATATTATTCCTTCTTTACGTTTTATGTGGCTGAAGTATTATGAGCAAAATCTTTATGTAAATAAATTTGAATGCTTTCTATAAATATATTACAGAATATAAATATTATGTAGAAGAAATTGTTTAAAGGGATAGTTCCCCCCAAAATTAAAATTCAATCATTATTTACTCACACCTGTGTTTTTACAACCCCATATGACATTTATATCATGATATTTTTTTTCTAAACATAAAAGGAGAAATTGTGAAAAAAAAATGTGCTCAGTGATGTCATACAATTGCAGTATATGGTGACCACCTCTTCAAGCTTCAAAAGGACACAAAAGTATAATTCAGAAGTGTAATAAATTATTACATGAGACTCACAATTGTACTGAAGGCATGCAGTAAGGTTTGGGGAGAAACTATTATTTAGAGGAAATCTTTACCGACCATTGCTTTCCTGTGCGTGCTAATGAGAGTGCATGAGAGCAACAGAATACACAACCCCTTCTCGCGAGATGGGGCGTTCAAGAGAAAACTCGTTTTGTTTATCTAAAACAGGTCCACAACAGCTATAGTAACAACAGAACACAACACAGCTGCACACAAAATGGAGAACAGAACTTCTAAAACATGTCTGAAGAGTCTGAAGTCGAAGAGGAGATGCATTTCTATGTCCAGCCTTATTTATTTGAAACGGAGTACTCGGAAAACAAACTGAG
Source organism: Myxocyprinus asiaticus (assembly GCF_019703515.2). Classification (NCBI taxonomy): domain Eukaryota; kingdom Metazoa; phylum Chordata; class Actinopteri; order Cypriniformes; family Catostomidae; genus Myxocyprinus; species Myxocyprinus asiaticus. The sequence goes on along the minus strand of NC_059358.1, from coordinate 32,528,920 downwards.
AGGGATTGAAGAGGCTGAAGGCAGCCACAGTCATACTGTGTCTTAACCTGACACCAAACGACATGTGATAAAAGCTATCGTTTCTGTGTTAATCAGTGTTTTTGTCCTTACCAGCCGTGGCGAGCGACAGGATGTTCTGTCTGTCACTTATTTTCTACCCCGTCAGCTGTCACCGGTCCAGAATCTTTCTCATAACAGTATTTTGAAGCCAGCATCTCACTAGCCATTTAAAAACTACTTGATTTTGGCTGAGAATGTTACACCTACTGAATGTTTTCGCTGAAGTCTCAGTCTCTTCAGGCAGAGATCTGTCACACACACCGATTCAAAATGGAGAAGAGGTGACACAAACCAGCGATTCAAACAAATAATCCTGGACAGAGAAATGCATCTCCTCTTTGACTACAAACACTTCAGACATGTTTTGTAAGTTCTATTCTCTGGTTTGTGTGCAGTTGTGTTGTGTTCTGTTGTTACGATCACTATGGCAGACCTGTTTTTAGATAAACCAAACAAGTTTTCGCTTTATCGCCCCATCTCAAGAGCGTGGGTTGTGTATTCTGTTCCTCTTGTGCACTCTCATTGACATGCACAGGAAAGCAATGGTCTGTGAAGATTTTCATTAAAATAATACATTAGGTTTTGGTTTGTTTCTCATCAAACCTTATATGCTTTCAGAACAAGGTATGAGTCACATACAATAATTTGTTAGACATCTGAATTACAATATTTTTTTCACAGTTTCTCAATTTGTGTTAAGAAAAAGAAAGTAAGTCTTATGGGGTTATGACAACACAGGGGTGAGTAAACAATGGCTGAATTTTTATTTTTGGGTGAACTAACCCTTTAAGTATTATATTTAGATTTGACTGAATTATTAAGTTATTAATTATATTAATAAATTTTTGTATATATATAGTGGAGTTTTGGCTTTAGTATTATAAACAAAAATGTAATTTTAAATGTAAATTAAAATTACATTAAATATTTTAAAATAATTAAATGAATATAAACATTAAAATAATATTTAAACATTGGATTCAGATTAATAATCAGTTATTATATATATATATTTTTTTCTCCCCTTTTTCTCCCTAATCTGGAATGCCCAATTCCCAATGCACTCTTAAGTCCTCGTGGTGGCGTAGTGACTCGCCTCAATCCGGGTGGTGGAGGACGAATCTCAGTTGCCTCCGCGTCTGAGACTGTCAATCCACGCATCTTGTCACGTGGCTTGTTGAGCGCGTTACTGCGGAGACATAGCGCGCATGGAGGCTTCACGCTATTCTCCACGGCATTCACGCACAACTCACCACGTGCCCCACTGAGAGCGAACCACATTATAGCGACCACGAGGAGGTTACCCCATGTGACTCTACCCTCCCTAATTTGGTTGCTTAGGAGACCTGGCTGGAGTCACTCAGCACGCCCTGTATTCGAACTCGCGACTCCAGGGGTGGTAGTCAGCATCAATACTCGCTGAGCTACCCAGGCCCCGAACTGTTTTTTATTTAATTATTAATCCGTTCATAACTAAAAATATGTTAATGTGAGTATTATTTCCAAACATACTAAACTTTTCTCTTCCTTTGGTAGAATTTGATCGGCATGAGTTACAGATCTACGAGGAAGTAGCAAAGATGCCTCCGTTCCAGAGAAAAACTCTGGTGCTGATTGGTGCTCAAGGTGTGGGACGCCGAAGCCTCAAGAATCGTCTGATAGTGTTAAACCCATTACGCTATGGAACTACTGTACCCTGTGAGGTTAAAACATGTCTATAAATAACACTTTACAGCTTAAAGTTAGCTGCCACATTTGTCATTTTACCATAATTTAATCTCTGTGTCTAAGTCACTTCTCGCCATCCACGTGACGATGAAAAGGATGGCCAGTCGTACTGCTTTGTGTCTAGGGAAGAGATGGAGGCAGATATTAAGGCGAGTCGCTATCTTGAGCATGGAGAGTACGATGGCAATCTGTATGGAACCAAAATCGATTCAATCCATGAAGTCGTTCGCACAGGCCGCACCTGCATACTGGACGTCAACCCACAGGTGAGTATTTCTGTTAATGACATTTTCAAGTGAGGTTCAGTACAGTGAGATCTAAAAGTCTGAGACAACTAGTGAAAGTCCTTCAGTTTTGCATTATATGACTTTTCTTAAGATTATTCGTTACAAATTGTGTTATCAGCATGACAGTTTGAGTGGAAAGTTGAACTGGAAATTGTACTTGAATTTTATAATTTCATAGTATTTTCCTAAATTCAAAAAGTTTGTATATTTCCAGGTGTAAATTAGATCTTAAATCCCAGATTTTCAGTGTGGTCTGACTTTTAGACCTTACTGTGTCTAAAGTGACTGTAATAGTCTATTCAAATAAAATATATAACAAATGAAAACAATTAATTAATGGTAACTTGTGTATTAATAACAAATGTTATAAATGTGATATAATATGTACTGTAGATAGTGAAACATATGGTCAATAATTCCACAGCTCTTCACAGTGGTTGTGGATGGCTGTTGATGATGAAAAATTTAACAGTTATTTTATTAACATGTTAGGCACTGAAGATGATGAAGACTTCAGAGTTTATGCCATTTGTGGTCTTCATCGCTGCTCCAGAGCTGGATACACTACGGGCCATGCACAAAGCTGTGGTGGATGCTGGGATCACAACCAAAGTTCTGACGGTCAGTCTCATTTCTGTCTTCACACAGTTCAATCACTCCACTCAATAAAGCTGTTCAGACATGACGTCAGTTTGTAGGCTAACCCGGAAGGCTAAGTCTCTATGCATTCCCTCAGGAGTTTTGAGGAAAGAAAATGGGTTTTTTGCCATTTTCGATGTAAGAGGAAAATAATGTCTGTGGTAAACTAACATGTTATACAGTATGTTAAATAAACATATATGACGATATATTCATATATTCTTTTAATATCTTAATTGAATTCTATAAAAATGTTCATATTTGAAAATAGCAGCAAAAACTCTGCTGTTCAGTCTTTGTGTGCAGAACAAGGATGTGAGTTTATGTACCTGATGAATAACTTGTAATTCATTGGAATACCATTATAGTGCTTATCTGGCAACTTCTGATGAACGTGCAGTTTTGAACCAAACAGTGGTTTCAAATTTACTTTTGTGGTGTGTCTGGGTGTAATTCATGTTGTTAATAATAAAATTAAAAAGTAATGTTAACCACATACCTTATTTTACTCTTAAATAAATAATGAGGGAACCCATGGTTTGAAAATGAAAATTCTCTTGTTATAATAACTACAAACTGAACAGCTCTCTTTCTCCCTCTCATACTTCTGTTCTCATCTCTTTCTGTCTCTTAGGAAATGGACCTAAAGAAAACAGTGGACGAAAGTGCCAGGATCAAACGGGCTTACAATCACTACTTTGATTTGACTATAGTTAATGACAATCTGGACAAAGCCTTTGAGAAACTGCAGGCAGCTGTGGAGCAGTTGAACACAGAACCTCAGTGGGTCCCTGTCAACTGGGTTTACTGAGCCACAATGCGGTCCAGACAACACATCACCACCACCACCATCTGGATCATCACTGTCAGAATCATTGGCATTACAATCACATCAGCATCATTTCCATCATCATCAGAGATTGACCGATATTATTTTTTAATGACCAATTCCGATTATTTTTATTCTTTTTAAGTGTCTGATAACTGATATAATTGAAAATCAGTTCAGCATATTTATTTCTGATTTTTAACACATTATTTTTTTTTTTAAATAATTAGACTACAACAATAAAAACATAGTATACATTATGAGTATTTTAATAATAGCAAGTGTTATAAAAGTATGTGACATTATATTTATGTGAAGTTGTTTTGCAATCTAAATGGTACATTTTTTTATTTTCATCTTTGTTGTGGGCTGTCTAACTGATAAGCTAAAAATTCTTTGTGATTCTCACTTGCTAATGAATGGTTAATACTTTAAGTGTTGAGTAATTTATATAAATACATTAAATAATTTACCTCTGAACACCATTATTTCCTGTTGAGTGCATAGTGGTGTAATAGTATGGATGGATGGCATTCTCTAGAGACCCACCAAATGGTGCCATTTATCGGTAGACCTGATAGTAAAGAACCAATAACCGAATGGGAAGAAAAGTGTGAATATTGGTAAAAACTGTCAGTCAAATCAATTATCAGTCTATCCCCAATCATCTTCACCATCATGACTGCTGGCATCATTGTCATCTCCATCACCATCATGATCATCATAATCGTCATTGGCGGCAGCACTGCTTGGTCCGTGGCACGAGGCACAAGTTCACAGTGAACGTCTTGTGCGGCTGACACATGCTGGTGCAGGCCAACCCAGTTACTATGCAAATGTACACTAGACATCCAGCCATGGACAGACCTAAAGGAAGTGTACTTATTTATTAACTTTTTTTTTCTTCTACAGACTAAGCATTCTTTTAAGAATGTTACTTGGAAGGAAACTGTTGAAAGAATCAAATAGGAATTTTTGGAATGAATTGCCATTAGAACTAATTTTCCATACAAGCATAAGCTGGATTACAGGATTCAAAGCAGGGGGCTGTTTTGTTGCTTTAATTTTTGTGTAACAAAAGAAGTGGTTTACAGTGCAGGTTTCATCTCGTTTATATTTCTGAATCCTTTAGAAACATGCTCTCATTTAGTTCAGTCACTACAGTATGTCAGTCAATTTGAGCAGCTTTATATTTAAGCCAGCTTCTGACTTGCATACATGAATTATTCATTAGTGTCATCCTCTTAGCTTCTTGGAATTTCATTTTAGTAAGCTAATTTTAACTTCATATCACTTTTAATGCCTTTAACACTGCCATAAAAAAGTATCCTTGAGTAATGACTATATCAGCCGTCATGATCACAAGCATCCTGGCCTCTCATAATTACTTCTAGGCTGTATGCAGTGATTTACCAGAACCCGGTGATCGGAAAATACTGTATGTCTATATCCCAGTGTCATTTCCAAACCTGTATACGATTTTTATCCAGCGTGCATATTCACTTGAAAATTCTATATTTTGCAATACAGAGGGCTGTATTTTCTGAAATTAAACAGCAGTCTAATAAATAAATCTTAATTTTGGATTAAGTTTATAAGTATTAAAAATTGTAGTTACGTAGCATGTGCATTACTGTGGTCATATAGTATATTTATTGAATAAATTAGGGATAATGATTAAAGTGGTAGGACAATTATTTGTTTTTGTGGAGAACTGACATTCAAGTTCAGAGATTCAAAAAATACAAAACAGGCCAAAATATGATGTAAACACAAATAGTGATTTCCTGTATTTCACAGTAATGGATAATCAAGTGCTTAAAATGAATATCACTTTAAAATATCACCAGTACTTAAACATCAGTAGTCAGTTATTTCTATGAAATACATATAAAACAAATACAAATCAGAAATATTCATAGACAAACAGTAGATAAAGAGGAAAATAAATACTAAGACAATGTGATTTCTCCCAAAACAAATCTGACTGTCCATCTGCAGGGACTTCTGAGGCCCTCTGATCCCCATAACACCATGGGTTAGCTTACATTGGACAATATTTCTTTTCCTCCTCTGTTCTACTCTAATCAGACAGGGGGCGCTAGAGATGCCAATCCCTTGGCTACAATGCACAGCATGAGAGGAAGGCAATCCTGTGTCTTACTGATTTCTGTCACAAGTGAATCCTTCTCCTTACGCAGGGTCACATTACAGCAACCGAAGAGTTCAATAACTTTCTTGAAAACCTTCTCATCGGCTAACACAGCCATCTCTTTGTCCTTCATAGAGGTGTTCTTGTTGGAAGCCAGATTTTGCACCTGCAGGACAACGTTGAAGTTATTTGTTGTTATTTGACCACATATAAATGAGTACAGTTATTGAGTTTGAGGGAACTTACAAGCTGGATCAGAGCCTGCAGGGTGGAATAACTGCAGCAGGATTCGAGCACAGCCAGGGCAGAGTCAGGCATCTCTATATGGGACACAAAGGGCGTAAATGTTTATGAGAACAAAGGTTCTTTTTTTTTTTTCACTCCCTGACTGCAAGTGTCAAGTGACAAACAATCCTCAGGGGAATGATAATGATTCTAGACTTGTGGCTTTAAATGAAACTACAGAATAATCATTAACCAGATAATATCCTACTCACTCTACTCCTTTGATACAATCGCTACATCCAACTACCACCTCATCATAACGTTCCCGATCATTTTTTGAATTGAGTGCAAGTTTAAGGACTAAGTTTATGAGCAACATAATGCAATTTTTTGATAAATATCAATATTCCTGCAATAAGGATAAATCATGGTGCTGCTCAGTCACTTCTGCTGATCTATGAAAGGACCCAGAAACAGCCATTAACCACATTATTAATATGCACATTTTGCAGTCTAATTCAAACACAATAATATTAAATATTTTTGGGACTTTGATCCAAAAGTTTAAAACCTCTATCTGTCTGGAAGCACTTGGAACTCCATCAGACTGGTTACATTATTGATGTCATACTCAAAACTGAGCGCTGAATCAAGTGTTTCTGCTCACAGTGACATTATTATTGTATGGAATTTCAAATGTAGTTTTATGTTGTTTTTTTATTATGTAATTTCCAATTTTACCAATTTAGTTTTGTTAGCTTTCACTCTATGACTATGTTTTAGTGTAGTTTTTTCCCCCAGTGTTTTCTGATTCAGTTGTTTCTTATTTTTCAAAAATGTAATTTTCCTTTTAGTTGTGCTATTTTAGGGCTGCCAAAGTTAATGCATTAAACTTATATAATTCAAATGTGTAACGCCGTTTAATTACTCGGGGCAGTATAGTATTATTTCTATCTAGAGGTATTTTTAGTGAAGGCAGGTTGTAAAGTTTTAAACTTTACAATATGTGTGAATCAAAAACATTAATTCATGGCAATTTTCATTTAATTTAAGTTACATTTGTAGTTTTGAAAATAGCACAAAGCAATTAAATTTGTAAATAGATCAGAAATTAGAAATAAATCATGTGAGAAAAAAATACCAATTAAAATTTGTGGGGGTTTTCCGCATAACACTGGTGGTCCTTGTACCAGTTTGAGAACCACTTTAACTGAACTCACCCTCTAAAGAGCTGATGAGCAGGTATGTGGCCTTGAGAACGGTGGGTTTTTGCTGCTGTCCAGAGAAGTTTGGCTGTTTGGTAGGATCGGTTCCAGTAGCAACCTTCTGTACAAGCTTCAGTGTGGTCAGCAGAGCAGGCCTCAGAGCTGGCATCTCATCAAACATAGTCAGATCAGGCTGCCTTCCACCACACAGGTCCTCTAACTGAGACAGGGACAAACAGGTCCAGAGATGTCCAACATACATGTCCAACGCACAAGTCTCTTGAATGTCAATGTACCGCAGCATTAACATTTGTCTTCACTGAAATTACTGGACAAGTCAAACCTGTTAATTAGAAGGGTGTGCTCACATTCTTCTGCCCATGTAACGTAGCTAAAAATCTCAAAGATGACCATGAAGATCATGGACCATGCTACTACATTCGATTATTTAGAAATTCTTAACCAAAAGTATAATGCTGATACATGTTAACTCAGGTATAGAAGTTCTTTAGGCACTGGGTAAATGATCCAAGTGTCTCTGTGCAGACTCACTGCGTTCTCTAGCAGGCTGATGGCTGCTCCGTTCTGCAGGAGTAGAGAGATCTGCTGGAAGAGAGCGGACTGGGTGCTGGCCGGGAGTTCAGACAGTACCTTAAACTGGCCCTGTAGTCCATCAAGCTCTGAAGAGAAAGAAAAAGTTGAACAATTGATCATTGGAAGCCCATATTAATCAGCCAATATTTTCAGTTCGAGGTAACATCCTTGCTTAAATGAAAATCTGACAAGTTTACATACTCCAACTACATTGAGCAAACCAAAAACACTACTAAGGGGACGTTCATACAGGATATGTTCATGCTGTTCTGCACTGTTTTTAAAATAATGTTTTCCATGTAAACATGCACTAGATGGACAGTTTTGACCATTTCAATGTACCTTGCTGTTTCTTCTTCACGCCATGAGCACTGCAATCTTAAGACGTTGGGTCAAGTACTAAAATGTTTTAAACTTTAAAGTTTTTTTTTAACTTTTTAAAAGAAGCTTTGATAAAGCTTTCAATGAAGCCTATATATATAATGCATTGTAAAAGCATTATAATGCATTTGTGATGTCTAATAACACTCCTTATGATTGTTATCTTCTCATAAATAATTGTAACAACAATTATAATACATTATTACACAGCACTATGGAAAACTCAATTCTGATTGGTCAATGGCGCCATCTAGCGGTCTGATATCTCTGATTAACAACTGTACATCCACATATCAGACTGATCATCCGGTTATTGCGAGTCATCTTTCCTGCTTTTCGGATCACTGTGCAATCTCTACAAGCTAGTAAATTAATTTAAACTCAAATCAATGTTTCATGTCCATTTATTTATTTATTTGGCAAGTAATCTTGTAATAAGCTGGATGAGGATCAAAAAGCCATTATTTACTAAATAAACACCAACAGAACTCAGAGGTAAACCAGAGGTGGATTTCAGTTGTTTTCACATAATTACATAATTTCAAAGCAAATCAATACTTAACGTCTGTTTTTTAACAGTTGTGCGCAAAAGTTTGCATGCCCTTGAAGAATTGGTAATATATGAACCATTTTTAAAAAAAAACATTAGTGAGCAGGCAAAACACATTTCTTTTATTTCTTATGGAATTCATATTCAACTGTAGGTTACAACAGAATGGCACAATCATAAAACAAAACATGGCAACAAAGAAAAAAAATGAAATGACCCCTGTTCAAAAGTCTGCATACCCTTAGTTCTTAATACTGTGTATTGCCCCCTCTAGCATCAATGATCGTCTTGCATGACGATAATATTAAGGTCAGGAGACTGTGATGGCCACTCCAGAACTTTCACCTTTTTCTGCTGTAACCACTGGAGGGTCAACTTGGCCTTATGTTTAAGGTCATTGTTGTGCTGGAAAGTCCAAGAGCGTCCCATGCGCAGCTTTCATGCAGAAGAATGCAAATTGTCTGCCAGTATTTTCTAATAACATGCTGCATTCATCTTGCCATCAATTTTCACGAGATTCCCCGTGCCTTTAGAGCTCACACACCCCCAAAACATCAGTGAGCCACCACCATGCTTCACAGTGGGGATGGTATTCTTTTCACTATAGGCCTTGTTGACCCCTCTCCAAACATAGCGCTTATGGTTGTGACCATAAAGCTCTATTTTGGTCTCATCACTCCAAATTACAGTGTGCCACAAGCTGTGAGGTGTGTCAAGGTTTTGTCGGGCATATTGTAACCGGGCTTTTTTGTGGCATTGGCGCAGTAACGGCTTCTTTCTGGCAACTCGACCATGCAGCTCATTTTTGTTCAAGTATCGTCGTATTGTGCTCCTTGAAACAACCACACCGTCTTTTTCCAGAGTAGCCTGTATTTCTCCTGAGGTTACCTGTGGGTTTTTCTTTTTATCCCGAACAATTCTTCTGGCAGTTGTGGCTGAAATCTTTCTTGGTCTACCTGACCTGGGCTTGGTATCAAGAGATCCCCAAATTTTCCACTTCTTAATAAGTGATTGAATGGTACTGACTGGCATTTTCAAGGCTTTGGATATCTTTTTATATCCTTTTACATCTTTATAAAGTTCCATTACCTTGTTACGCAGGTCTTTTGACAGTTCTTTTCTGCTCTCCATGGCTCAGTATCTAGCCTGCTCAGTGCATCCACGTGAGAGCTAACAAACTCATTGATTATTTATACACAGACACTAATTGCAATTTTAAAAGCCACAGGTGTGGGAAATTAACCTTTATTTGCCATTTAAACCTGTGTGTGTCACCTTGTGTGTCTGTAACAAGGCCAAACATTCAAGGGTATGTAAACTTTTGATTGGGGCCATTTTGGTGATTTCTGTTTTCATTATGATTTAAAAAGGAGCCAAACAACTATGTGATAATAAATGGCTTCATATGATCACTATCCTTAAATAAAAGACAGATTTTTGCATGATCAGTCATATTTTCAAAATCAATGCCACAATTTCACAATTTCTTTTGAGCACAACTGTATATCATAAAACAGGTATGCTTTAAGTGACGAAAGCAATGTATTCTTATAAACATGCATAAGATATTTTTCAAATTACACTGGACACGATGTTACTAATCCATAAGTGCTAAATCAAATGGAAGAGCACTAACCTGTTCTTGCTTTATTCTTCACGTGATGTGGGGAGGATGGCAGAGAATGGGCAGATCCGTCATTGGAGTTATCAAGTGGTTATAAGACATAAGTCAAGCTTTTGAAATTCTTATTATATAATTTAATCGTTTTCCCAGTGTGAATATACAGTATATTTTCATTAGGCCTATTGCCTATGTTCTACTTAAATTACACCCTGTTGGGCAAAATGACATGGGACATTTGTCGCAAAATGTATTCTGTGCATTTTTATATCACTTAAATTATATAAGCTTAACTTGTAATGTATTGGATGTTACAAGTGTATGTTATGGCTGTTTATAAGACATTGCTTTTGTAACTAATCAAAGACCACATATAATGCTATATGAATATTATATATTACAGTACAACCTCTGTGTATAAAATTGGATGTTGATTGTATTATAATGCTTTATACTCTTTAAGATACAACTATGAATAGGTTTAGTATTATAATGTTATTTATTAACTATTTATGAGAAATAGTTACATTAAAAGGTGTATTATGCAACATAATGAATGGATTATAATGCATTTGTAATGCATTTACAATGCATTATAAATATGGGCTTCATAGAAAGCATTACCAAAGTTTTTAAACTTTAGTATTTTTTCACACTAAATTTGACAACAAAAAAAAGCGAGAGGACAGTTGTTTCTTTCACACTAAAAGTGAATCCTTAATATCAGCATTAAAAATAAAACCCTGTTCTGAGATTCATAATTGAAATCTGCTGTAGCAAAGTCTCAGCAATAACTGTAAAGAAACCTCACGTAAGTACAGAAAGCACCAGTGTCTGTTCAATAAACACTCAATAGACAGACTACTGCATTCCACGTCCATGTTGTGCGTGAACTGCCCCTCACTTGTAAAGTTCAAAGTCGTTTTCATAAAAGGCAGTTCTACTGCTACAATTATTTGACACTCCTTTACAAACCAATAACAAAAGCATTCCCATTAAGACTGTTATTACCTTTCTGTAGTTTGTTGCTCGTTTTGACAGGTGAAGCACCATCTGGGACAGCAATCATTGGCCCATCAACCTCAAACCCGCCTTTGACATCTGGCAGCAGACACAGCTCTGGAGAAAAAGACAACAGTCTGGTCAAATCACTGACTATTTATTACACAGCTCTCTGTAATACTTGATTCTGACTAGTCAATCACAGCATTCTGTAGTCAGATATTTCTGAATAATGACTAAACTGAAGGTTTGACCATTGTTCCCGACAATCAATCTCCTTTACTGTGCTGACTTAATGTCTGTTGTACCACCTTGCGGTTTATTTCTTACGTAATTGATGCATGTAGAATCAGCAGACAATAAATGAACAACAAAACAATAGTGCTTATATTAAGCAATAAAGTTCAATTGATGGTTAAATCAATAATTCAATCAACATTGAATCAAATCAATAGTTGAATCACTGGTTCAATTAAAACAACAGTTACTGTAAATAGTAAAGTAAGCACAGAATAAAAACAGGTTAGAGTTGATTTTATCCATCAGGAATTGATTGGATTGCGGGAAGTGGGCATAACATACCTGGATAACGCCAAACCGGATAAGAGTTTATTACATTTGCTAATGTTAAAACAGCTATATGGCAACTGGTTAACATTATTAATAGTTAACATAACATTGTAAACCATGCAGCCTAAGTGATGTCAGCTGAAAAGTCAAGTAATTTCAGAGGAAGAGCAGGCAATTACATTTTGATCGATTTTTGTCTTTGGAACAGTATGCACTGATCTCACTGACTCATTCACACCAAGTCCAGGAATATGTATTAAGAAAGTAAATAAGGTGTATTTTGATTTCATGTTGACTTTAAAATGTATAATGCAAAATTACTATAGTGCCCAGTTTGAGCAACCTCCAGCTCAATCACGCCATATGCAATGATGGTTTTCGGGGGAATGTTGAGAGAAACATTAATGTCACTGTCCACAACAGGCTTTCCTTTGTCATTGACTGACACCTATGGAGAAACAAGAGAAGCAGACAGGACAGTTTGTGTTGGACATGTCATACTGGTGCAATGCAGGGAACTCATAGAGGAGATAGCAGCAGGACCTGACATGTCCCCTTGGAATTTCGTTACTGGATAATGATACACCCAAGATTATGTCAATGCAAAAAAAGGTGCATGCTATTTTCTTTGGCTAAATATGGAAGAACAAACTACTTAAAGGGATAGTCCACCCAAAAATGAATATTTTGTCATCATTTACTCACCCACATGTTGTTTTAAACCCATACAGTATGACTTATTTTCTTCCTTGGAACACAAAAGGAGATCAGTCCCCATTTACTTTCATTGCATCATTTTTTTCCCATACAATGAAAGTGATGGTGACTGAGGCTAACCTTCTGCCAAACATCTCCTTTTGTGTCCACAGAAGAAAAAAGTCAAAACAAGGGTGAGTAAATGATGACTGAAGTAGAATTTTTGTATGGACTATCCCTTCAGTAATAATGCTAAAGGTGTAAATGTGATCGCTTTAGTAAGAGTCGATGGCTTACGATGTTTCCATCTCAGGCCACACCTTTATCTTCTTATTGAAGCCGAACATTCCAGTGCAGGTGCCATTCTCCTGAACCTCTTCAGTGACTGTGCAGGAATCAGTGGTGATGATTCGTTCCTTCACTAATGCCAACACCTCCCTGGGCTGCTCGCGTGTCTGCTGAACCAGAGAGTGCTGCAGGTCCAGAACTCTACACAAACCACAAGCAGATCATTCAAGTGTGACGAGTGTCACAACAAAAGGCTTTTTTTGTCCAAACTTTTCTTACCTACATGTGTGAATGTAAAACAGAAAGAGAAAATGTGAAGTGGTTAACTTTACTTGAAGAGTTATTTGTTTCTGATCTGACCCTTAAAATGTGTTGGTGCAATAGAATGTATTCAAGTTGATTTAGATTAATAAAATAATAAATTAATTTAAATAAAACCAGCTACTTTAGATGTTAGAACATCAAGCCCACTTGTACACCTAATTGTTTTTAATTTTTTAAAGTGCAGGTGATACTAATGTCCAAGATTATGCAAAGAAAAATATATAAAGTTTAAAACATAAGTGTGAACTCAAAGCCCTTTGATATATGTTTGAAAATTTCTCATAACATTTTCAACAAAATTTTGATTTGATCACTCTAAAATGACAAGATAATAATAATAATAATAATAATAATAATAATAATAATATAAATATAATATAATAAAAGTCTAAGGTCAAATATTGGCATTCAAGAAGAGGAGATATTTTAGGGAGTATTTCAAGGAAAATGGTTATAAATAAAACAGGAATTTTAAACAAACACCACGCGATGCACTTTCACTTCCCTAATGTTAATGTTCACCTATGCCAGTAGCAGGGGTTAAATTTATTTAATTTTGAACCATATTCCAGAAAATATCCCTTAAAATCACTGTGTGTTGCTCACAGCTGACTGAGTTCTACAAGGTAGTGATGCATTGATGGTCAGTCTGTTACCTAGCTTTGGAGTTCTGTAACAGCTTCTGGACATCCACCTCCTGTTTCTTGAGTTTTCCAAATGATGACTGAAGTTTGGTTAAGCAGCTCCCCTCTACATTAAGGCTCTCGGGCCCAATTTCTGCTTCAAAACTTCCACCTTTGTTATCCACGACTTTGCCACTATAGGTCAAAAAGTCAGTCTCAACCACAACTAGAAACAAAAAGAAAAATGTATCATTGCTATTACACACATATGCAAAAACAAACAAACCAAGAGATTCAAGCTGGTTATTTTGATGACAAGAAGTTGGGTTATTTTGATGAAAAATTGAAAGAACAAGTTTCATAAAAATAGCTTCTTTTATAAACTGGCTTTCAAAAGGGAAGTTTGTCAGATTAAGCTCACGTTTTGGGGACACGCACTTTCATGTTTATCTGTCTAAAAGGAATTGGTGTTGTTTGGTATAGTTTACCCAAAAATGAAAATTCGCTCATGATTTACTCACCCTCCTGGCATCCCAGATGTTTATGACTTTCTTTCTTCTGCAGAACACAAATTAATATTTTTAGAAGAATATTTCAGCTCTGTAGGTCCATATTATACAAGTGAATGGGTGCCAAAATTGTGAAGCTGCAAAATCCACTTAAGGGCAACATAAAAACACTCCAGACGACTCTGGTGGTTAAATCCATGTCTTCAGAAGCGATATGATAGGTGTGGGTGAGAAACAGATCAATATTCAAGTAATTTTTTGTCACAAATTCTCTTCCTGCCCAGTAGGGGGTGATATGCACCAAGAATGTGAATTACCAAAAACAGAAAAGGAGAAAGTGAAAGTGAAGGAAAAAGGACTTAAATATTTATCTTTTTCTCACCCACACCTATCATACCACTTCTGAAGACATAGATTTAACCACCAGAGTCGCCTAGAGTACTTTTATGTTGCCCTTATGTGGATATTGGAGGTTCAACATTTTGGCACCCATTCACTTGCATTGTATGGACCTTCAGAGATTAAATATTCTTCTTAAAAGCTTCATTTGATTTCAGCAGATTAAAGAAAGTCATACACATCTGGGATGGCATGAGTGTGAGTAAATTATGAGAGAATTTTCATTTTTGGGTGAACCAACCCTTTCAGCATATAATTACTACAGACTAACCATAAAATACTAACCATAAAATACTTGGGCATTAAGACATTATTTTGTCGCACTTTGTCCTTTTGAAGACAGGGATTGTTTTTTATTCTTTCAGATTTAACTCACTTCTAGGGATATTCTATTTTTAATAATTTTGTCACCAAAAGTGCGACAAAAAAAGTCAGAAACACACTCACGGTGGGTGTTCATCATAATTTGACTTTTAACCATGGATTTTTCAGCACTAGCAGCATAAGGGTTGCTCTGTACCTGGACTTATAGGATCTCCAAAGAGAACATCACTTAGTTTGAAGTCAGTCGGCAGATACTTGGGCCTCTGCCAGAACCAGAAGCGGTTGCGCCTGATGACCAGGGCCAGAGGAACCAGACTGTCCGAGTCGTTCAGACGGGACACAGGGATCAGAGTACCATCGGGGTCTATCTCAGAGAGCAGGTTCTTTGTGGCTTTGGCAAACATCTCTGATGCTGTCAGGGACGATCCGCTGGAAGAAAAAGTACAAAATTGTCCTTAGTGCGGTTACGTTCAGAGCATTACTTCTGAAGCCACAAACAGCACTAACAAAAAGCTACCAATAAATATCACTTTTACTGACAGACACCAAAGCAATATCATTCTTGTCCATGTACCATCGCAGTCTCATAGTATTCTTTGAAGCACCTTGGAGTAAACGCGATATGAATACTATGGATATGGTAAACTACATTACACTACATGTTGTCATTGCGTTCTTATACTCATACCAATAAACGGACACCAACAGCTATCTTATACATTATTTAAAATGTTACATTGGCGTCCACATTATGCGAAAGGATACAATCAGCGGCGCTCTTATTCTCTATCCTAATCATTTCCACTCTTCACAACAAACTAACACAAAGTGCACTGAATTCATATATAAGTAAACAATACAACTTTACAGACAAGGGAAAACTTGTGAATGAATACCCAGCGCTTACCGTCTTCTGATCACGTCTCAGACAACAAACACAAGTGTGAACTGTGTAACAAACAAAAGAACAGCGGGTGATGACACTGTTTTACATGCTGCTTAGCTCCGCCCACATGCATTTCATTAGCTTGCTTTCACACAACTAATATTTCATTTTCGCTGTACGGACTGTCAATCAAAAAATTTGGCCAGAGCCTTTCTATCATGTATAACAGTGCAACCCCGACGAGACGTTTTTTTTAAATGGATAAAAAAGGAGATGATTCAGTGTGCTGAATAAACTGATTTTGTGAGGAAACAGCTCATCACTTAATGAACTGACTGCCTGTTAGCCAATCTTCAACATGTTTTTGGAGTAAACTATGTGCGTAGTTTACTACGATAAATTGATGTTTTATAAGAGAATACGCGGACAATGTTGCGACAGGTAGGTATCAATTTACGGGTTTCCCCATTCATTTTTATGGTATCCGCAAACGGTGACTTACTGTCGTAACACGATGGACGACAGTTATGCTCTCTCCTGTGGTAAAACGCGGAGTTTGCTATTTAGAATATAAGATATCTAGGTTGTCTTTTGTCTCTTGGAAAAAAGGGTGTACTGTCCTGCGAGATATTGCTTCAAATACGTTTTCAATTAATCATGAGCATAAGATTTTTAAAACGTATTTGACAAAAGATAACTAAATGTAATGCACAATGTACTGTTCTAATGAATAGCTTATTGGCTATGTTATATGATCAGTCAACTGTGTTTGAATTAATTGAAGTGAATGGATTGCAACCTTTCCAGTATTTTTTTCACTGCAACTTTTCATATGCATTCTTCAAGATTTTTAGCTTACATTTTTAACAGACCTTTAATTTACATACTGTACCTTTAATTACATATTGTCATAAAGCAGGTTGGTAATATAACAAGCAGGCTAATTTGTGACTCTGGGGAACAAATGCCATAAAATGTCTCGATTGTTGATTACTGTGGACATATTTATATATGTATATGATTTGTACATTCTTCATATGGATTAATATATTTCAATTAAATATTCAGCAATTGTTAGCTACAGAGAGGAAAGCTTTGAGTATCTGCTGTAGGGATTCACTTCCATGTGATTTGCATTTATGATCAAAATATTATGTTTCAGCTGTCATTACAACACATTACACGATAACAGTTCAAATGAATGCACAGATAAATCGAAAATCATATTCATAGCAAACTCCTAAATATTTATACACTGTGCATCATTTCAAACATTCAGAAACTTGAAACCTTTCAGAAAATTACAATTCTTACCTGCTCATCTGAAATACCTGCCTGTCTGCTTTCCTCACCCAGAAAAACAACTGATTATTTCTCTGAACACCTTTAACATCTCCACTGACTCCACATATGACCCAGATAAGGAGACTGCTCAACACTAGCTACAGCTTTTGTCCGATTATGACAGACTCACAGTCATGCAAGGTATCTAATACTAAATTATTTTCAGCTTTGATAAACAAAATATATAAACAAGGACAGACATGCCAATATAAAATATACATAAGTCATATTTGAGTTAAAGCTTCATTATTATACCAGATTTTGAAAATGTCACTCTGAAAAAGAGTGTACGAAATATGACACAAGTAAAACCATTTCAACCAGGGATTAATTAAAAAAAAAAACAAACAAAAAAAAAAAAAAACAGCAAAATTGTTTTCTAGATAGACATTAAAAAGGTAGAGATGTAAATGTCTCACAAAATGTGTCACTTACAGTAACTAAAGTGTAATACTATACTAAAATTGTCCTTAAAGTAAAAGCCACTGAAACAGAGAATTATCATAAATAATTAGTAAAGAATAAAATAAACTTGTCGCAGGAAATTATCCCCAGTTGTGAAGACAAAAAACAAACAAACAAACAAACAAACAAAAAACACACTTTTCTAAACTCAGTGACTCATAATGTTGCTGCAAACAACAGCAGGAAATACTTTGTGGGTTGAAGGTTATTTACTCCTGTGTTCAAATCTAGTTATTATGGGAATGTTTTTTAAACCTCTAAAAATACAGAAAAACCCCAGCCCACCAGATCTGAAACTTCAGAGCCCCAGATCCATCGTCAAATTAAGCCATGAGAATACTTGCACTTCCTCATCTTCGTCTCTGCTGACCACATGTTTATTAGAAGTAGTAAATAACAGCTACAAATTTAAATAAATCTGAAATTAAAACAACAGAGTGATCTTTGAAATTAGACTTTATTAAAGGAAAGAGGAAACGCTGCAGTGTTCAACACGCAAGTACCCCCAGTCCCCCAACAGCTTTCGTCGTAGTTCAGAGTGAAATGAGCACAGGTTACAGGTCGAACTGTGTGGAAGTTTTAAAACACTGCCAGGCTCACATGTGCGGTGGTAATGCCAAGTACTGATGAGCCATCTGTCAGTCTTCTGAAGAAGTTAAGATGAATATAAATATTTCTAAGAGACTCTTAAACGTCACCTCTTTTTCATTCAAGAATCTCAGAATAAAAGGCTTTCATAAAATTACAATACTTTGTAGCGATACATTTGAATTGATGAGAAGTTCTAGTAAAGACTCAGTCATAAGTATATAATAGTAAATAAGGCATTAGACAGATGTGGAATTCATACTCTAATGTACAGTTGACAGTTTCCTTTTCAGAGGTAGACAACGCAGTTTTGATCTGACAACAACATACTAAACATTATGTTTTGGGCTGAGTTTCCAAGTGCGCTTCTGTTATTTGCAGTACCACATTTAGCCACAAGAGATCCTAACCCACCAGTTTTTGTGTTGTTTCTTGTGCTCTGACTGCATTGTGGACAGCAACAAAACAAGAATATGAACTGGGCCAAGATTGCATATTTCTCATACATTTCTCAGGGATCTATTTGGAATCAAAGAAACTAAACTAGATAATAATAGATAATGTAACCATATTAAGGTAATTGAACTACTGGGACATTAAATAAAAAAGTTACAATTCTGTCATCATTTACTTTCCCTTCATGTTGTTTGAAAACTGTACGACTGTCTTTCTTCTGTGAAGCACAAAAGAACACGTTAAGCCTCAGTCACCATTCACTTTCATTGCGTCTTTCTGCCATACAATGAAAGTGACAATGAGGGTGTCCATCACATTTCTGCCTAACATGTTCTTTTGTGTTCTAAATAAGAAAGCAATGGGTTTGCATTGATATGAGGGTGAGTAAATGACAACAGAATCTTTAAAAAAAAATTTTTTTAAATCCTTTAAGATGTGATATGAAATTATAGCATTCTCAGTCAAAGCACTAGTGTGGTTCCCTCTGTAAACTCTTAAATTTAACAGCCAGTTTTTCTTCATCAGCTTTATCAGTCTTGATGTCACCTGAAGAGGTGTTTTCTCTTGATGTTGCAACGTTGGACAGAACAAAAAAAGAGCAGGCAGCAGTGAACAAAAAAGAGCAGGCAGCAGTGAGCACAGACAAATATTGGCTGCCTCGGAGTTACCAGAGGACCGGACAGTCAAGACTGCTGAATCCAGGATCTTTCCTCAACTCCCAATAAGAGTTGTTGCTCATCCAAGTGTCATCTTTGGACTTCCTATTGGTGACAGGAAACATTTTATTATGAAGAGACTTCTGTAAAGGTGATGAAACTGGAAGAGCAGTAGTCCCTCAAGCTAAGATAAAAATAAATTATTCATTGAGACAAAAGAACGGCTTTATTAAAATCATATTAAAAGGATAGTTCACCCCCCAAAAAAGACAATTCTGTCATCATTTACTCAGCTTCATGTTGTTCCAAACCTGTCTGACTTTCTCTCTTCCTTGGAACAGATAATATCCAGGCCACTCTATTCCATATAATATCAGTAAATAGAGCCTTGCTTGTCTGGCTTGGAACAGCCAAAAAGTGCAATAAAAATACCATAAAAGTAGTCCAAACAAGTCATTTGAAGCCAATTAATAGCTTAGAGTTACAGTTGTTATTCACTGAAAATCTCAGACAGCTACAGTGGAGGACACATTTTTAAGTGAATAATTACTTAAAATGTAGTTTGTTCCCATAAAGCTACAGTATCATATGGCTACAGAGGACTTGGAATAAATAATGGGCTTCTTTTATTGTACTTGTATGGTGCTTTTTTTCATCTTGAAGCTTCACAGCCCCAGTCCTCCTTCACTTTTATTATATAAGAAAGAGTGGACAAGATATACTTCAAGATATTTTGCTCAATGGAGGACCAAAAGTTGTACAGGTTTAGAGAAACATGAGGGTGAGTAAATGATGACAGAATTAAAATTTTTGGGTGAACTACTCCTTTAACAATGAACTTGCTTCAAAAGAACTTATAACTATATATATTTAGGAGAAACAGTGACAGTGCACATTAAGTTGGACTGTTGGTTCGTACTGGAAGAATCGAGGTTGATGTGTTCTGTGATTCTCCTCCAGGACTCTTCGTCTCTCCCGCTGAAGCTGCTCAATCCTCTGTTTCTGCACTTCTGCAGCTTCAACGTTCCCTTCCTCCAATAACCTACAATCACAAATAGTCTCATATTAAATAAT
Organism: Myxocyprinus asiaticus; assembly: GCF_019703515.2. NCBI lineage: Eukaryota > Metazoa > Chordata > Actinopteri > Cypriniformes > Catostomidae > Myxocyprinus > Myxocyprinus asiaticus. Next base: position 32,508,445 of record NC_059358.1, on the reverse strand, counting down.
TTTGTCCTTGCACAGTGCAGCTGATGCAGTGATGTCATCTTCTGGTGGCCCTAGAGGTTCCGTCTGCTCCCATTGGCTGTGACACATTTATGTCGGAATAACTCTAATGGTATGTTCACATCATGTCAGAATTACCATAATTACAAGTTGTGAATTCTATGAAATTCTATGTGAATTCTATGAAAGCTCCGACTTGACAGTCATTATGTTATGTGAAAAGAACCAATATGGTTTGATATGCTATCTTATTACACCATGGTTACCTGGAACGCTGTCTTTGTTCTCAAACATTTTGTAACAACATATTGAGGTGAATAAATGAATTAATGTAGTGATAAATATTTTTCTGTTATCAACAACAAAGCCCTTTTGGCATTATGTGTGTTGTTGTCATAGAAACGGCATGAGTTGTCATCTTGTAATTACAGTAATTCCAACACTACATGAATGCAGCATAAGTAGGAATGTCAAAAGTGCAGGTACTTTGATAAAAAGTAAATCCCAATATATATATATATATATATATATATATAAAACTTAACAATACCAGTTTTTCATACAGACTCAATTTGGCATGAAATTATGAATCATACAATAGTAAAGGCTGAACTCGTGAATATGAATTAGACTGTCCTAGGATTTTTAATATTTGGGGTGCATTATTTTTACTAAAGTCCTTTCAGTTTTTTGCTTGGTATTGAAATTGGATCAAGAACTTAAAATTTGACACCTTGACAACCCCATTTCCATGTAACAAATTTCTTCGAGCTGGGAGTAAACAGTATAAACTTTCCTTGACAGCTAAACAACATGGATGGATGGTTTTACCTCTGATCAAGTCGTAGCCTTGTGTCTGTGGGTGGAAGAAATGGTTTGGTAATGAGGTCAAGCTCATTTAACTCCATAGCAAACTTGGTGAAACCGTAGTACTGCTCATAGTCTGGAGACATTGGATCTGCACACATACACGCACACACACACACACAAATTACAACTACATAAGGCAATCTTTCATCTAAATATATTCTGAAATACTGATAAATCAAATCAATCAATAAAACAATTAATAAACACAAACAGCAGGGTTGTGCATCATTCAGAATTAAATTGAAAATGCACTTTAAATTCCAATTCCTGAATTTTAATCGAGGTAGCAAAGAGGAAGGAATTAAAAAAGTAGAATTACAAATAAATTCATTAGAAATAATTAGAAATACATCAAAGAAAATAATCTGCTGTCAGAGAAGTTTTAATAATACATTTCATTTTTCAGTAAGAATTGGCCAAAAACATCATTCACACATATCATACACACAACATATTATGGGATATTCCCAGAAATGGATTATAATAATAATTAATCTTTAAAATGCCACCTATAGAAATGTGCATTTATATTTTATATATATATATATATATATATATATATATATATATATATATATATATATATATATATATATATATATATATATATATATATTTATTTATTTATAAAATAAACCATGGTGGATGAACAATTAATTTCATAGAATGCTTAAATTTACCCCAAAGTCTTCAAAATGGAGCCAAATATCACGAAGCAGCTTTCAAGATGGAAACCTTAAAAAGAACACCTGAGAAATTATCTTGAGTTCTGTTCTTGAGCTGATGAGGAACTACACATCTTTTTTGTAGATTTGGACTAATGAAAGTTAAAATGTTTAAATTGCAATTCGATAAATCCCAATTCAACCTCCTGTGAGGTGTTGTCAATTCAATTCAACTTCCAACTCATAAATTGAAAGGCAGATGTGGCGAGGAGGGTGGGGCCGGATCGTGATGACACACACCCGGCCCCATATCAGGCTAATTAAGATAACGAGAGGGATAAAGGACAGTTCCAGAGAGAGAGAGCTACAGGCAGCTGCCTTGTATGTGTTTATGTTTGTGTGTTTTTAAGTTTATCATTAAACTTTATTTATATTGTCAAGCCGGTTCTCGCCTCCTCCTTTCCCAATCCTAACCTTGTTACAGTAGACAATTCTTAGATTTCGAATTTTGCTCGACCCTGCTAAAAAGAGGGCAGACAGTGTGTGTGTGTGTGTGTGTGTGTGTGTTGGTTCATACTCGTTCTCCAGATGCAGGAAGCAGAGGGTGGGGTGCCACAGTATATACCCTCGTGCCATTTACCAAACAGCTTGTGGACGACCTTGCCTTTGTGGTCGGTGACTGCACCCTCCACCTCATTCATGCTCGAGTTCCAGTACTTTGCCTGGAAAGCACACAAGCAAATTTGACAATAAGAGCACCTCTGAATAAGGCAAACTATGTTAACAAGTGCATACACATTTAAACGAGACTGTGTTAATTAGATTGCTACTAAACAAATGTCACTAGTGCAGAGGTGCATATATTTCTGTGGAATAACAGAATGATTGGAGGATCTAGTCTGGGTTTACAAGGATTCACTAATGTTAGGATATAATGAACTGTGATATTCAACAGTAGCTGCTGCAGGCAGGTCAAATGCTCTGGAGTGCTCTCCAGAAAATGTCATCCTTGAATCAGAGATGTGTCAGTGCTCTTCGCTTCAACCAGATCTAATGAAACCCATGGAAGTTGAATCATGAATAATTATCTCACTTTTGTAGAATCTCATTCTCAAGTTTTTCTGTTTTTATTTATCTTGCTCCCTTTACCCTAATTGATCTCTTTCTCCTCTGAATGCTCTTTCCCTATCTGTCACTCACTCGACGTTGTGTCGATGTATTGACACTAGGGGTTGCCCTTGGGAGCCCCAAACACCTCTGATCTTTGAGAAAAGGCCAATGGGAGTTGGCGAGTGGAATTTGCATGCCACTCCCCCGGACATACGGGTATAAAAGGAGCTGGCTCACAACCACTCATTCAGATTTTCTCTTCGGAGCAGAGCGGTTGGATTTACGGCACATTACAGCGGTTTCCCCCCCTCGTGCACCGGTGGAGTGCAGAGAACGCCCCTGGGTGCTTCAGCAGCCTAAAAGTGTATATTCTTCCATTAAAAGAGTATATTTTCCTTCTTAAAGAGTGGCACTTACGGAGAGTGTCTTTTTAAGGATGCCTTTCCGTTTGTGTTTAATTCCTGGTTGTGGTCGTTATCTCTCCGCTTCCGACAGCCACGATCGCTGTCTCACATGTGCGCTGCCCACGCAGATACGGCGTTCGTGGATGGGTCATGTCCTCACTATGAGAACATGACCATGGCAACGTTGCGGTCACGGCTTTCCTTCCTCAGAGGGAAAGCCATCACAGTGGCTCCCCGCCGAGGTCCTTCTACCTATGGGTTTGAGGCCGCATCAGTTAGCACTGGGGGCTTCCCCAATGGGAGCCGCCCGGCAGGGTAACCCCCCACGGACCTCCCATTCCCCAGCACGCTCATTCGCCCCGGTCGAGTTCTGGGATGAGACCGCCGGCTCGTCTCAGGGTGAGTTCACGGTCTCACTCGGGGCTTGCGATGTGGATGAGCTGTTGATCGCAGCATCGGAGAGCGGGCTCGTCCAGTCTGACACTGAGGACTCGACACGGAGCAGCCGGCCATGCTTGCCTGGGTGGCTGCTAGCGTCAGGCTGGAGTGGAACCCTCCACTCCCCCCTGAACCCTCGCGGCTTGACGACTGGCTCCTGGGCTCATAGTGCCCCGCCCCGGTCCCTTTCTTCCCGGAGGTGCATGAGGAACTCACGAGGTTGTGGCAGGCACCTTTCACTGCCCGGACCTGGTCTCTCAGCTCCTCCGCTCTCACTACCCTTGACGGTGGGGCTGCCAGGGGGTACTCGGCAATTCTGGTGCACCTGTGCCCACAAAATGCCGCCACCTGGTGGAACTCCTGTCCAGGGCCTGTAGGTTTACATCGTCTCTGGCGACTAAGGCCTATGGTGCCACTGGACAGGCAGCCTCTGCCCTGCACGCCATGGCTCTCCTGCAAGTGCATCAAGCCAAGGTGCTAAAAGAACTGCACAACTCCCCGCGGACACTTAGGGACCTGCAGACGTTCTCTGTCAGCGACACGTGCATGGAGTTTGGTCCGGAATACTCTCACGTGGTCCTGAGACCCCGACCGGGCTATGTGCCCAAGGTTCCCACGACCCCGTTCCGGGATCAGGTGGTGAAACTGCAAGTGCTGCCCCAGGAGGAGGCAGACTCAGCCTTGTCGTTGCTGTGTCCGGTGCGCGCATTGCGCATCTATTTGGATCACACACAGAGCTTTGACGCTCTGAGCAGCTCTTTGTCTGCTTTGGAGGACAGTGGAAAGGCAGCGCTGTCTCCAAACAGAGGATCGCCCACTGGGTCATTGACACCAGGATGTCCTTCCTCCTTAGCCCTGTGGCATGTAAGTTCATGGAGAAACTCGATGCTGGCCCAGTACGTGTGCTAGTAGGCCCTGTACTGGGGTAGGTGCTCCTCACGAGCTGGTTGCCTGTCTGTAACCCCGTGTGATGTATCTTCTGCGAGACGGTTTCTCCATTGGTAAACCCGCGTCTTCCTTGGGACACCGGTCCCCTCTGCCACCAGTCGCTGTGTTTGTAGAGCTCCGTCCCCTCTGGGTAGGACCTACCACGGGGACTTCTCCACATGCGACACTGCCGACAAAACTCGGTAAGACTATGTGGTGTATTTCCACACATTACCTCCCCTTCGGGCAGGGTGTGGTCTCCGCGGTGTCTTCCCCTTGGGAGTGACCCACCCACCACACTTATGGCCCCCAGTCGATCGATTTCCACTCTTTTTTGGGGAGAAAAAAGAAGAGAAGAGGCCACGGCTGGGGTAGCCTGTCCCTTTTTTTGGGCAGTCGACTTGTTCCCGAGGTGCAGGGAACTGTACGGCACTCGTATGAATGTTGGGGGAGGTTACGTGATGGCCAGGTGTACTGACTACGAGGCACGCAATGGTCTACAAAATTCTTCATCTGGTGAGTATATAGGCTATAACAAGCCTAATTCGGTAAAAACATACACATTGTAACAGAGCCAAGTTTCCATCATTTCAAAATCAGTCTCCGTTGTGTATTTCAGGCTTGTATATAGTTAAAAATCTCGTGTGATGCACCAAATCTGAATTTTTTTGATTATTATTGGGATTTTGGTAGCACAATAAACTGCATCTGGAATTTTATTAATTTTGAAACCTTGTAGTGCCAATGTCTGTGCCCATTATAGTAAGGAAAGACAGATTTTTTTTTCTTTCTAAAAATCTATTTAAAAAAAAACATTGTTTTTTCCACCTCCTTAATTATCGGTATCAGCAAAATTTACTTTCGGTCAACCTTTGCAGGAAACAACATTGTTTATTCATTCTCAAGTGAGAAATGTGTAGCATTTTAAGCTTGACAGTTTACTAAAAGTAACATTTAAGACCATTTAGAGAGCAAAACAACTTTGCATAAATGTAATGCCTTAAATAATCATCATGAACATTCAAACATTGATAATTATTATTAATCATATTAATAAAATATTAATAATGAATATTAGGTTTTTGCTGCTGTAGTCTAATAATTACATAGTTATTATTGTGTCAAAAAGCAGAAATAAAACAATTAAAAATCAGCTATGCATATTGTTTATCATCAGACACTGAAAAATAATCTGTTTTGGTAAAAAAGACAATAAGTTGATCTCTAATAACAATAGTCCAATACAAAGTCTTATTCACTTCACCATATTAACGATTTTGAGAATGAAAATCTGGACACAAATTTTGCATTCAAATTCCTTCAATATCAGAAATGTCTAAATTTCGGGGCCTGGGTAGCTCAGTGAGTACTGATGCTGACTACCACCCCTGGAGTCATGAGTTCGAATCCAGGGTGTGCTGAGTGACTCCAGCCAGGTCTCCTAAGCAACCAAATTGGGCCGGTTGCTAGGGAGGGTAGACATGGGGTAACCTCCTCGTGGTCGTGATTAGTAGTTCTCGTTCTCAATGGGGTGTGTGGTAAATTGTGCATGGATCGCGGAGAGTAGCATGAGCCTCCACATGCTGTGAGTCTCTGCGGTGTCATGCACGACGAGCCACGTGATAAGATGCGCGGATTGACTGTCTCAGAAGAGGAGGCAACTGAGACTTGTCCTCCGCCACCCGGATTGAGGTGAGTAACCGTGCCACCATAAGGACCTAGTAAGCAGTGGGAATTGTGCATGCCAAATTGGGGAGAAAAGGGGATAAAAAAAAATAAATTTAAATTTAGTCTAAATTTCAAAACCCACACGGGACTATTTTCACTAACATGGCAGAAACAAACAGTTATATATTGCAGTGCTGATAAACACTTAAGCATTTGCTTGTAACTGTGACATCTCAGACTGAACAGGATGCAGTGGCAGCTCACCTTGATGAATGTGACTTTACACCGGCATTTCTCACTGTTGGAGTTTTTGATAGAGATTTCGCCATAGTGCTCAATCCAGCGCTGACCACTGAGAATGTTGTGGATACATGATGTCACTTTATTCCACTCATAGTGATCCCCAAAACTGCAAGAGAGAGTAATGCATGAGTGTGCATCTACATCATTAAATTCACACTCACTACCGCCAGGTAGATTATTTGGCATTCTAAGATTATCAGCCAATAACCAGTTACTGACAATGTCAATGGATAATGCAAATCTTCTGTTTTCAAATAATGAATTTTAAGTAGGCTAAATACTGTGTGAAATATCTGTTAATAATTTTTTTTATGTCTCATTTGCCATACTTAGATTGTCTAACATACTATGTAGGGGTTTTGTATAGTCAGTCATAATCACAAAATAATCCCTGACAGGGAGACAGCAATCACGAAGTGGAGGGATCTTGTATCATTCTGAAGGAGTTTATTTTTGAGATAATGACTGTGTGACTTTACATTATCCCACTTTTTACACAGCTACTTACCAAAAATAAATAAATAAATGGGCATGAAATACTGATTTTTTATTGATATTATTTTAATGTAAGAAGAGATTGAGGAGTGATAAGAGAGACATGAAACTAGCACAGCTATGTATGTGGTAAATTGGTTGCCTGGGACAACTGTACATTACACAGTTTCATGCCCCAGAATTCCACAATTTACCAGATCAAAGCCATCAAATATTTGAAAAATTACTGGTCCACTGCTAACTTTACTGTACTTACAGTTCAGACTTCAGGTACATGTGGGAGACATTACTAATTACTAGGGCTGTCAATCGATTCACTTTTTTTCAAGCCCTACTAATTGCTAAAACAATAGAAAGGCTACTATCAAAACTGACCACTACTACTTCACCGCCCTTTTGAGATTCACAGTACAAAGTCTGTGACAAGAAGGTTCCTTGTAAGCCAGGGAACATTGAGCTACAGTTCATTGAATCTGTAAAACCTTGGAACGAGTGAAAGCGCTGCAACCCAATCAGCACTCCGCTTCAACACCTTCCTGCCCCAGTCTGCTGCCCCAGTGTTTCAGCTCCATTGCTTAAAGAGAGCAAGGCCACTGACAACATCAGTCACAGCTGCAGTTATAATTTGGACAGTGCCATCATTCAAGATCCCAGCTACCCAGACTCCAGTCTGTTCTCACCTCTGCGGTCTAGCCACAAGGATTTAAAGCATCACGAGAAAGACACTGGGGTACAGTTTCTGCCCCAAAACATGTATTCTGTACCGAATACTGAACACATTCTTCATCATTTTTAAACTTAATTTATGTGTACACATGACATTAGTCTGAAACTACACCTCTTCTGACCTTACTTCTACCACTTCTTACAATGAGTGCATTTACATGCACAGCAATACGTTGATATAATACTGTATGCCATATCAGACTGTCATAAAACAACCAACAATATAAGAAACATGAAATTCTCTGCTATTTGATGTTCCAATCAGAGGCTGCGCTAAAGATAACCATTATATTATAATCATCATATTATTTGTATCTGTCATTGGTTACTTTTGTATTATTCTTGCATTAAAAGGTGCACTTTTGTTCTCACAGTCCTGGATGAGAGCACTTTCTCTCCCTTTCTGTCCAAATGACGGACAGCATTTTGGAATTAACCATCAATGTTTAAAAAATATGGTGAATAACGAAACATTTCCAGTTAACGCAACCTCTTGTTCCAATCACTTTACTTTCCGAGGGCTCAGATTTTCCTATATGTAAGTGGGGAGAGGGCTTCAATGAAAACAATACTACTAGCTAATACTATTAATTACAACAATTTATTACAATTAACACTTCTTTGACCCCATCATGGACAAAATCTTTAAAAACTTTTAATCGTAAAGCTCATGCTTACATACTTGAAATTAATTTTGTAGACAAATATAAATTGTGGTTTTGTGTATGAATTTCTTTACAAAACGTACAAATTTTACTTTAATTTTTGTATTTATTTATTTATTTTAAATGGAGTTGTACCAGATAGTGAAGGAAAATCAGTCGATAAGTGCCCAGCATACATTTAATACTAAATATTGTTGAATGAGCAGTGATTTAGGCAAAAGGATAGTTACTTTAAAGAAGCTAAAATATAATAAAAAATATATCAGTTATGATTTTGAATGTTTTAGTGGTCACTACATATTTCCCATACACTGTAAAAAAGTGGCAACCTGCAATTGTTACGTCAAGGATCTACACATATAAAATATGAAAAATACATATTTACAGCGTACTTCCACTGTGTTATTTTTTAAAGTTTTGATGACTTTACTATTATTCTAAAGTGTGTTTGTCCACAACTTTTAATAGTATTACAGCCCCATACTTTATCTAATATATGTTAACCTAAAAAATGTGCTTCATGTGTCATTACTGAATCAACCTGAATACAAAGGGTTACACCAACAAAACAAATTTTAATGTTTAGATCAGGTGAAAGTAGCTAAGGAAAGTTCCAGGTTTAATACAATTTAAGATCAGTTGACAGCATTTGTGGCATAATGTGGCACAACCATTAATTTTGACGCCTCCCTTCTTTTCTTTAAAAAAAGCAGAAATCGAGGTCACAATGAGGCACTTACAATGGAAGTGAATGGGGATAATTTTTGGAGGGTTTAAAGACAGAAATGTGAAGCTTATAATTTTATAAAAGCACTTAAACTAATTCTTCTGTTAAAACTCATGTATTATTTGAGCTGTAAAGTTGTCTGATTCATCATTTTTACAGTGATTTTAGGGTTTTAGGGTTTGTTGACATTACATCATCATGGTAACCCAGAGTTCCCATTTTCACAGCACAATTTTCCAGGACATTTTAATGTGCCCAACAAGTTTTTTGTGATTAATATTTTTATCGATTTTTTCAAAGCAAACAAAACAAACAAATCATATATACAACAAATCAACATTAACTCCCACTACTACCCCTCCCCAATCAAGAACCCTACCCGACCCCAAACGAACATCCCAGTGGTCTTACCTACATACACACTTATACAGAGAATAAAATAATAATAATAATAATGAATAAAAATAAATAAATAAATAAATATATATATATATGTAGTGGGAATTAATATATATATATATATATATACACACACATACACACCCATACACATACACATTCTCATACACATATATACATACACATATAATAAACATACAACTCTGAACTATATTCCTCTCTCCACAGACCTACTCCAAGAGCCCAGCAAAAACATCAAATATTTACCCCATTTCCCATTAAAAGAATCCCATATCCCCAGCCTTCTACATGTTACCTCTTCAAAAGCTGCCACCCTTCCCATCTCCTCACACCACTCCCGAATTGAGGGTGCTCCCACCGACCTCCAACCCCTTAAAACAATGTGCATGCCTATCATCACACTGGTGAGGACCCAATCTTTTATGTATTTATTGCCTACGTTGATGACCGCCCCATCACCCAAGACACAGAGTCTGGGGCAAAATGAAATCCGAATGCCCAACACGTCACATACTAAACTCTGTACCTTCAACCAAAATTCCTGAATCCCAGCGCACCACCAAAAAACATGGGCCATGTCTCCATCCTCCCATTGGCAACGCCAGCAGGTGGGTGTGTCTTTAAGGCCAAGCCTATACAGTCTAGAGGGGGTCCAATAGAATCTATGTAGAATCTTGAATTGTATAAGTTGCACCCTTGCGTTTCTAGATGCAGTCTTGATGTTTTTTAGAATCCCAGCCCACACTCCATCCTCCAATACCAAATTAAAATCTTTCTCCCATAATCTTTTGATGGAGGTTAAAGCTCCGTCCCCTAAACTCTGATCTAGCAGGGAGTAATACACTGATGCCTCATGACCTTTTCCAAAAGCAGTAATCAGCTCTCCCAAAGTATCTGCTACTTTAGGGGGGCGTATGCTACTCCCAAAAATAGAACAGAGCAGGTGGAACAACTGTAAATACCTAAAAAACTGAGATCTGGGAATCCCAAAATGTTGAGCCAAATTACCAAAGGATCTCAACACTCCACTCTCATATAGGTCACCGAGTGTATTAACCCCCCTCGCAATCCACTCTGACCAGCAGAAGGGGGACTTTTCAATACATAATTTTGGGTTCAGCCATATGCTCGAGGTAGCATTCAGATAAATGTCTGAATTAAACACTCTGGACACTTTTGTCCATACTGAGTGCAAATGCGAAATAATGGGGTGCAACTTAGCTTCTCCGGTTAGTTTGATAGAAAGGCTTTGTAATGGCGAAATAGGGGCAAGGACTTCTTGTTCAATACGAAACCAGGGAGGGGCTTTCTCAGGTGGAAGCGACCAATGAGCCAAATGCCTGAGACAGAACGCATAATAATAAAACAAAATCTTGGGTAGGCCTAGCCCACCTTTGTCAATTTGCCTATGCAGCTTACTGAAATGTAACCCGGGACGTTTACCATTCCAAATGAAGGACTTCGCTATGCTATCAAATAGCTTGAAATAAGAGAGGGGGACATCTACAGGGAGAGACTGTAGCAGGTAGCTGAATTTTGGAATACAATGAATTTTAATAACATTAACTTTCCCAATCATCGATAAATGTAATGAAGCCCACCTGTCCACATCGCTCGAAAATATTTTTATTATAGATTATATTATAGTCAAAATTAATTCTAACTAAATCAGACAAATTTGCTGGGAATAAAATACCCAAATATTGATGCCCTGTCTGGGCCACTGGAAGACGCCCAGCTGGAAGGCCGATACTGGACAGTACGCTGTCAGAGCCAAATCTTCGGATTTAGTCCAACTGACTTTGTATCCTGAGAATTTAGAAAAGGAATGAATTATTCTGTGGAGGCAAGGCAAAGATCTAGTAGGGTCAGAGACAAATAATAAAATATCATCTGCGTAAAGCAGAAGCTTATGTGGAAAATCATCCTCCTTTCTTATCGCAGCTGCTAATGGTTCCAGGGCAAGACAGAACAATAATTGGGAAAGAGGGCAACCCTGCCGAGTGCCCCTATTCAGAGTAAAATAATCTGAAATTAATAAATTTGTTTGTACCGCTGCTGCAGGGTGTCTATAAAGTAACTTAATCCAGCCAATAAATGTACTCCCGAACACATACATTTCCAAAATCTTAAAAAGATAATCCCATTCTACCATATCAAATGCCTTTTCAGCGTCAAGTGAGATGGCAGCGACTGGAGTCTGATCATTCGCCACTGACCACATGATATCAATGAAACGCCTAATATTATCAGAAGAGCTACGACCCCAAATAAACCCCACTTGATCTATATGTATAAGAGATGTCATAACTTTACTTAATCAGTTAGCCAAAATGTTTGCCAAAATTTTTACATCCAGCTAGATCAGGGAAATTGGACGTTAACTTTTACACTCGCTTGGATCTTTGTCCTTTTTAAGAATCAGACTGATCCGGGCTTGTGTCATGGTTGGTGGAGGCTTTCCATTCTTTAATGATTCTGAATAAACTTCTAACAAAAGTGGAGCCAGTTCTGTAGCATAAGATCTAAAAAATTCAGCAGCAAAACCATCTGGCCCCGGAGCACTGCCTGTAGTTAAGGCCTTAATTACCCCGTCAAGCTCCTCCAAGGTTATCTCAGAATCCAGAGAATTTTTTTGCTCAGTCGTCAATTTAAGGAGTTCTAATGGTTTCACAAATGTTCTAATATCTTCATCAGTAGACAAAGATGTGGAACTATAGATATCAAGATATAATTCTTTAAAGGCATTATTAATATCAATGGCTGAGGTAAAAATGTCACCACCAGCAAATTTCACTGAAGGAATGGTAGAAAAAGACTCTCTCTGTTTTATATATCTATCCAAAAGCTTCCCTGCTTTGTCCCCCGACTCAAAATATGACTGTCTTGCCCTGAATAGCCAAAACTCCACTTTCTGCGATAAAATAGTATTATATCTGTATTTCAATCGGGTCAATTCTCTGAGGCCATTAGATGACATTCAGCGATTCAGCTCTGCCTCTGCACTTTTAATATTCCCTTCCAACTCCACATATCCAAATATCTGTAAGACCAAGAATTTTACACATCCTGTGAAGCGTCAGTTTTACTCTAGGGGGCTTACACAATTTTGCTTCACTATGACCAAGGACTGAGTCCATCAAAACATTAAAGTCTCCTCCCAATATTATATCATGAGGGGTGCCAGTGGCTTGCAACATCCCTTCAAGATCTATAAAAAGGCCCTGATCATCAGCATTAGATGCGTAAATATTAGCCAAAATCAACCTTTGCCCCTGAATTTCTCTTCCTAATTTATCTTAAATATGTTTGAGAAATTTGAATTGTAGATGTTTATTTATCACTATAATGACTCCCCTACTCTTACTCGAGCCAGCACTAAAGAAAACATGTCCACCCCATATCTTCCCAAATTTTTCCACTTCCTGCGAGCAGAGATGCGTTTCCTGAAGGAACACCATATCATATTTCTTATGTTTAAGAAAATAAATAACCTTCCTTCTTTTTATGGGGTGCCCCAGCCGATGTTGATGTTGCAAGCCCCGTGGCCATGCTGAGTCCAGGGACATCGAAGCATTTACCTGGCTCCTGATACCCACCATAAGATTGGTCGAGGAGGGGGGAGGAGGAACAACATCCCCGCAGTCCGTCGGAGCCAACCTGGTGTGTACGTGTTTGTGGGCACGCAGGGGCGGGGGTTCCGCCGCTGGAGCGCCAAACCTGCCGAAATGGGACAGTGGACAGCGGTCGTGAAGACGGACGTGCGCACCTGACATGTCACCCAGAGAACAAGGAAACCACTCTTTTGTTGAAGTTTTGGGTACCGCAGCCTCTTGGGCATGCAGCGAAAAATGAAACAAAAGATTCTCCTCCCGGCCCTCCACTGGGGGATGGAGTGGTCTGTCTACCAGCTCCATAGAAGCGGATCTCCTTGTCCCTGGGTCGCCCATCTCTGGGGTGCTTCGAAGCCTTCCTAGGGTTCTTGGCGGCCAGCCATGAGACGGGTGGCGTCTGCTTCCTGCGGTGGGCTCCACGCCGGGGCCGGGCCACGGGGGCGGGCTGCAGCGGAGCCGGGGCTGTTGCTGCAGGAGGATGCCCTTGGCGAGGAGCAGACGGGGTGCGGGGTCTTGAGCCACGCCGGGGCAGGATGTGTTGAATGGCCTCCGTCTGCTGCTTCACTGCCGAGAACTGCTGGGCAAAGTCCTCGACGGTGTCACCGAATAGGCCAACCTGGGAGATGGGGGCGTCAAGAAACCGTGCCTTGTCGGCCTCTCTCATCTCGACCAGACTGAGCCAAAGTTGGCACTCCTGGACCACCAGGGTGGACATAGCCTGCCCGAAAGACCGCGCCGTGACTTTCGTCGCCCGGAGAGCGAGGTCGGTCGCCGAGCGCAGTTCCTGCATAAATCCCGGGTCAGAACTACCCTTGTGCAGCTCTTTTAGCGCCTTGGCAGGAGAGCCATGGCATGCAGGGAGGAGGCAGCTTGTCCAGCAGCACCGTAGGCCTTAGCCGTCAGGGACGACGTAAACCTACAGGCCCTGGATGGGAGCTGCGGGCGCCCGCGCCAGGTGGCGGCGCTCTGCGGGCACAAGTGCACCGCAAGCACCTTATCCACCTGGGGGATCATGGAATACCCCTTGGCCACCCCACCATCGAGGGTAGTGAGAGCAGGGGAGCTGAGAGATCGGGATCGGGCAGTAAAAGGTGCCCCCCACGATCTTGTCAGCTCTTCATGCACTTCCGGGAAGAAAGGGACCGGGGGGGGGGGGGGGGGGGCGCAGTCGTGAGTGGTGCTCTGGGCCCAGGAACTAATCATCGAGCTGCGAGGGTTCAGGGGAGAGCGGTGGGTTCCACTCTAGCCCGATGCTCGCAGCTGCACGGGAAAGCATGTCCGTCATCTCCGCGTCGGCCTGAGACTGGGTGACCACACCCAAAGGAGGGAGCCCAGCCGAGGCGTCCACGTTAGAGTGGACGAGCCTGCTCTCCGATGCTGCGCTCGATAACTCATTGTTTTCCCGGGCTCCGCATAAGAGGTCAAACTCATCGTGAGACGAGCCGGCGGTCTCATCCGAGAGCCCGACTGGGGCAAGCGAGCGTGCTGGGGAATGGGAGGTCCGTGGGGGTTTATCCGGCATAGGTGCTCCCATTGAGGTCCCCAAATCGCCCCCAGTGCTATCCGGCACGGCCTCATACCCGTAGGACCGAAGGACGGAGACGGGGAGTCACTGGGGTGGCTTGCTTTCTTACGAATGTAAGCCGCGACCGCAACGTTGGCATGGTCATGTTCTCGCAATGAGGACAAGACCCATCCACGAACGATGTCTCCACGTGAGCAGCGCCCAGACATTAAGACAGCGATCGTGGCCGTCAGAAGCGCAGAGATAACGACCGCAACCAGGAACAACAAACAAATGTAAAATCATCTTTAAAAAGACGTTTCCGTGCGTGCCGCTCTTTTAGAAAGAAAATATACTCTTTTAGAATATACTCTTTTGCTCTGCCGAAGCACCCAAGGGCATTCTCTGCACTCCACGGGTGCAGAGGGGGAGAAGCCGCTGAAATGTGCCGTAAATCCAGCAGTTTTAGGTGAATGGTAAAGAGAACTGAGTTTGAATTGAATTCAGTGCACTGAATGCAACCGTTCGGCTCCAAAGAGAAAATCTGAATGAGTGGTTGCATACCAGCTCCTTTTATACCCATATGTCCGGGGGAGTGGCATGCAAATTTCATTCGCCAATTCCCATTGGCCTTTTTTCAAAAAGCAGAGGTGGTCGGGGCTCCCAAGAGTGACCCTTAGTGTCACTACATCGACACAACGTCGAGTGACAGATAGGGAACACCATGACTTACTCAGTCCGTCAACTTTATAAAGAACGTCCTTTATGTGAGCATGTAGATATTTTGCAGTCATCCATAGTGACCATTCTCAATCTGGCTGGGAACTTCAGCGTAAAAGCGAACTTCCGTCAATGCAAAAGATTCTTCAAGGAGTCATGCCACAAAACAAACTCCAGCCGCTAGGCGGAGCCAACGCAAGAAGGAACAAAAATAGCACCCAGCTTCCTTAGATAGTCGAGTCACTGAACAGCGAGTCAGTCCACTCACATAAGAAACGCCCAATGGTTTTACTCGCCCATAGGTTCTATGTAGGACAGTGCCTTTTTTGGGACATAAAAATACTTTGCTGCCATCCTTGGTGTCTATTCTCAGTTTGGCCGGAAACATCAGTGCAAAAGCGATCTTCCGTTGATGTAAGAGTTTCTTACATTCCTTGAACCAATCGCGTTTCTCTCTTGTCGAATTCGCAAAGTCCGGGAACAAGAAAATATTGTGATTCTTCCAAGAAAGCTTTTTTTTTACTCCTCACCTGGCACAACACGAGATCTTTATCGGATGATCTCAGATATTTGGCCAGGATTGATTGGGGCCTGTCTCCCCCTAGCAAATCTGCGAGCTGGGACTCTGTGAGCTCGCTCGATTTCCAGTTTATGGCCTGTTATGTTGAGCAGACTCGGGAAGAGCTCGTCTAGGAATTTCATCATATCTCTGACTTCTTCATGCTCAGGAATTCCAACAATCCATATGTTATTCCTTCGGCTCATATTTTCGAGAAATTCCAGTTTTCCCAAAATGTGTTGCAGGTCTATTTTGGACGTGGGCAGATTAGCGGATAATTCCCTTTCCGATGACTCCAGATAATCGATCCATTTTTCAACATCTGCCACTCTTGTAACCAATCGCCGTAATCGATCGACGTATTACAGCGAGATCCTCCAAATCAGCAACAACCTTCGTCAGCATCACATTATGCCACAAATGCTGTCGATTGAGCTCAACTTGTATTAAACCAGGAATATTCCTTTAAGGTTACAATTACAGGTTACCACTTTTTACAGTGTAGACAGATTTAAAGTATACCACATACCGCTGCTTACAAGTGGGCATGTGTAAGTGATAAACATAGGGACTTACCCAGGAAGAACCACATGTGTAGTTCCTACAGGTACAATCTCCATGGACTTCCCCCAGAACTTATTCCTCCACCTGACATCTGAATTAGTCACATATATAAAACACTTGTGTGTACTGACACCATAAGTCTGGCATTATTAATTCAGTATGTCAAGGTGTTACCTTGCCAAAAGATGAAGTTTTTAGACTCAGCATGACATGCTGATATAGGGGGATGATGACTGACCTGGAGGAAGAAACCAGATAAGTTATAAGATCAACACACACCTGTTCACAAACACAAAGCTTAGCATCCTACCTGCTCGGCCACAAAACGAAAGCCTTTGTCTGGACGGTCGCACTCGTAGGTCTCACCCAACACTGGATTAAAGGGTTTCCCTCCTGCTCTATAGTAACTTGCAGCATAGCCAGACACAGCAAATGTGGCAATGTATACCTACACACATAACACAGCACTCTCGGTTAGTAGTGTAACTTTCCCCATGTGTTTTGACTAAACTCTGCAAGCAAACCGATTTAAGAGATAATCAGATAGAAGAAATGACACTCGAGTGAGACTTCATTGAAATAAAATGTTTCTGATTTATTTGAGTGACACAGTGCAATGGCTGCTCAATACACCTCAGTCAGCCTCAGTCACATTTCACTTTCATTGCATATTTTTTTTTTCCATACAATTAAAGTGAATGGCGACTGAGGTTAACTTTCTGCCAAACGTCTCCTTTTGTATTCCACAAAAGAAGGAAAGTCATATGGCTTTAGAACATCATAAGAGTGAGCAAATGTTGATAGAATTTTCATTTTTGGGTGATCTAACTCTTTAAGAAGTAAATTTGATTTAATGTTGACTGAATGTGAGACATTCAGATCTAGTTTACATTTCTATTAGACATTTCTCTCTGTGTTTGTCTCTTGTAATCAGATTAAACTTCATTACTGAACCATACTGAAAAGCCAATTTACTGACCCAAGCATTAGTGCAATGAAAATTCCCAGCAAAAGCTGGAGATATCATTTAAACTGAGAGAGAGGATCTCTTTCTTCCTCCATATAGACAAAACAGCACAATGATGGCTCTTCAGAGTGTCATTGGAGACAGGAGAGTGCAGCTGAATAAAGCCTATTTCCTAGCAGGGAGAGTCATTTCTGAACAATAATCATGCACTCATGACTAATAGCTGATGCCATGCGATGAGCCTGGATCAGACAAGCTCTCAAAAGCATGACTTTACTCATGGACAATCACATCAGCTACTGCACTGTGACATCACAAGTCAGACAATGGCTCTGATAGAAGGGGCACCAATCGATTTGTTTCGCTAAATAAAGTCCATTGTCAGTGTGAGTACATGAACGTCTTTTTGTGCAGAGAAATACACTATGGACAAAAGTATGTGAAATTGACTCCTCATTATTAGCAAGTGCCTTAAATTAAGTATATACAGCCATGTATATATCCTCAGACAAACAGTTACAGTAAAATGTGAAATAATAATAATAATAATAATAATATATATATATATATATATATATATATATATATATATATATATATATATATATATATATATATATACATACACACACACTATATGTATACTGTATATTTTAGTTTTTTCACAAGCAAATATGAGAGTGATGTTCGAGTGTCCATGTACTTGTGGCCATGTAATGTATCTTGCATGTGCAATTGATTGTGTGCATTTTTGTGTGTGTGTGTGACTGTGGCCTACCATGCGCTCAAACGGGTCCTGTGTGTGTGCGGCCCGGTCGAGGAGTTCGCTATATTCCAATTCTTCACACAGTCTCTGCAGTGTGTTGAGAGGTTCGTTGAGTTGAACAGGCATGGCCACTTTTGAAAGGTCCTTCCCAATGTTGTTCTTAAGGATGTGCCACAGGCTGATGTTACTTGTGTTGGGACTAGGAGAGGGAAGACACGACCGCCGCTGTGCACCGCCATTCTCTACACAACCTAAGGAAGAAAAAAACTTTGCAGTCAGGAAACACAGTAAATCCAAGAAGAGCAACATATGATGATCTCTACAAGAACCTCCCATTTCCAGCAAGTGTGTCTCTGAAGGGTTCCCTTTGACTGATGAATTTCCATGACTTTGGCAACTTAGAGATTGCCAAAATTATGTTGTATACCAAATTTGTGAGAATCAGCCACAGGTTGGCGCTTCAAAGGTTTTTGCTAACAACTTCAGGACCATTTGGGCTAGGATAAAAAAAATATGTTTCTATATATATACAGGTGCATCTCAATAAATTAGAATGTCGTGGAAAAGTTCATTTATTTCAGTAATTCAACTCAAATTTGTGAAACTTGTGTATTAAATAAATTCAGTGCACACAGACTGAAGTAGTTTAAGTCTTTGGTTCATTTAATTGTGATGATTTTGGCTCACATTTAACAAAAACCCACCAATTCACCATCTCAAAAAATTAGAATACATCATAAGACCAATAAAAAAAACATTTTTAGTGAATTGTTGGCCTTCTGGAAAGTATGTTCATTTCCTGTATATGTACTCAATACTTGGTAGGGGCTCCTTTTGCTTTAATTACTGCCTCAATTCAGCGTGGCATGGAGGTGATCAGTTTGTGGCACTGCTGAGGTGGTATGGAAGCCCAGGTTTCTTTGACAGTGGCCTTCAGCTCATCTGAATTTTTTGGTCTCTTGTTTCTCATTTTCCTCTTGACAATACCCCACAGATTCTCTATGGGGTTCAGGTCTGGTGAGTTTGCTGGTCAGTCAAGCACACCAACACCATGGTCATTTAACCAACTTTTGGTGCTTTTGGCAGTGTGGGCAGGTGCCAAATCCTGCTGGAAAATGAAATCAGCATCTTTAAAAAGCTGGTCAGCAGAAGGAAGCATGAAGTGCTCCAAAATTTCTTGGTAAATGGGTGCAGTGACTTTGGTTTTCAAAAAACACAATGGACCAACACCAGCAGATGACATTGCACCCCAAATCATCACAGACTGTGGAAACTTAACACTGGACTTCAAGCAACTTGGGCTATGAGCTTCTCCACCCTTCCTCCAGACTCTAGGACCTTGGTTTCCAAATGAAATACAAAACTTGCTCTCATCTGAAAAGAGGACTTTGGACCACTGGGCAACAGTCCAGTTCTTCTTCTCCTTAGCCCAGGTAAGACGCCTCTGACGTTGTCTGTGGTTCAGGAGTGGCTTAACAAAAGGAATACGACAACTGTGGCCAAATTCCTTGACACGTCTGTGTGTGGTGGCTCTTGATGCCTTGACCCCAGCCTCAGTCCATTCCTTGTGAAGTTCACCCAAATTCTTGAATCGATTTTGCTTGACAATCATAAGGCTGCGGTTCTCTCGGTTGGTTGTGCATCTTTTTCTTCCACACCTTTCCCTTCCACTCAACTTTCTGTTAACATGCTTGGATACAGCACTCTGTGAACAGCCAGCTTCTTTGGCAATGAATGTTTGTGGCTTACCCTCCTTGTGAAGGGTGTCAATGATTGTCTTCTGGACAACTGTCAGATCAGCAGATTGTGTAGCCTAGTGAACCAAACTGAGAGACCATTTTGAAGGCTCAGGAAACCTTTGCAGGTGTTTTGAGTTGATTAGCTGATTGGCATGTCACCATATTCTAATTTTTTGAGATAGTGAATTGGTGGGTTTTTGTTAAATGTGAGCCAAAATCATCACAATTAAAAGAACCAAAGACTTAAACTACTTCAGTCTGTGTGCATTTAATTTATTTAATACACGAGTTTCACAATTTGAGTTGAATTACTGAAATAAATGAACTTTTCCACGACATTCTAATTTATTGAGATGCACCTGTATATACTTTAACTCAGCCTAAGCAGTTTGTCTAATTTGCATAAAATTGTATGCATCATCTAGAGATGCTCCTAACAAAAATGTATCAAAATAATTTTTATTTGTAAAGTTGTTCAGAATATAATGACGTTGACGTTTTATGCGTGGTCCAAAATCACTAATTAGCCTGTATCTTGTGAGCCCAATATCCAAACATAACAAAATTTAGAACACATGGAAACAGAACATTCTTAGGGCACATGCCAAATTTAATCTAATTCCAATGCTAGGTGGTGCCAGGATTTAAGAAAATCCTAATTGTGCAACTGTGAACAAAGCAGTTCAACACATAAAACAACTGTGCCCACAGCATCTATTGTGTCAAAAGTGGCCATTTTGGTCATGTTCCATTCACATGTGTTCGGACCCCAATAATTGCAGCTTAAAGCTACAGTTTTTTAATGATATTTTAATTTAACTATAAACATTTATATACACTGTTGAAATTTCCATGAGTTTTCCAGTCATTTGTAATTACTGGTTAAGCATTTTTATAATTTTATAGTTTGCACTCACAAAAAGCAATATCTTTTGATGAAATATTATTATATTTCATCAGTTAAGTATAAAAAAAAAGAAAAAAGAAAACTGTATAAATTTCCATTACTTTTCCAGTCATTTGTTATTATTGCATTTTTTCCCCCATCAGTTCATCGAAACTGCACTCACAATGAGCAATATCCAACTGTACCTCTACAGAAGATTCTATGACTTTTTAAAATTGTATTCCGTCATTTCTTTAGGCCTGGAAATCAGAATTGTAAAATTCCATGATATTTCCAGGATTTCCATGACCATGGGAACCCTGACTGGCCATGTTAAAATGGCTTGTCAGTGCCGGTCCATGACATAACAAACCCTCCATACAGCTAAACTACTGTTGAATGTATGAAATTTCGTTTGTAAGAGACTCCCACAGAATCAATTACAATGAAATATCAATGACTTAAGGAAAGAATATGTCATACCCACCAGTATTAAGTCTGTCATTCTCTGCCTTGTTGCTGAAGTTGTCCATGGACACATTGTCACTGATGTCACTGATATATGAGTCATCTTCCGAAGGCTAGCAGGAAACCACACATCATCATTACAGGTGTTTGGCTCTCTGACAATATAAATGGACCCTTTCCTGTCTATTGACCTACTACTGACAGAAAATCATTAAAGGTGACATGTTTTATTTTTTTATGTTACAATACATTCCCCAATCCCAGCTATAAGTAAGCGAGTTATATGTTAATTGCACCGAAAAGTCTAATTATTGTAGCCCTGTGTTGCTTTTAAACATTGCTCTGTTTGTTTAAGCATACTGACCAGCCAATGGCATGATTTTGGGGCAGGACTATCTGTATGTGCAACCAATGGCAGAAGGGGTGTGTTCAGGAAACTTGTTTGTAAACAGTCATTATTTCTGCAATTCCGTTTGGTGACACTATTAGCAGAGAAACAATTCACACTTCAGCTTTATACATCTAAGGGGTGATGGATCTCTCTGCTCCTGCTAATAAACCATACTATGATAACACTGAATGTATAATAGACTTGAATGTGTTTATGTCAGTGTGGTAGTTAGGTGGGGCAAGTTTTCGAGGGTACCCATTCTCACAGGAGCCAAATTTGCACCTCAGATTTTTCTGGGGTATTTTTCAAGGCAATAAATTATATCAATTTTCATATTACTTGTTTGAACAGTTCTGCCTCAATGTGTGTGTGAGAGAGAGAGTCAATCAGGCTAATTCCTCAAGCTGTGGAATGTCATCCATAGCACTTGCTACATGTTTAATGTAATTAACCCCTTCCTCTGTCTCCTAATAGGGTGTTCAGTAGACTGTGGTAAAGCATAGTGTGGAAGCAGCTGGTCTCTTGATGATGTGTGTAGTAAAAGGGCCATTGTACACAGTGGCATGGAGAGAGTTAACATGATCCTCACCTCATTTTCAGAAGAACTAGCTGACAGCAGCACTTCCTGTGCATCAAAGAACTCTGAGAGAGACTCTGCAATGGAAGCTCTGCTCTCATTGGATGCCTGGTGGACAAGGGGGTGGGAACCATCACTGGAGTCTTGCTTCTGAATGAAGACAAATCATTGGTGATGGAAATAGAGCCAAATGTGTTTGGCTGAAATAACATTTTTATTTGCAGCTTCTTGAAGCAATATCAAAAGAAATGTCCAGGTCTTTTTTTTTTACAATAATAATAAAAATAAAATAAAAAAATCCATAAACCAAAAAAAAAAAAAAGTATTTATAGTTTGCTTAAAGAAAAGCCTATTTTGGACTGATGAGATATTTTTGCATTGTAAAATTATTTTCATGGCATTTAAGCACATTTCCCCTCTCATTCTCATTACTGTAATACAACTATTTTGTAAATTTAAATAATCATAAATTAAACTTAAAAACAACAAATACTACCATGATGCATACAAATTGTACTTTACAAATGTACCATAGATTTCAAATAATATAGCAGTTTTTTTAAAGGCTCTACCATTCTTTGTGTATCTGTAAATGTTTTTGGGTGACTGTAGATTTAAAAAAAAATAAAAATTAGCATACAAGTCATCAAATGCTGTTGACAACTTGCTGGATAATGTTGTGGTGTTTTTAGTAATTCATGCTGCAATTTCTGGATGTTTACGGAAATTAAATGCACCTGGCAACTTTAGTGACTGGAGAGTAAAACTCATTATTTCAATCTTTGCACTTATGGTTTCTTTTGGAAGTTATACAGTTGAAGTCAGAAGTTTACATGCACCTTAGCCAAATACATTTAAACTCAGTTTTTCACAATTCCTGACATTTAATCATAGAAAACATTTCCTGTCTTAGGTCAGTTAGGATCACTACTTTATTTTAAGATTGAGAAAGAATAATATTACAGAGAATTATTTATTTCAGCTTTTAGTTCTTTCATCACATTCCCAGTGGGTAAGAAGTTTACATACACTTTGTTAGTATTTGGTAGCATTGCCTTTAAATTGTTTAACTTGGGTCAAATGTTTTGGGTAGCCTTCAACAAGCTTCTCACAATAAGTTGCTGGAATTTTGGCCCATTCCTCCAGACAGAACTGGTGTAACTGAGTCAGCTTTGTAGGTCTCCTTGCTCGCACATGCTTTTTCAGTTCTGCCCACAAATTTTTTAGTGGACTGAGGTTAGGGCTTTGTGATGACCACTCCAATACCTTGACTTTGTTGTTCTTAAGCCATTCTGCCACAACGCTGGAGGTATGCTTGCGGTCATTGTCCATTTGGAAGACCCATTTGTGACTGAGCTTTAACTTCATGGCTGATGTCTTGAGATGTTGCTTCAATATATCCACGCAATTTTCCTTCCTCATGCCATCTATTTTGTGAAGTGCACCAGTCCCTCCTGCAGCAAAGCACCCCCACAACATGATACTGCCACCCCCATGTTTCACGGTTGGGATGGTGTTCTTCGGCTTGCAAGCCTCACCCTTTTTCCTCCAAGCATAACGATGGACATTATGGCCAAACAGTTCAATTTTAGTTTCATCAGACCAAAGGAAATTTCTACAAAAAGTAAGATCTTTTTCCCCATGTGCACTTGCAAACTGTAGTCTGGCTTTTTTATGGCCGTTTTGGAGCAGTGGCTTCTTCCTTGCTGAGCAGCCTTTCAGGGTATGTCGATACATGACTCGTTTTACTGTGGATATAGATACTTGTCTACCTGTTTCCTCCAGCATCTTCACAAGGTCCTTTGCTGTTGTTCTGGGATTGATTTGTACTTTTCACACCAAACTATGTTCATCTCTACGAGACAGAATGCGTCTCCTTCCTGAGCAGTATGATGGCTGTGTGGTCCCATGATGTTTATACTTGCGTACTATTGTTTGTACAGATGAACATGGTACCTTCAGGCATTTGAAAATTGCTCCCAAGGATGAACCAGACTTGTGGAGGTCCACAATTTTTTTTTTTCTGAGGACTTGGCTGATTTCGTTTGATTTTCCCATGATGTCAAGCAAAGAGGCACTGAGTTTGAAGGTAGGCCTTAAAATACATCCACAGGTACACCTCCAATTCAGTACACCTTCTATCAGAAGCTAAATGACTAACTGCCTTAAGGCTTGACATCATTTTCTGGAACTGCTTAAAGGCACAGTTAACTTAGTGTATGTAAACTTCTGACCCACTGGGATTGTGATTCAATTAAAAGTGAAACAATCTGTCTGTAAACAATTTTTGGAAATTGTCCTAAACGACTTGCCAAAACTATAGTTTGCTAATATTAAATCTGAGGAGTGGTTAAAAAATGAGATTTTTCCGATATAACACAGAAAAACACAACAGATATATATTGAATCAATATTTAACCCTCACTATTACCCCTCCCCCTCCCCAATCACCAACCCCACCCTGACCCCCAACGAACACCCCTGTGGTCACACATAAGAATATACACAAAAAATATATATATTAATCATACACATCCAAAACTATAAAAATGAGTTTAAATGACTTCAACCTAAGTGTATGTAAACTTCTGACTTCAACTGTATATAGAAATACTGCATGTGCACACTACTCACTAAAGTTGATTTATTAAAATCATCTTTAACCTCGTGCAACTTCGTGTCCACATGTGTGGACGTTGTACTTTGGCTTCGCTATACGCAACACATAATTTAAATTTATTTAAACTGACTGAATACTGTTCACAACACTCTACGCTGTCATTTAAGGGTTATACTTCTGGCGCACCACGTCACATGACACAACAGCATGCCGACAAATGTGCCTCTGGTAAGAAACCTCTTTACATTTTTTAATTGAAACCTGCTTGGTTGTAACGAGCAGCATCTCTAGTTTCGTTTGATATGCCGCTTTAAAAAATAAATTCACTTTTCGTGTGATAAACATGATGTCCACATATGTGGAAATTGGGACCTTATTCCCTCAAAAGTAAAAACAAAACAAAAACATGTTAGTTATTTTGAATAACTTTCAACATTAACTCATCTGTGGGTCATTTCACTTCATATTAATATAAATTTTGTTATATTTTATTTTATCACTGTACTATACAATTCTATTAATTAACATTAGTAAATGTATTCCTATATATATTTACTGTGCATTTTCATATGAGAATCAATCTATTCATCCAAATGCTGAAAAATGTTGCTTTCAGAGGCTTTATATGGAACTAGAATGAAAATAAGGTGCATTTCGAACTGTTCTGAGACCAGTGCAGACAGACAGCACACTGGAGGTTCACTAAATAGGGAGCAAGAGAGCAAGTGGACATTTCTATGCAGCTTTCTATGCAGCTAAGTGCATTCACTCCTAAAATCTGTCCAAAAGTTCAGTTTCAGGATGCAGACGATGTTTGGACCCCTCAACATGTTAGGCAGACATGGGGCAATGGTAATCAGTACTTAGATTCAGAATTTTATAATGCTACATTTTATTTTGACATGGTTGGCAATGATTGGATGATGCTGGTCATTACGTTTGATCAGAATTATTTATTCAGCTTTATAATAATCAGCTGTAATGTCTATAACGTCTCAAAAACATGAATTACCAACACTCCTGGAAACATAAGCAATTTGATTAAATTAAATTTCACAACTCAGTCCCGCTGTCAACATACTGTATGTGGACATATATTTTTAGGAAAAGTATTTGCTCTAGAATTTTGTTTGCTTGATTATTAGGTGCTACTAGGTACAAATCAAAAAGGGAAATGGATAATGCACATATCAGTCATGCTCGGGTCTCAGGAGGTTATGTGCGAATTAAACAGTTTTGCAAATAATTCTAATTACTGTAAGACATCTGTAGGAAAATTCTGGGCATTAGTGCAAGAGTTAATTGTCATAAAAAAAATATTTCACAATGCAAAATATCTCAATGGTCTTAAAAATAGGCTCAATTTGCTTTATTTGAAATATAACTTCTTGGTGTATTTATTATTATTATTATTATTTTTTTTTTTTCATTTTGATTTCGAGGTGAAATATGACCTGGACATTTCTTGACAGTTTTCGTTATATTTACCCCATTAGTTTAAATAATAAGGAAACAGAATAAAAGTTCTGAGCACAAGATCAAAGAAAACAATAATGCAGAATAAGGGAGACCATTTCCTATCAGCATAAGAGTCAGTTAGAAATGTGAATTAGCAAACAATTCCTTTAGAATCACGACTTGTTATGAAGCATTCAGACAAAAGAAATAAGTTGGCAGAGCTTGCCAAGCTAATTAGCGTAAAAGCATTGTGTTGACTAGAATGTCAATTAGGGAAGTGGGTTATTGACAGAGAGCATCACTGATAACATGTGAAGCGTGGGTGCGGTATGAAAGCTTGTTAGTGTGCGTGCAAGTGCATTTGGGCGTATACTACCAAGAGACATGATTAACTGTGAGTCTGACTCAGCCTCTCAGTAGAGTTTCTGTGGATTCAATTAGCATAAATCAACTTTATCCAGAGGTAACAAATTCAGCTGACAAATGTTATGATAAAGTTCTTCTACCATAACAAAATTTCTAATTATGAATAATCTGCAATGACTAATAAAAAATACAATGTGTGGTTGGTAGCAGCTGTAGAAGTGGTCTGATCTTGATAATGGTCACTGTTAGGACTACGGCCTGGCAACTTGGGCAATAATGATGATAATGAGCATGTACATGGACACCAATATGCTGATAACTACCAAAAATCTGCTTAATCAGGCAAATAGTGCTAACTTTTGTGAATAAGGAACAAAAAAAACAAACAAACAAAAAAACCCTCAGTTGCACAGAATCGAGGTGTTAAAGGAGGTGTTTGCACTAAAAAGAATAATAATGAATTAAAAGGATAGTTCACCCAAAAGTGAAATTCTCTCATCATTTACTCGCCCTCATGCCATCCCAGAAGTGTATGACATTCTTTCTTCTGCTGAACACAAATTAAGATTTTTAGAAAAATATTTCAGCTCTTTTGGTCCATACAATGCAAAAAAAAAAAAAAAAAAGCACATAAAACACAGCAGTAAAGTAATAAATACGACTCTAGTGTTTAAATATATACCTTCAGATGTGACATGAAAGCTGTGGGTGAGAAACAGATCAATATTTAAGTCACTTTTTTTTTCTATAAATTACCACCTTTGACCAGCCCCAGTACCAGTAGGTGGCTGAATGTGACAGTGAAAGTCACTTCTAAACCAGAATTTGGATGTGAAAATGAAAGTGTAAATTGATATTTAAAAGGACTTAAACATTGATCTGTTTCTCACCCACAACTATGATATTATTGCTTCAGAAGACATGGACTTAACCACTGGAGTCTTATGGATTACTTTTATGCTGCCTTTATCCACTTTTTGGAGCTTCAAAGTTCTGGCCACCACTCAATTCCAATGTATGGACATACAGAGCTGAAACAGTCTTTTAAAAATCATCAAAAATCAATCAATAAAGAATGTCATACACATCTGGAATGGGATAAGGGGAGTAAAAAATAAAACATTTGTGTGAACTTTCCCTTTATGTTAAATATATTTGGTGAGGTTGGACTGTGAGACGTAAGTTTTGTGCTGAATTCTCAAAACGTCAAAACGTAAAATGGCGCAGCTGTTTAATGAATTCGCACCAGAGTATCTGGAAGGGATGTGTGTGTGTGGGGGGGAGGGTTGGTTGGCAGATTTCCCTCACCCACCTGCAGGGGGCCAGGGCTAAGGTTTATATGGACGGAGGGCTCAGGAATTTGCGACTCAGCGTGAATCTTGCATAGACGCTCCCTCAGCTCAGCATTCTGCGCTATAGCCTGCAAATGAAATCAGCAAATACTCACATGGCTTTCACACAAAGCTCCAAACTATTAAACACAAAAGCAGAAAACTGAAACTTTATTATTTATTATTATTATTTTTTATAAAATGCGATCAGGGCATTTTCTAGGATCAGGATAAGTTTAGTTCTCCGATTCACTGAAAATCTTGCCTGCTGCTGTAGCTCTTTAATCTCAGTTACACATGCTCACATTTAGTTTAACATCGATGACAATAAACAGCATTGGTTCTTGCATATCTAATCATGACATGCCTAGTTTGGTATGTAGAAGCGCAAATTGTTTAAAATTGATCCTTTTGTGTTCCACAGAGAAAGAAAGTCTTAAGAGTCTGGAATAACATGAGGGAAAGTGAAGACATACTTTTCTTTTTTGGGTGAACTATTCCTTTAAAACTTCAGTCAAGTTGGCCATATAGATCTAGAGTTCTCAGTGAATGAAGTTACTTGAGAAAAGATGTGTCCAGCTTGGCTTGAGTTCTACAGTAAGTGGAGTTCTAACAGATAAATATTATCTTAGTGTTGATTCTAAGAAATGCTAGAATGGTTGTCTGCATCACAATAACATGACTCACTGAGAAAGATGACTCAGATCTAGATTTAGCACAGACTGTTTTATTATGTAAAAACCGTTCCTGGGAGGGTCAACTCTATTGGTCTAGAGATTAATTACAAGCTCACCATACTCATTATACTAAAATAGTACTTCCGCAGGTAATTATATACACTTTATAAACTTACGGTGCAAATAAATATGTTCTGACCATTTCTGAATTGATAAATACAGTGGGGCCTGGGACCACATTGAAAATACTGTAGGGGACTTTTTTCATTTAAATCTGACAAGTTTTAGGATTTTGAGCAGATGTTTAAACAAGTAAAGTCGTCACTATTTCCAGGTCACTTATCAAATGCAAGCCAATTTGTGACATTGACCATTTTAAAGGGATAGTTCATCCAAAAATGAAAATTCACTCATCATTTACTCGCCCTTTCATAATTTTACCCACATTTGTAGCTCCAAAAATCACATAAAGGAAATACAGAAGTAACCCTATTATATCGCTTCTGAAGATATGGATTTAAACACTGGAGTCATGTAGATTACTTTTATGTTTCCTTTATGTGATTTTTGGAGCTAAAAATTTCTGTCCACTATTCACTTGCATTGTATGGACCTACAGACCTGATATATTCTTCTAAAAATCTTCATTTGTGTTCTGCTGAAGAAAGAAAGTCATACACATCTGGGATGGCATCTCTCATTTGTGGGGGAACTATCCCTTTAATTCCTTTGTACAAAAGGTCAGACTTCCTTACTTTCATTTGAAGGAATAGTTCACCCAAAAATGAAAATTATCTCATCATTTACTCACCCTCATGCCATCTTAGATGTGTATGACTTCCTTTCTTCTGCTGGAAACAAACAAAGTTTTAGAAGAATATTTCAGCTCTGTAGGTCCATACAATGAAAGTCAACAGGGTCCAAAACTTTGAAACTCTTCATGGATATTGCACCTTTTGGGCTGTACAAATTATGCAAATAGGATTTATTTATTCTTTTCTTTTCCTTTATGCTTTTGGTGATTTGCATTCTTCCTGCAAATCATCACAAAAAACAAAAGAAGAACTCAGTCCTCTCATGAACGAACATAGGAGGGCTGGTCAAAAGTGGAGATTTATAGTGTAAAAGGACTTTAATATTTTTCTGTTTCTCACCAACACCAATGATATTTCTTCAGAAGACATGGATTAAACCACTGGAGTCATATGGATTACTTTTATGTGGCCTTTATGTGCTTTTTAAAGCTTCAAAGTTTTGATCATCATTCACTTGCATCGTATGGACCTACAGAGCTGAAATATTCTTCTAAAAACCTTTGTTTGTGTTCTGTAGAAGAAAGAAAGACATACACACCTGGGATGGCCTGAGAGTGAGTAAATGATGAAAGAATTTTCATTTTTGCATGAACTATTCCTGTAGGCACACAAGATGCTCTTTGGGACATCTCAAATCATGCCGGGATAATTGTGGAGTCAATGCCAGCTTGAGTACATGCTATCATTAAAGGAAAAGGGGGGCTTAACTACACCTAAGAAATTATGAAAATCACGTAAATTATTCTATTCGACTATTTACTCATATTTTTATGCTGGTAATATAATTTGTATTTAATAATTTGTATTTGATAATATAACTTTTTTGTGTTAAATTAAAAAAAGCAAAATAGAATCATTTTCACAAGTGGTCTCAGTCTTTTGGACAACAATGCCTGTTAATAGCTTGATGTCTGTTTAATTAAGTTTTAATATGAAGCAAGGGCACGAATCAGCATTACACCCACACAAAAGAAGACTTGCTTTGAGTAACATGCAATGCTTCAAGGAAATATTTAGGCAGGAAACAGAAATGTTGTTAGCAAACATATGGCGAGTTTGAGAGAATAGAGAGAGAAAGACCAAGGAAATTAGGAAATGTGTGTGTGTGTGTGTGCGTGTGCGCATGCATGCATACAGCCGCCAGGGCACTCTTCAATCCCAGGAGCTGGGCCGAGGGGGAAGGACAAGACTCAAGCTCCAGCATCTGTTTGAGTCTCTCTTTCTCTGTTGTCAGCATGCTCAGGGCTGACTTCATAGTTGCATGAACTGAAAACAAATAACAAAGAATTAAGAACCATTTCAGAAATATATGATAAATACAGGGAAATTATTTTAGGTTTTGGTGTAACCAGTTTTGATTCTCACATCTCCATGCATCATTTTATGAAACTGGATCTATTTGTACTTTGAGGAAGTGTTCATAAAAAACATATAAACTATTAACAACCCCTGAAGCATATGCCTGGCAGCAAAACTTGTATTTAAACTAGATTCTTTTCTCTTTTATCACAGCAGGACAGTAAGATAAGTACTCTACCTTGCTGGTGGAGTACAGGTGGCTAAAGACCTGAGATGTAATTTTGCACAGTGTTTCCTAACCTTTTATTCTTATGTATCCCCATAGTCCCATCATGACATTTGGTCATGAGATGCGATAAGAATGAGGTTTGATATTATTGAAGTATTACAGCAAGATCTTCCAAATCTGCAATGATTTTCGTCAGCATTGCCGACACTTCACACCGGATTTCTTTCAGTTCACCGTCCGAATTGAGTCCGGGGCTTTCGGTCTGTTGCTCCGTGGAATCAGCCCGAGCACATAAGTATCTTTTAATATCTCCAGAGCCCAAGGATTTTGAATTTTTTTGACATATTGTCTTCCTAGAACAGTTATGTATCAGGGTGTATCGAATCTCACTGGTTTATGTCACAAATAGTAATAAAATCAGCAATGTGCGCAGAGCTTGCCGTTCACACGTCTGCTCCTCGCATGGCGTCATGTGACACCAGAGGTTTGACATTATCAATGTACCTGCCATATGTGATTTACAGAGTTCACTAATGGTTTGATTTGAGAGTGAATAATGACTTTGTTCAGTTAATAACACAAAGTGAATGTAAGACTTGCAGTGTATTTCGAGTTGTATCGGTTGCTTTTTACTGTGGTTTCATCATGCTTTTTGCCTTTTTTCAAACTTGACAGACCAGAGTCACTATTCACTATTCACAGTCATTATATGGCAAATAAACCTTGTGAAGTCTTGAAAATTCATCTTTTATGTTCTACTTTAGAAAGAATGTCATAAAGGTTTGGACCGTCATTAGGGTGAGTAAATAATGAAAGAATAACATTTTTTGGGTGTACTATCCCTTTAATCCAAGGCAATTTATAGTCCACTTATTACAGGGTCAATCTTCCTGGAACAACAAGGGCAATAATGTCTTGGCAAATGCATGATGGTGAAAGCTTCAGGCTCACTCTTCAAGGGAATCAAACCAACAACCTCCTGATTACTCCAAAATGACAAAAAAGCACCAAAAAAGTATTATGAATATGATTCAATTAGACAGTATTTTTGTGTGACAGACCAAAATTTATACATGATATATTTTCATTTTAATGTGAACTATTCGTCAAAAGATGAACAATCCATCATTCCAGAGATAATAAACTAGAAATAGTTGAAAACACTAGTTTCTTTGGCAGAACTCACGGTTGTTTGCCCCACGGCAGAAGTCTTCCTGCAGTTTGGATACATCTATAGCTGAGTCTAGGGGCTCATGGTAACTCTTCTCATTGGTCAGCTCAACTGAAGAGAGGTTGGGATTGGATGCGTGGAGACGGACAGACCCTGCAGAGATACAGCTTGGAACCTACATAAGAGGGAGAAGTTACCAGACATAAGGTAAATGACATTGCTATTCATTTATGCATAGAGAACACTCAGAATTAAACTGCCTGAGGAAACCATAACAGAAAAATTTAAATTCTTTATGACAGTGGTCGGCAACCTTTTAGACTTGGAGTGCCATTCTTTATTTTCCTGGTCAATGGCTGTGCCAACGCACAACCCCCCCCCCCCCCCACTTGTGAAAATGTTTCTATTTAGCATTTTTCTAATTTAATCATTTATTTTTCATTTCAAATGAATATCAGCATAACATTTTAAGTGAATATTTGTGCAAAACCCAATGATTATGATATAATCATGATCCTGCATGTGAATTTTCACAAAGCATCTTTTGAAAGTTCTTTAATGAAATAAAACCTGTCCTTTTGTGCAAAATGAGTTAACAGTTAATGTCACAAAATTGTGTGGAATCTTAAATATTTCTTATATTATGTCATACTACTTTTTTCAAAATCACACAGAGGGGTAATTACTAGCACACAATCAACAGCGAGAGAGGAGCAGGCTATTTCACTTGTATGAAGTTTTTCACACTTGCATTCCAATCTACATCTTGATGTAATCCTTCCTCATGATCACGCAGCATGTATTCATCAGCTGAATGGGAGGCTAAACACTATTAAAGTGTGACGAGACCCACGCTATGTGTGCAAGACATTTACGCATCACAAGCCGATCAACTATTTAACCCTTTTCAGTGAATCGCACCTGAAAATCCTAAAACTTTATTTCCAGGTTTAATTTATAGTTTGAATAGACTCATGTTTTATGTTTTCTCTTTTAATCGTTTAATGTAAGTTTGAGTGTGACCATGGTTGAAGGAGGGTTGGAAATCCTTATTACATCACGTGTTGTTCTGAAAGCAAAAAGAATCAAATGAAACATGGAATGTAGGCTGTTATCTGCTCAGCCTGACCGAAGCACAGTGGGCGCATTTACTCGCACGGTTAACCGAAAGTTAAGCTCTGCCAGCTTGTGATGCGCGAATGGCTTGCACGCGCTGCATGAGTCTGTTGGGTATACTGTAGACTCGTTTTAACTTTTTGTTTAGCCTCCCATTCAGCTGATGAAAACATGCTGCGTGATCATGAGGACGGATTACATCAAGATGTAGATTGGAATGCAGGTGCGAATTTATATAAATGAAATAGTCAACTCCTCTCTCACTGTTGCTGGCGTGCCAGTGATTACCCCTCCACGTGCCAATGCTGGCATGCGTGCCATAGGTTGCTGACCCCTGCTTTATGATTTCTGGTGCATACAGCATTACTTCAGGCAATATTATAGCATGCAGAACGCTGCTGTAGGGAAGAGAGTGACTTTCACAGTCATCACATTTTTCATACATACAATATGTCAGCAAATCAGCTTTATTAACATTAACATTATAAATGCATGGCTATCTGGCAAACTGAAGTATTATATGGATTAATAATTGCTTTTTTACAGAACAAAGCTACAGAAAGACTTTGTGTCTGTTATTATCAGGTCGGACAGTAGAAAGAACACTACCTGCAGGGTTGTTTTGTTGTCTTTGCCATAATTTTTTTGCCGCCACTTTCTTGGATGTCTTTTCTCTTTTTTTGGGCTATCGTACGTTGAAGCCTAAACAGATAGAAAGAAATTGAAACAATGTTTATGTATTTTAAGCAATCTCTTATGCTTCTTTAAAGTTTATTTTAAACCCTTATCTAGAAAGTTTTTCCTCTTTTGTTTTTCTGAAAATCATAACAAAAAAGGAGGAATTCTAGGACAAAATATTATCGGTGCAACGGAGACAAAATTGAAATTCAGAGCAGCTACAGTCATATGAAAGGACAGCTTACTCAATAATGTCTCATCTGTTACAGTGGTTATGTGGAAAAATTTTAAACGACAAAACTCATCATGGCTAACTGTCCGAGTTATCATCATTATCCACAGGCACAGCAGGACTAAGATTTTTGGACCTTTTCAAACTTTTTGATTACACATTTGGCAACTTAGTCCAAATAAAACGTATACAAATAAAACATGCCTTTGGTTGGAGATGCTGAACATTTTAGCATTTAAGAACTCATTCTGATTTGCAGTGTTGAAAAGTAACTAACTAAATGGGGAATTCACTATGAATTGCACCTTGTAAAAGCAGCGGTTAGTTGCACGCGCTGTCTGCGCTGGTACAGCGCCCAATTCACTTAAAGGGGTCATGACATGAGGAATTTAATGTAAGTTTCAGAACTCAAAACTTCCTCCTCACTGCAAAAAACAAAAACAAAAAAAGCATTTGTTGAAACCAAGTTGCCAAAACGACTCGTTCACTACTTCCTCCACATTGTGATGTCACAATCTGGTAGACATTTGCATCTGACTGCCTCCACAACAACACATCAACCCCTATTTACATTATAACTTAGCCCCTCCAGTAGTGGTGAGCATTGAGAAGGCAATGAGAGAGCAGGTCAGTCAAGAGCAGAGAGTCAATCAGAACAGTGGGCGTTTACTGACAAGTCTTAAAGGAGAAGCAGTACCAAAACAGAGCGTTTCTTACAGAGGGTAAGAAAGAGGGTGGAAAATGATCATGTTTTACAAATGTATGACTATTTTTTGTACAAAAAACTTTACTAATATTATAAGTGAACCTCAAGGAAAATACTAAAATATAAAAAAATATATATATATATGTCATGTCATGAACCCTTTAAGGAATTATGCAAATCAGGCTGATTCTGAGCGCTATTTAGCGGAGGATGCAGCAGACCACCATGACCTGCACATCCTGCTGGGACTGAACAGCATCACTGTGATCCAGACACCTAATTCATCTCTTAAACATGTCGAAAATGCGCTTGACTACACCACGCCAAGGGATAATGCTTTTCTCCATCGCTTGATCATTATTTGATGACTGACTGCTGGTATGATCAATATAAAATGTACACAACTCTTTTAAATAAAATAGATTTTACTGCCTACTTTCATCTGGTGGTAATAGCGCAATGTAAATTGTGTGGATTCTGCAGAGCATTTTTTTTAATGAAGCACAATCTATAATGAGCCTAATTTACATAGAAAGGAGGCGTGTTTGCACAGAAAGGAAGAATGACAATTACTTCATTTAAATACTCAATTGGCAGCACAATTTCAATGCTGATTGTATCTGCTTAAACTAGACTGAGGGTGGTTGGTGAATAAGATGAAGGTTTTTGCGTTGAAATACTATGTGCAAAAGTGGTGCAATGTTTATTGAATTCGCCCCTCAGAGTAACAACGCTACTGATTTAACTATATTTTTTTCAGTGGTGTAAAATTAGTTCTGCTGTTATCCTAACATTGCAGCTTTTCCTGTAATAAGCCACTTTTCCAACTAGTAGCTGTGTAGCGTGACAAATGCCCAATTCCCAGTGCGCTTTTAAGTCCTTGTGGTGGCGTAGTGATACACCTCAATCCGGGTGGCAGAGGATGAATCCCAGTTGCTTCCGCGTCTGAGACCATCAACCCGCGCGTCTTATGATGTGGCTTGTTGAGCGCATTGCCACGGAGACATAGTGCATGTGGAGGCTTCACACCGTCCACCGCGGCATCTGCGCTCAACTCACCACGCGCCCCACCGAGAATGGACCACATTATTGTGACCACGAGGAGATTACCCCATGTGACTCTACCCACCCTAGCAAATGGGCCAACTTGGTTGCTTAGGAGACCTGGCTAGAGTCACTCAGCACACCCTAGGATTTGAACTAGTGAACTAGCGAACTCCAGAGGTGGTAGCCAGCATCTTTTACCACTGAGCTACCCAGGCCTGACAAAGCACTATTTTAAATGTTGAGCAGAGCAAACTGAGGTGATAATCAAACATAGCCTCTGTCTCATATGTAACATTTAATAGTCTGATTTATTCTAATGAATTTAACTGCCTCATATTACAAGTAGCTTGTGGTTTGGCAAGCTTCAGTCTCAAAATATCAGCGTAAATAAAAAATATATATTGTTTTTTATTTCTCATATATATATATTAAATTTTTGTCTTTTGAATAAAATGTGCTTATTCGATATTTCATCATGTCAAATTTATTGATTTGAGTCCATTTATTAATTTAAACGCTTGTCAAATATATTAATGATGTACCAAGATAAACATGTAAAACTGTCCTAAATTAATAACATAATACATTTACTGAAGTATTATTTACTTTTTAGAAGTTACTGTGCTGTGAATTATTCACACTCCAGAGACTATTTTGTGTTTTATATAGACTAGTTAACAGGGTTTGAAATTAACTTTTTGGCTCACCGGCCACTGTGGCTAATAGTTTTCCAAGGTCACTAACCACTCCATTTTCACAAGCCAAAATGCCACACCTCGCAAAAAGTGATAACATGAACTGGAGACTGTAACTGCATGCATTTGTTTGGACATTTTATTTAAACAAGAATGACATGAGTTCAGCAGGACACAGGCCTAATGTTTTAAGTAACCTATAAAATATTCAAAGGCAGACGCCAGTTAGAACAAGAGTAGGATACAACAGGAGGAAAATTTGTCAGTATTTTGTCCATAGTTCATGGAAGTTTTAACCCTTCAAATTGTACTAGCCTTTGAAAGTTTACCACTGTTTAACAGTGTCATTTGTAATGACAAGGCCATTAGGTAAGACCATGGGTGGCTTCACATTACTGTGGTTAGGTAATGTTGATTGACTTTTCTAAAAAATAAACTGTAGCGTTTATTACGAAAAGGTAATAGCCTAAACACATTAAGAAACCTTTAACTACAACTTTCAAAGCTGAAGACTAATAAAGTCTAATAGATTTGCCCTAATAGATTTAATATTAATCATTCAAGTTACCAGTTAGTGTTACTGCATTAAAACATATATATATTCAAGTAAGGATGATTATGTGTATTTTAAAAACTGATGATGTAAATTATTTGTCTCCTCTTAACCTCCTCAGTTCTGTTTATAATGTATGTGCTGTCTAGTAGTTTGAGAGGTTTGACTTCCACCATATATCGCTTTATAGTCTACTAGAATGTTCTCTGCAGAATTCAAATGGGTAACATAAGTTTTGTGTTTTCCATTGGCCGCTGCAATATTGAGTGAAGCGTGACTGAATCACACAAATTTCGCTGTGAACTGTCACAAAGCTCTGGTGATTTTATCTCTGGAGCGTGCTGGTGTGCGCTGCGGCGGTTCATGCGAAAGCACGCTTCATCCGCCCCGCATAGATGCGTAAGTTATGCGAGGCATAAATACAATTAGATTTCCTTCGGCTGCTCCAAGTAGCCTGACATTCACAGAATTTTCAATGCAGGAAAACCCTGAAAAAACATCATCCGGCAATGTGGCTAGTAAGAGTGACAGAGTTACCCACCATGGCCGTTTTTTACTCACATTTGGCGGGTTGACGGGTGTTAATTTCAAACCCTGTTAGTTTATGATTTTGTACTACATGTAGTGCCGTTTTAGGAAAACTAAACTATTCACAATGCAAGTTTCATACTCTGACTAACACCTAACTTAGTTTCACCTGTTCAATTGCTTCAATGTATGTTTAGATTCAAGTCTGAACTAAAACTGTCATGATGCCTCTTTGTTGTTGATTTTGTTCATTATTGTTGATGAAATCAGAAAAACCCTTCATCACAGAACATTTTTACCAGTAATTTTGTTGATGAGATTAACACTGAAGCTTATATACTGTGAATGGATGGATTGATTTATACCAGGGGTCTGTTGAATGCTTGATTCTGATTGGTTGACGGACGTTCTAAGGTATGCAATAGACCTTTTTCACAGAATGTGATGACGCGTTTACACCTTATTTAGCAGTGTAAAACAAGCTAACTTTTTTATATGATCATTTTTTTAAATACTGAGTGTAAGTTTATAGTATTATGCTTTGTGTTATATTACCCTGGAATTTGTTTTAAAAAAGGAATTACCACAGCTGCGAGGGGGTTTCTATTGCAGCTGCTAAGAGAGTGACAGTAAATTTGGCATCTTCTCCCATTTCACTGTCTTAATCCACTGCTCTCTATTTTTTCCTCTTCTGGAAAGTCATTCAAATGTAATAGTGGATTTTTTCTTTTGGTATTGGAGCAAATGGGTAAGTGAAAATAATATTTGCTGTGACCTCCTCGTGGTCACTATAATGTGGTTTGTTCTCGGTGGGGCGCATGGTGAATTGAGCGTGGTTGCCGCGGTGGATGGCGTGAAGCCTCCACACACGCTATGTCTCCGTGGCAACGCGCTCAACAAGCCACGTGATAAGATGCGCGGGTTGACTGTCTCAGACGCGGAGGCAACTGGGATTCGTCCTCCGCCACCCGGACTGAGGCGAATCACTATGCGACCACGAGGACTTAGAGCGCATTGGGAATTGGGCATTACAAATTGGGAGAAAAAGGGGAAAAATCCCCCCCCCCAAAAAAAAAATTACAACAGTTTTTATTATCTTAAATAACTTTTAATATGTGAAACTTTTTATCTTTCAATGTATTTCGCCCTTATCAGCCTCACATAGCTATAGTGGAAAGCACCATCGGCTACCCCTCTCTTTCGCTCTCTCACAATCTCTCTCTGGAGCAAAGTCAGCGCACCCCCACGACTCACTGGGATTCTAAACAGCAGTTTAGCAACAGAAAAGCTGTAAAAGAATGGTGACACCATTGGCAGTTTGAAGCATTGTTCCTGATGAGAGCCACTTTAAACACAGGTAACATGCAATCTCTCTATCAGTTTTTTTTCTTTTTCTCACTCACACACACAAACACACACTCACTCACACACACACGCACACACTACCTTGTTACTCCAATGCCGAAAAGCAGCGCATCCTCCGTTGCTAGTTCTAAAGTGATGTTTTTGAACTAGCAACGAAGGCTTGAACTGTATCAAAGCTAGATACACTTGATCAATATAACAGTTTCTATAGGATCTGAAATATCTGTGGGAAACACCCTCACACCCCCTTCCCCTCTCACACTCCCACACGTGGACACACATACATTATATGCATTACGCACACACTTACTTGCAAGCGAAAAACAGAGCCGTCATGTCACACCTGCATCTCAGTGGAGCTGAAAACTGTTGTTAAGGTTTACATCGGAAAACCTATATACAAAAATGGCGACACTCGCTGCTGAGAAGTGCTTAAACTTACATCTTGGTGATTTTGAAGTGATGTTACTTCTGACGAGAGCTGCAACAAAAAAGGTAATCCCAGAAGCGATCTCTCAGTTTCTGAGTTTCTCTCTTTCGATCCCTCAAATCCAAACTCACACACACACACACACACACACACACACACACACACACACAATAACTTGTTACTCCAGTAAGTGCTCCAGGAAAGCAGCACAAGCCTCGCTATCCTCCGTTGCTAGTTCTAAAGTGATGTTTTCGAACTAGCAACGAAGGCTCGAACTGTATTAAAGCAAGATGCTTAATCCTTGGAGAAAGAAAGTAGTTCCTCTCATAAGAGCATTTAAGGGACGAAGACCAGAAAATGTCTTGAGATAAAACCCCGAACGATGTCTTAAGATGTGGTAACCGTGGTATAAGCAGAATAATTGACTGGCCTGTTGAATT
Source organism: Myxocyprinus asiaticus (assembly GCF_019703515.2). NCBI lineage: Eukaryota > Metazoa > Chordata > Actinopteri > Cypriniformes > Catostomidae > Myxocyprinus > Myxocyprinus asiaticus. The sequence continues at coordinate 32,468,519 of NC_059358.1, read as the reverse complement.
ATTGAAAAATAATGCACACCTGAATGCCACCTCGGGTGTGCATTATATATGTATATGCTGTGCAAAAGTCTTAGGCACATATGATGTTTCACAAAAGCATTTGTCTTAAGATGGTTATGTATATCTTCAGCTTTAGTGTGTCAATAGGAAATATAAATGTTAGACTCCCAAACATTAATTTTGCAAATAGAAAAGATTAGAATAGAAGAACAGGGAGCCCTGCAACAGATGTCATGGCCCCCACAAAACCCCCCCACTGAACACTGTTTCAGTCTGGGATTACATAAAAAGACAGAAGCAATTGAGACTAAATAAAATAGAATAACTGTGGCGCATTCTCAAAGAAGCTTGGAACATCCTTTCTGCCAATAACCAAGAAAAACTGTGTACAGGTGTACCTAGGAGAATTGGTGCTGTTTTAAAGGCAAAGGTGGTCACACCTAATATTGATTTAGCTTTTTTGCAGTATATATATAGCTTGATAGAGAGAGAGAGAGAGAGAGAGAGAGAGAGAGAGAGAGAGAGAGAGAGAGATTAATACTGATGCTTGTATGCTATATATATATATATATATATATATATATATATATATATATATATATATATATATATATATATATATATATACACACAGTTGAAGTCAGAAGTTTACATACACTTAGGTTGAAGTCATTAAAACTAATTTTTAACCACTCCACAGGTTTCATATTACCAAACTATAGTTTTGGCAAGTCATTTACGACATCTACTTTATGCATGGCACAAATAAGTTTTCCAACAATTTTTTACAGACAGATTGTTTCACTTTTGATTGACTATATCACAATTCCAGTGGGTCAGAAGTTTACAGTACATGCACTTAGTTAACTGTGCCTTTAAGCACCTTGGAAAATTCCAAAAAATTATGTCAAGCCTTTAGACAATTAGCCAATTAACTTCTGATAGGTTAATTGGCTAATTGGAGTCATTTGGAGGTGTACCTGTGGATGTATTTTAAGGCCTACCTTCAAACTCAGTGCGTCTTTGCTTGAAATGATGGGAAAATCAAAAGAAATTAGCCTCAGAAAAAAATATTGGACCTCCATAAGTCTGGTTCATCCTTGGGAGCAATTTCCAAACGCCTGAAGGTACCATGTTCATCTGTACAAACAACAGTACACAAGTATATACACCATGGGAACACGCAGCCATCATGCCGCTGAGGAAGGAGACGCATTCCATCTCCTAGAGATGAACATAGTTTGGTGCTAAAAGTGCAAATCAATCCCAGAACAACAGCAAAGAACCTTGAGAAGATGCTGGAGGAAACAGGTAGACAAGTATCTATATCCACAGTAAAACAAGTCCTATATCAACATAACCTGAAAGGATGCTCAGTATGGCAGAAGCCACTGCTCCAAAACCGCCATAAAAAAGCCAGACTACAGTTTGCAAGTGCACATGGGGAAAAGGATCTTACTTTTTGGAGAAATGTCCTCTGGTCTGATGAAACAAAAATTTAACTGTTTGACAATAATGACCATCATTATGTTTGGTGGAAAAATGGTGAGGCTTGCAAGCCGAAGAACACCATCCCAACCGTGAAGCATGAGGGTGGCAGCATCATGTTGTGGGGGTGCTTTGCTGCAGGAGGGACTGGTGCACTTCACAAAATAGATGGCATCATGAGGAAGGAAATTTATGTGGATATATTGAAGCAACATCTCATGACATCAAAGCTGTGTCACAAATGGGTCTTCCAAATGGACAATGACCCCAAGCGTACCTCCAAAGTTGTGGCAAAATGGCTTAAGAACAACAAAGTCAAGGTATTGGAGTAGCCATCACAAAGCCCTGACCTCAATCCGATACAAAATTTGTGGGCAGAACTGAAAAAGCATGTGCGAGCAAGGAGGCCTACAAACCTGACTCAGTTACACCAGTTCTGTCTGGAGGAATGGACCAAAGGTCCAGCAACTTATTGTGAGAAGCTTGTGGAAGGCTAACCAAAAGTTTGACCCAAGTTAAACAATTATAAGGCAATCTACCCAATACCAAATTAGTGTATGTAAACTTCTGACCCACTGGGAAAGCTGAAATAAATAATTCTCTCTACTAATATTCTGACATTTCACATTCTTAAAATAGTGATCCTAACTGACTTAAGACAGGGAATGTTTTCTAAGATTAAATATCAGGAATTGTGAAAAACTGAGTTCAAATGTATTTGGCTAAGGTGTATGTAAACTTCTGACTTCAACTGTGTGTATATATATATATATATAGTGGCATGCAAAAGTTTGGGCACCCCTGGTCAAAATTTCTGTTGCTGTGAATAGTTAAGTGAATAGAAGATGAACTGATCTCCAAAAGGCATACATTTAAAGATGAAACATTCTTTTAAACATTTTAAGCAAGATTAGTGTATTATTTTTATTTTGTACAATTTTAGAGTGAAAAAAGGGAAAGGAGCACCATGCAAAAGTTTGGGCACCCCAAGAGATTTGAGCTCTCAGATAACTTTTACCAAGGTCTCAGACCTTAATTAGCTTGTTAGGGCTATGGCTTGTTCACAGTCATCATTTGGAAAGGCCAGGTGATGCAAATTCCAAAGCTTTATACATACTCTGACTCCTCAAATCTTGTCCCAACAATCAGCATTCATGGGCTCCTCTAAGCAGCTGCCTAGCACTCTGAAAATTACAATAATTGATGCCCACAAAGCAGGAGAAGGCTATAAGAAGATAGCAAAGCATTTTCAAGTAGCCGTTTCCTCAGTTCATAATGTAATTAAGAAATGGTAGTTAACAGGAACGGTGGAGTTCAAGTTGAGGTCTGGAAGACCAAGAAAACTTTCAGAGAGAACTCCTTGTAGGATTGCTAGAAAGGCAAATCAAAACCCCTGTTTGACTGCAAAAGACCTTAAGGATGATTTAGCAGACTCTGGAGTAGTGGTGCACTGTTGTACTGTGCAGCGACACCTGCACAAATATGACCTTCATGAGAAGAAAACCTTTCCTGCATCCTCACCACAAATGTCAGCGTCAGAAGTTTGCAAATGAACATCTCAACAAGCCTGATGCATTTTGGAAACAAGTCCTGTGGACTGATGAAGTTAAAATATAACTTTTTGGCCGCAATGAGCAAAGGTATGTTTGGAGAAAAAAGGGTGCAGAATTTCATGAAAAGAACACCTCTCCATCTGTTAAGCACAGGGGTGGATCAATAATGCTTTGGGCTTGTGTTGATGCCAGTGGCACAGGGGAACATTTCACTGGTAGAGAAAAGAATGGATTAAATTAAATACCAGCAAATTCTGGAAGCAAACATCACACCATCTGTAAAAAAGCTGAAGATGAAAAGAGGATTGCTTCTACAACAGGATAATGATCCTAAACACACCTCAAAATCCACAATGGACGACCTCAAGAGGCACAAGCTGAAGGTTTTGACATGGCCCTCACAGTCCCCCAACCTAAACATCATCGAAAGTCTGTGGATAGACCTCAAAAGAGCAGTGCATGCAAGACAGCCCAAGAATCTCACAGAACTGGAAGCCTTTTGCAAGGAAGAATGGGCGAAAATCCCCCAAACAAAAACTGAAAGACACTTAGCTGGCTACATAAAGCTTTTACAAGCTGTGATACTTGCCAAGGGGTGTTAAAAAGTACTGACCATGCAGCGTGCCCAAACTTTCGCTTCGGGCCCTTTTCCTTTTTTGTTATTTTGTAACAAAACTGTAAAAGATGAATATAGAAAAGTAAATTGCTTAAAATATTAAAGAAATGTGTCATCTTTAACTTTAAGCCTTTTGGAAATCAGGCCATCTTTTGCTCGCTTAGCTATTCACAGCAACAGAAATTTTGATCAGGGGTGCCCAAACATTTGCATGCCACTGTATATTATTGAGTGACAACTAACCTGCAGAGCATTGATGGCTGGAGCAGAATAGGTGCGGTGCAACACCTCCATACTTCTTAACAAGTGATTCAGTTCCAGCATCTGTGCCTCACACACTGAAAGCTCTGAAAGAGAGAGAGAGAGAAATACCAGTGTTCTGTGAAATCTGCAGACACAGCATCTTCAGTGTGAGATGAATAAATAAGAGCGTTTGTGTACCTTTGGTGCACCAGTCCATGTCATCAGAAGACTGGAGCCATGCGGTCACCTTGGCCTGACTGGTAAAAGATACAGGCGAGTGGAAAGAGGACTGCTTTGCGAGAGAGGCACGCTAAACAGACAAAGAAAAGTCAGGAGATTAAACGATAGGGAGAGGAAAGAGAGACAGTAAAGAAAGAAAAATATAGGTGAGAGAGCACCAGAGTGAGAGAGTGCAAAAGACAGCTCGATACGTAAATATAACCCCAGCTCAGTTAAACAATACAATTTTAAAGTTAGAAGGTCATAGTGACTAAGACATATATTGTATTTCCTAGTCACTATGACAGTCACTAGTCACTACTGTACTGTATGTCATAGTCATCTCTGAAATACTTGATCGTGATTGGTTAATCTGGGCATTTTGCTGCCAAAGATTTTTGTACTATGACCACTAAACTGACTGTATACTTCACTGCTGTCCAAGACAGGGCTCAAGTTGAGGGGGTATGCGAGGGGATGCCATCACCCTTGTTGCAAGTAATACCAAAAAGCATCCCCTTTGTAAAACCACCATCCCCCCATACCATCCCCTTTAGATCAAGTGTGTCATGTATTACTTAGAACTAATCATGCAAGTAAAATATTTAATATTTAATTTTAATACGTTTGATAAATAACAGTCTTTAAATAAGGGTGATTAGCCAGTCAGAATTAGATTTCGACATGTGTGAGTTTGCCAGATTTCTATAGGTGAAATCCCCCAACATTTGTACAGTTTGGATATATGCTGCCAGGGTGACGCTTTAGTCCCGCAATCTGGCAACCTTGAGCACGCGAGCTCCCTCTCCACTGCGAAAAAAGACGCCAGTTTTCTGAAAACATTGGCAGGTATGTCGAAGTTTGCGATGGGTTGACTTGTCCTTCCTAGTGTTCACATGAAACTTACACCACAAATTTTCAAATGTTTCACGCACTTTCAAACATGGTCAAATAGTAGTTTGGAGTAGAAAAAATGCGTGTCTGAAGTGGGCGAGCGATCTAGAAAAAAACCTTTTTCATGATCATAACGTGGATACTTTTTACAAAATTAATCATAAAATACAATTACAGAGGGTAACAGGTGCATATTATGGCCATGTGTCCAAAGGGTCAATGAAGCGAAGCTCAATTTTGTCCTGATCTATTAAATTAAAAATACATTAAAAATGCAATTCACACAAACGATTTAATTGAATACACCTCTTCTATGATGAACATTTTTCAATTGCTGAGTTTAAAGTCATATTGATATTTTTTTTCTGGGGCTTAAAGTAATAAATGTGATGTGGTGTCCAGTGACAGTAAAAAAAGTCAAAGTCTCATTAAAATCTGAAATTCCTGAAAAAAGAAATGTTGGCATGACTAATGCAGAATAATATTTTATTGTTATTTCTTAAAAAAATAAACAGTGACACAATTGTTTTAAAATATGATTAATATTTGAAAACGCTTTTTGTCCACCAAATCAAAATCTTTGGGTGTAACCAACATATAGGTAGCATATTTTGTTATTTATGTTGACCATAAAAACTACAAAACACAGTAAAATAGTGTTTTGTCAGTATTTAGTTTGCTGAGATAAACATCAATCTGAATGACTCAGAAAGCTTGCACTTGCGCTGCTGAATCATTTGGCGCACGCTCTCAGTTGTCACAAGCTCATGGAATATTTTATAACACAGAAAATAAAGATAACGCTGGTTGCAGTGGATCTACAATCAATCATTGGAAACCAAACCTGCAAATATATCCTATCATTTGCCAGTAATGAAGAAAGTCTTTAAGTTCAATATGTGTGCACCTTGTGAATGACTTCTGCAGGTAAAGAAATTTTCTAACTAAAAGAGTATCAAAACACTTATTAGCCTAGAAGAAAACACTTAAAATAGTACCATGACATTACCATGTTTTTTGAACATGTACCATTACTTGGGAGCACCATGTTAATACAATGGTATATGAATGTGGTAATATAGCGAAGTACCATGGTATTTTTTAATTACCTTGAAGCATCATGTAAATACAATAGTCTATGAATATGGTAATCATATATCAAATTACCATGGTAGTAACATGTATTCTCTGAAGTACTTTGAAGCACCATGCAACTACAGAATGGTGCATAAATACAGTTGAAGTCAGAAGTTTACATACACTTAGGTTGAAGTCATTAAAACAAATTTTTTAACCACTCCACAGATTTCATATTAGCAAACTATAGTTTTGGCAAGTCGTTTAGGACATCTACCTTGTGCATGACATGAGTAATTTTACCAACAATTGTTTACGTTCCACGTTCATCTTTACAAACAATAGTAAGCATGTATAAACACCATGGGACCACGCAGCCATCATACCGCTCAGGTAGGAGACCATTCTGTCTCCTAAGATGAACGTAGTTTGGTGCGAAAAGTGAAAATCAATCCCAGAACAACAGCAAAGGACCTTTTGAAGATGCAGGAGGATACAGGTTCACAAGTATCTCTATCCACAGTAAAACGAGTCCTATATCAACATAACCTGAAAGGCTGCTCAGCAACGAAGAGGCCACTGCTCCAAAACCACCATAAAAATGCCAGACTACAGTTTGCAAGTGCACATGGGGACAAAGATCTTGCTTTTTGGAGAAATGTCCTCTGGTCTAATGAAACAAAAATTTTAACAACAAAGCTGACTCAGTTACACCAGTTCTGTCTGGAGGAATGGGCCAAATTCCAGCAACTTATTGTGAGAAGCTTGTGGAAGGCTACCCAAACATTTGACCCAAGTTAAACAATTTAAAGGCAATGCTACCAAATACTAACAAAGTGTATGTAAACTTCTGACCCACTGGGAATGTGATGAAAGAAATAAAAGCAGAAATAAATCATTCTCTCTACTATTATTCTGACATTTCACATTCTTAAAATAAAGTAGTGATCTTAACTGACAGGGAACGTATTCTACGATTAAATGTCAGGAATTGTGAAAAACTGAGTTTAAATGTATTTGGCTATGGTGTATGTAAACTTCTGACTTCAACTGTAGTTGTATATCAAAGTACCAAGATATTACAATCTGATACCATCAGAAATCACATTGTTATTGCCCAAATGTGCTCTCTCTCTCTCTCTCTCTCTCTCTCTCTCTCTCTCTCTCTCACACACACACACACACACACACACAAGGAATTTGGCCTCTTTTCAAAAGCTTCCAGTACATACAGAAATACAACAGTTAAACACAGAATTACAGGATATGATGAATAGTATACTGTATGTACACAGAGTTTTTATACAGAAATGTGCAAATGAAATGACATTTAAATGGGTATGGGTTTGTAGATGTAATAGTATAAATATACAAATAAAATGTAAAAATAGTGATGTTTCATATTGAACACATGGGTTTGTATAGGTAACATGTCTAAATATGAATTTACGTGCACATATGTTTTTTTTTTTTTATGTGCACATATGTATTGCACCATTTGTATACTGTATTGCACTAAACTGCAATATACTGTACCATGGCTTTGATCAACGTCATGTGAATACGTCTTTTAGGTGCTTTGTCTCTGACAGTATTCTCAGTGCATCTGCAGTTAAAAAAAAAAATGAAGTAGCATAAATGTAGCAAACTACTTCTGGCATGAAGCTTGTAGTGTAACTTGCTACTTCTGAAGTGTAGCATTTAGCTTAGCTTAACTAATTTTGCTGTTGAGTAGTTGGTAGCTTAGCTTGCTAAATTTTTTGAGTAGCTTACCCAACACTGAAAAATATACAATGCAACAAAATGAACAGAACGCAGTTGTCTTGAGACATGCTTTTAAAAGTTTAAGTTAATTTTAACTTGAAACGTCATCTAAAAAATGCAGCACTCCTGTGGGAGACACTGGAAGAAACAGACACTGTGCAACGGTCAAAGACTTCTATAGCACATGTTCTACAAAGAAAAAAAATGTTTGGTGTGAAAAGCCCCATAGAGATTACATTGAAAAAATGTAGAATATTACTAAATTGATTCGTAGTGATTAGGTTATATGTTGCTAGTTTGTTAACATCCTCTTAGTTTGTTTAGTAAACTACTTGCACTTGCCCTGTGGTTTTTAACAACCCTCTGGAAGCCCCATGCCGTTACCTTTCTCATAGACTGACTGTCAGGTATGGTGGCGGAAAAGGTGAGGGGGTAATGAGGGTGGAAGAGCATTTTCTCGTGAGGGAACATGGCAATCTCATTCTGCCTGTAAAGTCTGTGGTGACGTAGCTTAGAGACCCACTCATCAAAAAGCTCCTGGGACTTGATCTGCAAGCACAAGGAGACAGCAGTTAAAGATGGCTCAGGATGAAGGAAACCTCCACAAACAGGCTTCAGAGACTGTTTGTCTTGATGTGTTGCTGCTGCTTTTTAAAATGGCCCGATGAAGGCTGACTAGCTCATGACTTTGTATTTGAGGGACCTGCTTCTAAACTCAACTTGGAGAAATCAAATGGAGGTAAACTAAAGATATCTGTCATTTAAATGGTAAGAGGATCCACAGCTTCAGAGTAGAATTTTGTAGCCAATCTCTCGGTTGAGGTTTCTAAACATTTCTGATATTAATCTTCATCTGTTTCAGGAGCTTTGAACATATTGTAAGAACTGTATCAGCATAGCTAATATTCAGCGAATAACAGCACTACATCAAAACCTTTCCCCATAAAGCCACAAAGCTCCATTAAAATCATCATAAGCTCACAATAAAGCACTGTAAAACATTTAGAATGAATTTAAATTATATTCCTGACTACTAGTTGCATGCATATATTATATGTATCATTTAGTTTTGACTATTTATTGCTTTAATTTGCTGGTGTCACTGTAAGTTACTTGTTAAGTAAATGTTCAGAGTTTACTTTTTATCTAACTTTATGTTTGTTGGATGTCATTATTGTTGAATTTTGTTGAGATCTATGCATGCCTGGATGACAACTCAAACAAAAAGTAAAAGATAATGAGATAACATCCACTTAGCATGCCACAATAGAGCGCAACAGTCTAGTTCCGAAAACAAAAATCCCATTCATTTTCTGCATAGGTGAACTGATTTTTAACACTTGTATACACCAGTGAAAAACATTTTGAGTAAAAATTGTATTTTAATTTATTATTTTAGGAATTGTGTTTAATAGTGAAATTCCTGGTAAATATCTACAGTACCCATGATCCACCAATTAGAAAATTGTGGCAAACAAACCATGCCAAAAAATAAACATCTCTCCACAATCCCAAATTACTAATGTATTTGTCTTTATCTGAATATTTTGCTTTTTTTATTTTTAAATATGTTGATTAGACACTTATAATCAACAACTTTAAATCAATAGTTTTACATTTTTCCATAGTTACTTATTCGATTACATCCTTCACAATGACTGATGATTTTGTAGTTCATGCCCTTATGAAAGACATTAACGTCTTGAACCTTTGTTTTTTTTTTTTTTTACGATTTTCAAATAATTTTTTGCTTCAAACCAAAGTTTATAATGTTGTGTAAAATTTACATATAACTCTTTAATGAAAGATTTTATAAAATCCCAATGGAAAAAATTAATGGGAATAATTCTTCTGGAACCAATATGGCTGAAAAATGGACGGTCACTGTTGCACTCCATAGTGTCACAAGCATCCCACTCCGCCTAATTGCCTGGTGACAGCAAATCTATTGTACCATCATGATGCAACACGGTAACTTCCAGTTACATTGCAACAAAATGACAGCAAGCGTCAATCTCCACTAATATTCTTCCTATGACCGCTGGGAGTTCTGAAGTCAGTCTAATACTCTAATTGTTGCATACCTTCAGGTGATAAATGTTTTCTTCCGCATCCAGATCAATACACTTGGCTTTCTTCTTAATGGCCATGACGGACAGACCCACGTCAATGCAGCCGTGCAGCTTGCCTTTCTCGATCTGTACACAGGACAGGCAGAAGTTTTGACCTATAAATATCAAGTTTGTCAACTCAATCTCAAATATCAATACAACATAGCAATTATGTTGCTCTTGTTTAAGCCTGAAATGAATCTAAATTCCAACTGAATTAAAGGTAAAGTGTCATTTTTTCAATGTTAAAATTAGGGCTGTCAATTGATTAAAATTTGTAATCAAATTAATTACATGACATGCCAATTAATCCCATATATAAATAATGCAGAGAATGACCCAAATAACAATAATTCAATATATAACAATCAATTCAATAAATATATTTAAATAATTATAAAAAAATTATATTACATATAATTAAAATTAAAATGCATTACATTATTGTAGCAGATTGATTTGATAAGATTTTAGCTTTGATAAGACAAAAAAAAGTGACTTTAGAAGGCAAAACATTGTTTATTTCTATATTATTGAACATAAGCCTATCATTGGCCTATAGTCCACAACAATCAATTTTGCAATTGATTCATCAATCATCTTGTGCAGTCACTAATGTCAAGCAAGCCTGCATGTGGTTTGTTGTCTGTACAGCTGTGTGTTGCCTATAAAGCTAGAGTTTCACTTACTGCCCCCTGCTGAAAACAGGTGGTACTTTAAGCTTGAATTGCTCTGATGGTAGGAATATTCCTTGTTACATTCTGGGGACATGATTGATTAATTTTTTGAATGCATTATTTTTATATAATAAATCACACTGAATTAATGTGTTAAATCAACAGCCCTTGTTACAACATTTTCTCATAAAATGTTAATGCCGCTGCCATAAATGCCCACTTCATATTTCCGCTTAAGCAAGCAGATACTGTAGGTGTCAGACAAGGCAATCCTGGAAGCATAATACTTTAAGTTATGAAATTGAAGTCTACTCATTTGCAAACTATCAGCTCTACATACGTAATGCTATCAAACCCTGGGGAAATAAGCATTGATTTAACATTCTTTTATCATGTGGAAACACGAGAAAGGGTTGGAGGGTGAGAAACTCTAAAGATTCTTGGTGAAGACTTGCATGATGGCGTTCTAACCCACTAAAAGTCCAGAGTGCTTTAGTTAAATGGATTGAGTGAGTGTGTGTGTATAGTTGTGTATGCGAGGCCTTTAGGACTCACATCAGCTGGGCATTTGCCATACTTCAAAATGCCTTTATCCAAGTAGAAGAATCTCTGTGAGGAGAGAGAGACAAAGAGGAGAGGACATAGAAGAACTTGGGTCAGATTCACTGCGTAAATGATGAATTTGTTCTCAGGGGACACAAAGACACTCTTGATGTATGAGAGGCTGTGCAATGCAATATTCTTTCTATACTCGCATGCACACTCTCCTTCTCATCAATAACAATACACCTCACTGATTCTTGCACATCTCAAGACCAAACGTCATGATGTCATGAACCAATGAGGTTTGATGTTATTGATGTGTTGCCATATTTGATTGCAGACTTTATTCCTTATTTTGGTCTGTTCATCATACAAAGTGATTGTACACCTTCAGAGGACATGATATATGATGTAAAAGTCACATGGACTACTTATATGACACTTTTGAGTGTTGTGGTAGGTTTAAAGTGAGGCACTATCCACTGCTGTTGTATGGAAATAAACAATTGTGACATTCTTTAAAATATAAATTTTATTGTTCTGTAGAAGAAAGAAAGTCATATGGGTCTAGAATAACATGATGGTGAGTAAATAATGACAGAATTTTCATGTTTGGGTGAACTATTCCTTTAAGTGTTGGTGTCCTTTCAGGAATACAATATATTCTTTTTTTTTTTTTTTTTCAGATTAACGTTTTTATTGATGTTACACATCAAACACAATACAGAACAAAGCAAAACATGCATGCACAGAGTCAGCCATTATTCCCTTTTAACCCTCATTAATTCCTATCCCACTCCCAACCCAACCCCCAACAAACATTCCCGTGGTCCAAGCCTGAGTATACACATATAAACACGAAGAGAAAAAGAAAAAAGAAGAAGAAGAAAAAAAAGTGTCTCTCCACATGGCCTCATCGAGAGCCTTCCAGAAAGGTCATGTATTTGTCCCATTTCTTACCATATGCATCTAATCTGCCAAGCTGTTTATATGACATATTTTCAAATGCTGCCACCCTGCCCAATTAGGTGAACCATTCTTGAAATGAAGGAGCACCACTTGACTTTCATCCTCTAAGAATTATTTGTCTGCCAATCATTACACTAGTTTGGTCCCATTTTTTTTATATATATATTTTTTTTTAATATTTGTCACCTACAGTACTTTAATAACTGCCCCATCACCCAATAATCATAGTCTGGGGCAGAATAAAATTTGAGGATCTAAAACCTCAAAGATAAAATTCTAGATTCTTAACCAGAATTCTTGAATCTTAGCCAAACTACAGAGCAAGGGCTATGTCTCCATCCTCCAACTGACATCGCCATCAGGAAGGTGTGTCCGTTAAACCAAGCCTAAACAATCTAGAGGGAGTCCAGTAGAAACGATGCAAAATCTTAAACTGAATAAGGTGTACCCTTGCATCCCTAGACATAGTTTAAAAAATGTGTTTTTAAATCCTCCAATAACAAGTTAAAATCTCTGTCCCATAATCTCTTAAGAGCTGTTAAGGCCACATCACCAAGACTCTGAATCAACGAGAAATAATACATTGATGATTCATGCCCCTTTCCAAAGGCTGTGAGCACCATACAAAGGATGTCTGCAGCTTTAGGGGGCTGTGTACTGCCACCAAAAATAGTACAAAGTAAATGCCGCAACTGTAAATACCTGAAAAATTTAGACCTAAAAATCCCAAATTGCTGGGTTTTATTTTCAAATGATCTCAAAGCTCCATTTTCATAAAAGTCACAAAGTGTGGCAACACCCCTCTCCATCCATTCTTTCCAGCAAAAGTGGGACTTGTTAATACGTAATTTGGGTTTCAGCCATATACTTGAGGAAACATTTAGGTTTGTATCAAAATTGAACATACGGGAAACCTTTGTCCATACTGAATGTAAGTGTGAAATAATGTAATGCATTTTTACTTCTCTAGGCAATTTAATAGAAAGACTTTGCAGTGGTGAGACTGAGGCAAGGACCGCTTGTTCAATGTTGTACCAGGGAGGGGCTCTCTCAGATGGAAGAGACAAATGGGCCAAGTGTCTAAGATTAAAAGCATAGTAATAAAACAAAGTTTTGGGGAGGCCTAAACCTCCTTTGTCAATTGGTCTATGTAACTTACTGAAAAAAAACGTTCGTTTACCATTCCAAATAAAAGACTTAGATATTATATCAAATTGTTTAAAATAAGAAAGAGGAACTTCTAGAGAGAGACTGCAGTAAATAATTGAATTTAGGGATACAATTCATTTTTATAACGTTGACCTTCCCAGCCATAGACAAATGTAGTTAAGCTCACCTATCAACATCACATGAGAATTTTTTGCCTAAATGCCTAAATACCTAATGCCTTGCTCGGGCCATTGAAAGGCGCTAGGTAGGAAAGCTGTGGTAGGGCAATTTACTGTCAGAGCAAGAGCTTCTCATTTAGACTAAATCACCCTGTATCCTGAAAATTTGGAGAAAGTATTAATAATTCTATGGAGGCTAGGCATAGATCTTCTAGGATCGGAGACAAATATTAATATATCATCTGCTTAGAGTAAAAGTGTATGCACCACACCTCCTGCTACAATACCAGGAAAATCATCCTCTTTTCTCATTGTGGCTGCTAATGGTTCCAGGGCAAGACAGAAGAGCAAAGGGGAGAGAGGAGAGCCTTGACGGGTTCCCCTACCAACACAAAATTATTCTGAAATTAATCCATTAGTTTGCACTGCTGCTGACGGATGTTTATAGAGTAACTTAGTCCACCCAATAAAAGTGTTCCCAAACCTGTAAATTTCCAAAATCTTAAAAAGATAGTCCCATTCAACCCTATCAAACGCCTTCTCAGCGTCAAGTAAGATGGCAGCAATTGGGTCTGATCATTCGCTACTGACCACATAATATTTATAAAACGTCTAATATTATCAGAAGAACTATGACCATGAATAAACCCCACTTGATCTATATCTATAAGAGATGTAATTACTTTGCTTTATCGATTAGCCATTTTAGACAATATTTTTACATCTAACTGGATCAGGGAAATTGGACGATAACATTTACATTCATGAGGGTCTTTATCTTTTTAAGAATGAGACTGATCGGAGCTTGCATCATGGTTGCGGTAGTTGCACCTTTCTTTAATGACTTGTGTGTAAATTTCTAACACAAGTGGAGCCAGTTCTGTGACATAAGATCTAAAACATTCTGCTGCAAAACCATCAAGCTCCTCCAGAGTAATATCTGAGAAAAGAAAGTCTATTTGATCATTTGTCAATTTAAGAAGTTCTAATGGCTCTACGAAGTTGCTAATATCCTTATCGGTAGACGAAGATGTGGAACTAAAAAGACTGAAATAGAATTCTTTAAACCAGGGGTCTTCAACCATTTTCAGGCCAAGGACCCCATGGTTGGTAGAGAGATGGAGCCGGGACCCCCGTTACATATTTTATAAAATGTAGTGTTTTGTTTTATGCCAATAAAAACGTGTATAATAGGCTACCATATTATTGTATATACATACTTATTTATGTTTACATTGCAAAGCAAATACTGCCCTGCTGAAAAGACCATCCAGCCTGGTCATAGCTGGTCATGCTGGTTTTAGAGAGGTTTCGAACACTTTTTTTTAGGTGGTCAGGCTGGTCATTCTGATCTTAGTTGGTCAGGCTGGTCTTAGCTGGTTTCCCAGCCTGACTAGCTAAAAAGTGTTCAAAACCCCTCTGAAACCATGCAATCAGCTTAGACTGGTTTTAGCTGGTCTTTTCAGCAGGGTTTATAACAGGGGTCTGCAACATTTCTGACATGAAGTGACATTTTCAGTTTTCCTTGTTAATCCCTGTGCCAAACCTCCTCCAAAAAGAAAGAAAAAGACAAAGAGATAGTAAGACAGACAGACAGACAGAAAAACAGACAGATCCTGTCCATGCAGAATAAATCAACTTTTATAAGGCTACTAAAATGGAGTCTTCATCTCATTTGAGTGGTCGTTTTACACATATATTTCAAAGTTAACTGAGTGCACCTTTAATTATGTTGATTTAGTCACAGACTTGTGTGTGTGGAACATTAAGGTCATGTACGCCAGCTTGATAATCTCAGTGGTAAATTTACACCAGACAAGTGAGCTATTGTTCTGAAAGCAATAAGTAACTAATAATAAAAGAAAATGTATGCTGTCATCTGCTCAACCACACAGCGCGACCAACGCAAGCAGATGTGTTTACTCACGCGAGCCTCCACTGCAGCACCACTGAACCTGATGTGTGTAATGCTATGAGTGGCTCGTGATGAGCGGTGGTAGCATGAATGGTTTGTCCGTACTACGTGCTTCTGCTGACTAGCACAGTTTAGTCACACTTTAAGATTTGGCATGCAGGTGCAAGGGACTTGCCAATAACATGTGGATGGATTAAAATACATACTCCTCTCTCTCACTATCACTCGCGTGTGTGTAAGTGATTATTACAAATGCCAATGGTGGATCAAACGATAATTTGTGGACTCCCTGCGATATCAACCCGGACCCCCTTTTGAAGACCCATGCTTTAAAGGCCTTATTAATATCTGTGGCAGAGGTAAATATATTTCCTCCAGAAGACTTCACTGAAGGAATGGTGGAAAAAAAATCTGTTTTATGTATCTGGTAAGAGGTTTCCCTGCCTTGTCTCCCGACTCAAAGTGCATCTGTCTTGCACTGAATAACCAAAACTCTACCTTCTGTGTCAACTCTCTAAGACCATTGGATGACATTCGGCACTTCAGTTCTGTTTCAGCACTTTTAATACTCTTTTCCAATTCCATGAATTCCTGTGTTTTGATCTTTTTAATGAATGAGGAATATTGCATGATCCGCCCCCTAAGAACTGCCTTAAGCGCCTCACATGCCACACCCACAGAGGACACTGAGGACCAATTGGTGTCTACATTAACATTAACTTCTGTCTTTAACATTTGTTGAAATACTGGGTCCTGTACATTTTACCTATATGAAAGTGTGACATATTGACATGCAAAGAAACATTGTGCACCCAAGGCTAAATTATATAGACCACAATTCAACATTGATTTAACCATAAAATCCTTCATAACCCACAGAACAGAAAAAAGATGCGCTTCAACCTCACGCATAACAGTCTCAACCGGTGTCCACCCCACGAAATTCAACGGTCCATGCACACTCATGAGATTTTCCGAGACACCAATGCTACAAGATTACTTCAGTCTGGTGTTTTTTTGTTTTTGTTTGTTTGTTTGTTTGTTTTTTACGTAAACTGTACAATTGAACTGCACATAAATGTTTTCAGTGAAATAGGCCCCAGTAAATAACAAAATCGAACCCACAAAATGAACAAATATACTCAACAATAAGTTAATAAAGGAAAATAAAAAAAATAAATAAAAAAAAGTAGACTGACAGACAGTGGGCAATCAACCGAATAACAAACCCTCTCAGACCGCATCAGCAAAATGCATGATGTGCATCCATTCCGTTGATTCAGCACAGGCAAAGCCACCCACTCACTCCATTGATTTAATTAAGGCCAAAGCTTCTCGTAGGCATGTGAAAGTCTTACGTCCATCCTTGGCATCAATTCTCAGCTTAGCCAGGTAAATCAATGCGAAGCTCACATCCTGCGTGAAGTAACTTCTTACACTCTTTGAATCTCTCCCATTTCGTTTGTGTAGCACTGGCAAAGTCCGGAAAACCATAATGTTGTAATCCTCCCAGCACAACTTGCCTTTATTCCTTTCTGCATGTAGAACAAAGTCTCTGTCTGCCGACCGCAGGAATCTTGCCAGAATGGATCGGGGTCTGTCACCCACCCTGAGAAGCCGGCCGACTGCTCTGTGCACGCGCTCTATTTCCAGATGATGGCCCGCTGTGTCAAACAAATTCGGAATAAGCCCATCTAGGATCTTGACCATATCTTTACCTTCCTTTCCCTCGGGGATTCCAACTAAACAAACTCTATTACGTCTGCTTTAATTTTCCAAATCCTTGAATTTTTCCCACACCTGATCCATATCAGTTTTGGTGGCCGGCGGGTTAGTCCGCAGCTCTTTTCCGGTTGCTTCCATAAACTCGATTCACTTTTCAGCCTCATCCATTCTCGTGATAACAGTGGAAAGTTTCGCCTCCACAGATGTGGTCACTCAACATATTTCCGCAAGACCCACCATGTTGGTCGAGATTTTCGTTAGTGCTGCATAAATGTTTGCAATATCTTGACCTAAATCCTGAGGTGCTGTCATTTCCAACCGGACCCCCGCCATCTTGCTCTTGAGAGGCGTCAAGCACATGCGACTGTAAATGCTTTTTAATGTCGCCACAGGCCGATGATTTCGAATTCTTCGACATCCTCCACTCCCAGCGCAGTTTCATTTTTTTTTTATTGTATTTTGTTTTTATTGGAAATGCAAAAAAGGTTAACAATTGTATAAATGTAAGTGCATATACATAAAAGGCATTGACAATAGATAAAAAATAATAAGAAAAAAAAATGAAACAAGACAGCCTCAATGATGTATGCGGCCGATAAATGTGACCTCCGGAGGACGCAGCCTTCCAAATGAGACACAGCCTTTGTTCATGTCTTGTCTGTCACTCTGTCGCCGTTTATTGTTTCCACCGGGTACCTAAAATGCTGCCACACAAACTATTTAAAAGTGGCGGGGGCATCTTCTATGCTAATTTCACCCTCACACTCCATCATGCTGATATCGTGAGAGCTTTTCACCTCAAAGAGAAATATCATCACGTTTTAATATCGCGAGATCTCGTCACACCCCTATTAACTAGGCTACTGCATAATGCAGCAACCAAATTAAACGTAATCCCAGGAAATGGTGGCAATAACGACCATGACTAATGCTCAGTATCAGATTTGGATCAGTCATATCTGGTCGATATCTCATTTGTTTAAAAAGCAGTGCCATACCACTCTGATATTGAATCAAAGCATCCCTAATGGAGTTCTAAAACAAAGGTTCGGGAGAAGTTAGTTAATCTAATCCTGTCAATCATTTAGCAAGAATATATCAACAGCTGCTTAAATCACTACTGTGACAATTCTTCCGCCATCCCTCCCCACCCCATCTCCTGCCTTATGTCATCCATCCATCCCAACTTCATTTATTAGTCCAGGTAGTGCTCCAGTCTCAAACTCGAGCCCTCTATCTTGCATAGCACACCAAATTGGTTTACCTTCATCACAGTCAAGAATTATCTAAATATGCAAACTCGTGAAATGCAATTATTATTCGTATTTTTCCAAATGGAATGGTGGCAGACAGTTTATTATATCACTGTTTCTCAGATAAACACACATACCTTGTGCCAGCCTTTCATGGGCCATTTCCTCTTCTTCAGCATGTAGCCCGCCTGCCTCTCTGGTTCCTGTATATTAGACAGACGACCACGCAAGCCCTCGACGATCTCCCAGCTGTCCTGTACACACACACACACACACACACAAAGCACAAAGCACAATGAAATTCAATACACATCACTCTACATGACACACAGGGCAGACAGACAGGGCTTATCACATTTAAATGTCTAAATTATCCGAAGTAATGAACTGTCCTGAAAATATGGGTTATCAAATGTGAAATCCACATGTAATGTGTCAAGAATATTGAGTGTTTCTAACTTCTGTCAAGAAATACATATTGTTTGGTATTAGGGCTGGGTGGTATGGTTGCATAAACTATGCTACAGTAGAAATGTATGTACTGGTAGAGATTCCGCTATACTGTTTATACTGCAGTAGATATATTTGTGTGGCAATCAGTGGGCAGGACTGCTTTGCATTATCATATAATATAGGTCTGACAGACGGGACAAAAATGTGTGCCTGCATTCTCCTTCTTCAGCAAAATCTGTCTGTTCCTCAAGGCAAGAGCAGCACTGCTCAACCACACTCTCAGCAATTCACTGTATCATGTACAACTTAAAAAAAACAACCTTCACGGTTATCCTGAACTATGACATTGCATATGTCTAATTCACTAATAAATGCGTACATGTTGCATATTTATGAGCACAGAAAATGTTTCACAAAGATGCATAAATGTATTCTTACCTTCGTTCTAATATTGTTAAAGCCTCATTCTAAATTAGGTGCATATACCAACAGTTAGTAGTTTGCATAAAACATGCCCAAACAATGTCCATATACAGACAGGGTTTTCCGCACAAACTCTCATGTACAGTGATTCGTCACTCTCTGGAAATGTTCCTTAAAGGTAAGGAAAAGCGGCAAGATCTTCGAGTAAAACTAAGTGACACTTAGTAATTAAACACTTATAGGCCTAGACTATTAACCATCGGCTGCATTTTTGTGCATTTTTATCTCTGATCAAGCAATAACGCACTTTTGGTACTCTTAAAGAAATATGACTTATTGTAGGGTCACTTAGTTGTTCAGTTACTACTAATAATAACAGATATAAAAACATTTCAACTTTACCTAAAAACATACCTCACTAAAATGCATCCTATTTATCTGTGATTAATCACTATTTCCACAACAAATATGTAATATTACAACATACATCTGCACAGACAATGACGCGAATGAACAGGTGAACTTGAACTAAGTTACACACTACTAATAATGTGTGTAATACGCGTTGCGTAACTTTCACTGTAAATTTGTTTCCATAAAAAAAAACTCACTACACGCAATGCAATGGAAAATTAATAACAGTCACTAAAGCATGAAAAATTCAGAATACAGTGTACTAACTTAGCTACTACTTTAGTATATTCATTATATGCTATTATTTCAGGATCTCAGGTTTTCACAACAAGTACAGTCTTTTGTATGTAACCTATCTTTTATGTTTCATACATGTTTAAATTAAAAACTAAATTTTTTTATAAATGTTTTCTAAATGTTTGAGTATTTGATTAAAGTTTGATCTTTTGGGGCCTGGGTAGCTCAGCAATATTGACGCTGACTACCACCCCTGGAGTCGCGAGTTCGAATACAGGGCATGCTGAGTGACTCCAGCCAGGTCTCCTAAGCAACCAAACTGACCCGGTTGCTAGGGAGGGTAGAGTCACATGGGATAAACCCCTCATGGTTGCTATAATGTGTAGTTCTCAGTCTCGGTGGGGTGCGTGGTGAGTTGTACATGGATGCCGCGGAGAATAGCGTGGGCCTCCACACGTGCTACGTCTCCGCGGTAACGCGCTCAACAAGCCACGTGATAAGATGCACAGATTGACGGTCTCAGATGCAGAGGCAACTGAGATTCGTCCTCTGCCACCCGGTTTGAGGCAAGTCACTATGCCACCACGAGGACTTAGAGCGCATTGGGAATTGGGCATTCCAAATTTGGGAAAAAAGGGGAGAAAAAAAAAAAGTTTGATCTTTTGCAGTTTGACACACGCTTTTCTCATTTTGCACATTATCATAAAGTAAAAGATATTATTTTCACTGACAAAAATTATGTGCCATTTTAGTCAGAGTGAAACTGATTAAAATGTATGAAAATGACAAGATGAAATGTTGACGAATTGTAACAGAAATTTTCGTCAAAAGACTAAAACTATGACTAAAACATAAAACTATGTAAAAAATAACACTGGTAGTTTTACAGTAGGTGGACATATAAAAATTCAATTTGTAACCCTCAGAGTACCAGTTCCTCTTTTACCGCAGATCCACATCCCTATTTGTATAAAACGGGCACCTGATCACTGGATGGGAATTCTGCAGTAGTTTAAATGCTACACTTCATAATACTGCTGGTATTGAGAATAACTACAGCCATCCGAATGGTGAAACATATCGCCGCTTAGGAGGAGTAATGAGCTTTATAATGCTACCAATGGTGAGATTAGAGATTACAGTCCAGTAATCAGGTCAGCCTGTTCATCTGAGGAGAAGGACACCACTCCGCCCTCCAGAGCTCAGAGCATACCAACAAACACACATGCAGGTGTGCATACAGTACAGACACAGACAGATGGCACTTTCCACAATATGGTACACCATGGTCTCATTCCTTTTTTAAAACCCCTGTTTCTGTAGTGAGATCTATTAAATAAATAAACTATTATTGAACATAACATTACTTAATTTAACATGAAATGTAGCTAGTTTAAAACACAACAAATGTCTGTTTATATATATATATATATATATATATATATATATTTACATACACCTTAGCCAAATACATTTAATCTCAGTTCCCTATCTGTCACTCACTTGACATTGTGTCGATGTAGTGACACTAGGGGTCACTCTTGGGAGCCTCAAACACCTCTGATCTTTAAAAAAAGGCCAATGGGAATTGGCGACGTAAGGGTATAAAAGGAGCTGGCTCGCAACCACTCATTCAGATTTTCTCTTCGGAGCTGAGCGGTTGTGCTCAGTGAGCTGAATTCCTCCGCTGCCTGTACTCACCTCAATCTGCTGGATTTTACGGCCCATTTCAGCGGCTTCTCCCCCTCTGCACTCGTGGAGTGCAGAGAACGCCCCTGGGTGCTTTGGCAAACTAAAAGAGTATATTCTCTAGAAGAGTATATTTTCTTCTCCTAAAAGAGTGGCACTTACGGGAACGTCTTTTTAAAGATGTCTTTCCGTTTGTGTATTATTCCTGGTTGCGGTCGTTACCTCTCCGCTTCTGACGGCCACGATCGCTGTCTTACGTGTCTGGGTGCTGCCCACGCGTAGACATCGTTCGTGGATGGGTCATGTCCTCATTGCGAGAACATGACTATGGCAACATTGCGGTCACGGCTTTCCTTCGTAAGAGGAAATGCCACCCCAGCGCTCCCCGCCTCGGTCCTTCTACCTACGGGTATGAGGCCACGTCAGGGCGATTTGGGGACTTCAATGGGAGCATCTCCGCTGGGTAACCCCCCCACGGACCTCCCATTCCTCAGCACGCTCGCTTGCCCCGATCGGGCTCTCGGATGAGACCGCCGGCTCGTCTCAGGGCGAGATCGACCTCTTATTCAGAGCACGGGAAGACGATAAGCTCTCGATCACAGCATCAGAGAGCGGGCTCGTCCAGTCTGATGCGGAGGCTTCGGCTGGGCTTCCTCCTTCGGGTATGGTCGTCCAGTCTCAGGCCGACGTGGAGCTGACGGACATGCTTGCCCGGGCGGACACGAGCATCGGGCTAGAGTGGAACCCTCCACTCTCCCCTGAACCCTTGTGGCTCGATGATTGGTTCCGGGGCCCAGAGCGGCGCTCACGGCCACGCCCCGGTCCCTTTCTTCCCAGAGGTGCATTAGGAGCTGAAGAGATCATGGAGGGCACCTTTTACTACACGATCCCAGTCTTTCAGTTCCCCCGCTCTCACTACCCTCAATGGTGCGGCGGCCAGGGGGTATTCGGTGATTCCCCAGGTGGATAAAGCGCTCGCGGTGCACTTGTGCCCGCAGAGCGCCGCCTCCTGGCACGGTCGCCAGAAGCTCCCGTCCAGGGCCTGTAGGTTTACATCGTCTCTGGCGACTAAGGCCTACGGTACCGCTGGACAAGTCGCGTCCGCCCTGCATGCCATGGCTCTCCTGCAGGTACACCAAGCCAAGGCACTAAAAGAACTGCACGAGGGTAGTTCTGACCCGGGATTGATGCAGGAACTGCACTTGGCGACCGACCTCGGCGAGGATTTTGCCCAGCAGTTCTCGGCGGTGAAGCAGCAGACGGAGGCTATCCAACATATCCTGCCCCGGTGTGGTTCAAGACCCCGCATCCCATCTGCTCATCGCCAAGGATGTCCTCCTGCAGCAACAGCACTGGCTCCGCCGCAGCCCGCCCCCACAGCCCGGCCCTGGCGTGGAGCCCACCGCAGGAAGCAGACACCACCCGTCTCATGGCCGGCCGCCAAGAACCCGAGGAAGGCTTCGAAGTGCCCCTGAGATGGGCGACCCAAAGACGAGGAGACCCGCTGCTCTGGAGCTGGTGGACAGACCACTCCATTCCCCGGTGGAGGGCCAGGAGGAGAATCTTTTGTTTCATTTTCATTTAATTTCTCCACATGCCCAAGAGGCTGTGGTACCCAAAGTTCAACAAAAGAGTGGTTTTCTTGTTCCCTGGGTCACATATCTGGTGCGCACGGCCGTTGTCACGATCGCCGTCCACCGACACATTTCGACAGGTTTGGCGCAGCGGTGGGCCCCCCGCCCCTGCGTGCCCAGCTGTGGCAAAAACACACCCACACCAGGTTGGTTCCAACGGACTGCGGGGACGATATTCCTCCTCCCCCTTCCCCAGCTGATCCTATGGTGGGTATCAGGAGCCAGGTAAGTGCTTTGATGTCACTGGACTCAGCACAGCCACGGAGCTTGAGCCCTCTCGATGTGGCGCCTCAGGCTCCGCCTCTAAGCGAGGCCCCACCCACCGGTACGTCCGACGAGATTGTCCCCTTGGTCCCCCTTGCCCGGAGCTTGGACATGTGGCTTGCACTTCCCAACCCGTCGCGATGGCTGACCCGGACTGTCCGACTCGGTTACGCGATTTAGTTCGCCAGGCGCCCGCCCAGGTTCAGCGTCGTCCGCTTCACCTCGGTGAAGGGCGAGAACGCCGCTACCCTGCGTGTGGAGATCGCTACCCTTCTGCAGATGGGTGCGATAGAGCCTGTCCCTCCGGCCGAGCTGAAGAAAGGGTTTTACAGCCCCTACTTCATCGTATCGAAGAAAGGCGGTGGGTTGCGGTCAATCTTGGACCTGTGAGTACTGAACCGGGCTTTGCACAGACTCCCGATCAAGATGCTGATGTAAAAACAAGCGTCCGGCATCAAGATTGGTTCGTGGCAGTAGACCTGAAGGATGCGTACTTCCACGTCTCGGTTTTACCTCGACACAGACCCTTCCTGCGGTTTGCTTTTGAGGGCTAGGCGTACCAGTACAAGGTCCTCCCCTTGTGAAAATTTTCAGAGGCTCCTGGGGAATATGGCATCCTCAGCGGTGGCCACACCGCTCGGGTTGATGCATATGAGACCGCTTCAGCACTGGCTTCAGACTTGAGTCCCGAGATGGGAATGGCACTGCAGGACACATCGCGTGGTCGTCACGCCGATCTGTCGCCACTTCAGCCCTTGGACTGACCTAGAGTTTCTACGGGCAGGGGTTCCCCTAGAGCAGGTCTCCAGGCACGTCGTGGTTATGACGGACGCTTCCGAGACAGGCTCGGGCACGCAGCCACTGGCTCTTGGACTGGCCCGCGACTACGTTGGCACATCAACTGCCTCGAGTTGTTGGCAGTACTGCTCGCCCTGTGGAGGCTCCGGCCGTTGATCCAGGGCAAGCATGTGTTGGTCCGGACGGACAACACGGTGACAGTAGCGTACATCAAACGCCAAAGTGGTCTACGCTCCCGTTGCATGTCACAACTCGCCCGCTGTCTCCTCCTCTGGAGTCAGCAGCGCCTCAAGTCGCTGCGAGCCACTCACATCCCAGGCGACCTCAACACCGCAGCGGACACGATGTCACGACAGGTTACGCTCAGGGGAGAGTGGAGACTCCACCCTCAGGTGGTCCAGCTGATTTGGAGTCGATTTGGTCAAGCACAGGTAGACCTGTTTGCTTCTCGGGAATCCTCCCACTGCCCACTATGGTATGCCCTGACCAAGGCGCCCCTCGGTATAGATGCGCTGGCACACAGCTAGGTCAGGGAGGATGAGGAGCAGGTCGTCCTAATAGCACCCTACTGGCCGACGTGGTTCTCGGACCTCACGCTCCTCGTGACAGCCCCAACCCCCCCCCCCGGCGAATTCCCCTGAGGAAGGACCTTCTTTCTCAGGGACGGGGCACCATCTGGTACCCGTGACCAGACCTCTGGAATCTCCATGTCTGGCCCTTGGACGGGACGCGGAAGACCTAAGTGGCCTACCACTCGCGGTGGTAGACACGATCACTCAGGCTAGGGCTCCCTCTACGCGGCGTCTGTATGCCTTGAAGTGGCATCTTTTCGCTAAGTGGTGTTCTTCCTGATGCGAAGACCCCCAGAGATGTGCAGTCGGATCTGCTTTCCTTCCTGCAGATGAGGTTGGAGGGGCGGCTGTCCCCCTCTACCTTGAAAGTGTATGTAGCTGCCATTTTGGCACATCACGATGCAGTAGATGTTAAGTATTTGGGGAAGCACGACTTGATCATCAGGTTCCTGAGAGTCGCTAGGAGGTTGAATCCCCCCAGACCACGCCTCATCCCCTCGTGGGACCTCCAGGTAGTCCTTCGGGGTCTATGGGGAGCTCCCTTCGAGCCCCTGGAGTCAGTTGAGCTAAAGGTACTCTCTTTGAAGACTGCCCTCCTGACTGCGCTCACTTCCATCAAAAGGGTAGGGGACCTGCAGGCATTCTCTATCAGCAAATCATGCCTGGAATTCGGTCCGGGCTACTCTCACGTGATCCTGAGACCCCGACTGGGCTATGTGCCCAAGGTTCCCATGACCCCATTTAGGGATCAATGGTGAACCTGCAAGCACTGCCCCAGGAGGAGGCAGACCCAGCCTTGGCATTGCTGTGTCCGGTGCATGCTTTACACATCTATTTGGATCGCATGCAGAGCTTTAGAAGCTTTGTCTGCTTTGGCGGTCAGCGGAAAGGGAGCGCTGTCTCCAAACAGAGGATCGACCACTGGGTCATTGATGCCATCATGATGGCATATCACGCTCAGGACATGCCACCCCCCGTGGGGCTACGAGCCCACACTACTAGAAGTGTGGCAGCCTCCTGGGCCCTGACCAATGGCGCCTCTTTAGCAGACATCTGGGCAACACCCAACACCTTTGCAAGGTTCTACAATCTCCGGGTTGAGCCGGTCTCATCCCGTGTATTGTCAGGTATGAGCAGGTAAGTTCTGGGACAGTACCACTTGCGCATAGCACCTTTTCCCTCCCCTGAGGTGAAGACGTGCACTTTGACTCCCAGTCGTGTTCACAAAGTTGTGATCCCTGGATGACTTTCCTCCTTAGCCCTGTGGCAGACGAGTTTGCGGAGAAACTCACTGCCGGCCCAGTACATGTGCTAACTAAGCCCTGTACTGGGGTAGGTGCTCCACATAGGTGACCCCACGTGATATATCTTCCGCTAAATCGTTTCCCTGTTGGTAAACTGCGTCTTCCTTGGGCAGAGCTTCCTCTGCCCCTGGTCACCATGTTTGTAGAGCTCCTCCCCCTTCGGGTAGGACCTATCATGTGACTTCTCCACATGACATACTTCCGACAAGAAAATACCCCCCCACCCCCCCGGGTGAAGTGTGGTCTCCGCAGTGTCTTCACCTTGGTAGTGACACCCCCCCAACGTAGACACTTATGGCCCCCAGTCGGTAAACAAAATTCCACTCTTTTTGGGGAGAAAAAAGAGGAAAAGTGGCCATGGCTGGGCTAGCCTGTCCCTATTTTTTGGGCAGTCGACTTGTCCCCGAAGGGACCGTTCGACGCTCATAAGAGCGTTGGGGGAGGTTACATGATGGCCTGGTGCACTGGCTACAAGGCACAAAGCGGTCTGCCCGTCTTGCATCGCCAGTCCACGTAACACAGTTCAGTCGTTGTGGCGTTCTGTATAGGGACCCCTAGTGTCACTACATCGACACAACGTCGAATGAGTGACAGATAGGGAATGTCCTGGTTACTTTCGTAGCCTCCGTTCCCTGATGGAGGGAACGAGACGTTGTGTCCCTCTTGTCACAACACTGAACTACCCGCTGAAATGGCCGGGACCTTGTCTCGGCTCCTCAGCACAAAACCTGAATGAGTGGTTGCGAGCCAGCTCCTTTTATACCCGTATGTCTGGGGGAGTGGCATGCAAATTCCACTCGCCAATTCCCATTGGCCTTTTTTCAAAGATCAGAGGTGTTTGGGGCTCCCAAGAGTGACCCCTAGTGTCACTACATCGACACAATGTCTCGTTCCCTCCATCAGGGAACGGAGGTTACGAAAGTAACCAGGACGTTTTTCACAATTCCTGACATTTAATCGTAGAAAACATTCTCTGTCTTAGGTCAGTTAGGATCACTACTTTAAGAATGTGAAATGTCAGAATAATATTACAGAGAATTATTTATTTCAGCTTTTATTTCTTTCATCACATTCCCAGTGGGTCAGTTTACATACACTTTGTTAGTATTTGGTAGCATTGTCTTTAAATTGTTTAACTTGGGTCAAACATTTTGGGTAGCCTTCAACAAACTTCTCACAATTAGTTGCTGGAATTTTGGCCCATTCCTCCAGACAGAACTGGTGTAACTGAGCCAGGTTTGTAGGTCTCCTTGCTCGCACATGCTTTTTCAGTTCTGCCCACAAATTTTCAATTGGATTGTGGTCAGGGCTTTGTGATGGCCACTCCAATACCTTGACTTTGTTGTCCTTATGCCATTTGCCACAACTTTATAGCTATGCTTGGGGTCATTGTCCATTTGGAAGACCCATTTGCGACCAAGCTTTAACTTCTTGGCTGATGTCTTGAGATGTTGCTTCAATATATACACATACTTTTCCTTCCTCATGATGCTATCTATTCTGTGAAGTGTACCAGTCCCTCCTGCAGCAAAGCACCCCCACAACATGATGCTGCCACACCCATGCTTCACAGTTGGGATGGTGTTCTTCGGCTTGCAAGCCTCACCCTTTTTCCTCCAAACATAATGATGGTCAATTTGGCCAAACAGTTAAATTTTTGTTTCATTAGACCAGAGAACATTTCTCCAAAATGTAAGATCTTTGTCACCATGTGCACTTGCAAACTGTAGTCTGGCTTTTTATGTTGTTTTAGAGTAGTGTCTTCTTCCTTGCTGAGCAGCCTTTAAGTTTATGTCGATATAGGACTCGTTTTACTGTGGATATAGATACTTGTCTACCTGTTTCCTCCAGCATCTTCACAAGGTCCTTTGCTGTTGTTTGGGATTGATTTGTACTTTTTGCACCAAACTATGTTCATCTCTAGGAGACAGAATGTGTCTCCTTCCTGAGTGGTATGATGGCTGCGTGGTCCCATGGTGTTTATACTTGCATACTAATGTTTGTACAGATGAACGTGGTAGCTTTAGTCATTTGGAAATTACTCCCAAGGATGAACCAGACTTGTGGAGGTCCACAGTTTTTTTTTTCTGGGGTCTTGATTTTCCCATAATGTCAAGCAAAGAGGCACTGAGTTTGAAGGTAGGCCTTAAAATACATCCACAGGTACATCTCTAATTGACTCCATTTATTCAATTAGCCTATCAGAAGCTAATTGGCTAATTGCCAAAAGGCTTGACATCATTTTCTTGAATTTTCCAAGCTGCTTAAAGGCACAGTTAACTTAGTGTATGTAAACTTCTGACCCACTGGAATTGTGATATAGTCAATTAAAAGTGAAACAATCTGTCTGTAAACAATTGTTGGAAAAATTACTTGTGTCATGCACAAAGTAGATGTCCTAAACGACTTGCCAAAACTATAGTTTGCTCATTTGAAATCTGTGGAGTGGTTAAAAAAAAAGAGTTTTAATGACTTCAACCTAAGTGTATGTAAACTTCTGACTTCAACTGTATATATATAGTCTATTTATTTAAATGATGTTTATTTAATGTTCATTGCTCAAAAAAATCAAGGTTTTACACAGTATTCAGACAATTCCCAAATTTTGGTAACAGGGTTGCCAAAAATGCAAACCTCATATAAAAAAAAATTGCAATGGGCTCATATAATATTTAGCTCCTAAGGTTGACATTCAAAATTTTCTGTGGGTTAAGGAGCTCCTTTGACTGAAAAAAAAAAAAAAAAAGACTTAGGCCCTATTCAGTATCCTATTCATGGAAAGTGCCAGACATATTATGTTTATACATAATAGGAAGTGGACCTGCATAAAACAAGAGTGATTAAAGACATATTCATCCTTCATTTCAAGTTAATATTTATATTCTTCACTGGACATAAATATTAGCAACAGGCCACTTTTGCAGTTGAGATGAGAGAAACAATGATTCATCTGCCAATAATTATTTCACATAACCTCCGGAAGTGTTTAAGTATGGCAATAAATGAATAATAATAATAATAATTATAAACTTTATTTATATAGCACTTTTCATAACATAAAATGCGGCTCAAAGTGCTTTACAAAGGGCTTAATCTGTAGAGCTTCTATTTTCTTCTAATCTGTAGAAGAAAATGAAGTACTGTACAGTATTTATCTGGAGCTTAAGGCTCACTTCATGGGTCTGTTTTTATTTAAATATTCATTTTTCCCACACTGTCATCACACTGAGATTAATCCTGTGTTTCAGTAGAGTGGGTAATGGGACTGATGAAGATAAAGTGACAAAAGAAAATTTTGGTTTAAGTCCAAAATTTTTTGTTCCATCCAGATTTCATCTATCAAGTAAGACAATTTTTCATCTGCCTTGAGAAAATGGCAAAGAAATTCATTTTGAGGAACAGAAATATTTATATGCTAAAGGTTCCACTGTGATTTATGTATTATGGCTTAATTTAGTTTGAAACCTTTTTGTATTAAAAGTTCATTGAAGCTTGTCAACCCTGAGAACTGTGAATTATAAACAGAACATGAGGTTCTACAACACAAAGCCACATATCTGCTATATTTAACCCTGTACTAATATTTAGGCAGTTGACCCATAATGTGTCCATGGATCTTTTTTACAAACATTAATATTTTTGGTTAAAATTTATTTCAATGTATAACAGAAAGTGTATATCTAAAGGCCCAGGTATACTACGCTTTTGCATGTTCCAGATCAGCTCGCACCTGGTCGACCGCGTTGCCTTTGTGAGTATACTCTTCTAACCATGTGCAAATACAAATGCGTTTAACGCATGCTCACTACAACTTCTTTGTGATAACCTTTTATTAGAATCAATGGCTGGCTCACGTGCCGACGATGCGCACAGACGATAACCGCGTCCACGAGTAGAGAAAATTATGACAAAATTTTGGCATGCATACTGTGCGTGAACTGCAATGCGGTCACACAAAGTATACTTTGACCTTTAGGTCTAATTTTATTTTTAAAAATGTCATTAGCAAACATCTTTAAGCCAGTTTACATGTACACCAATGCGCTGATAAATCCCAAAATCACCTTATTTTAAAAAATCCAGCAAAGCAAGAAAACCAAGTTTATATGAGATTTTGAAATGACCATGTTATTCTCGACTTTTGAAGTCAAACCATAAAGAGGCATGAAAACAACACTTGTGTACACTGGATAAGCCCGTAAGAATGCTGGTAAAAGTTTGCATGCAACGTGAAATCAGGCTAATGTGCAAAAATCAACTCGTGTTGATTGGTTTATTCTTAAGCGGTTTATGACCTTATATGATAAAGGAAAGCTGTTTAATGCATTTACGCGACCACACACGTTATCGGCTTATAAAGCATAATAAGTGTAGAACGTGCACATAAATGCGCTCATTAACATCCAGACAACACAGACATGACATGATAATGTGCAATTGTTACTATAAGGATCTATTTCTACTTGATCTAACCCTTAAAAATTACTGAAGTTGGTGTAACCTTAATAAACTTGAAGGCAGGTTGCTTTAATCAAATTAAATAATATTTTGGACTTGAATAAAACCAGTTAATTTACAGTGGATGTTACCACATGAAGTACATTTTTAAAGTTACCTGATCTACAGTTTTTTTATATATATATAGTGCAATATATCGTGTAATTTTAATTATTTAAAAAAAATGCACTCACCTGTCGGCTGTCATGTTTGGAGGAGGAACTACTATTGCTGTGAGATGGAGAGGAGATCTTCTGGGACATGGTGGAACTTTTCTCCTCTGAGCTCATCTCTCAGTAAGAGGGGAAAAGGTAAGGAAGATATGTAGGAGGAGAGGAAAAGAGGGAGTAGCTCAGCAGTTGTAGGTCTCCATTTGCATCTTCTTCCAAAGATTGGACACAATGTTCGACCCTGTGGATAGATGATGAGAAAATGAGTGGATCAATCATGAGAGGACACTTCAACATGATGTCAGGCTTTCATCTGTACAGGTAATGAACACCACTCACACACCACAGGATATCAAATGGCAGAATGATCTGAAAGCATAAAGGCTTTGTCAGCTTGACACACAGTCTGAGGGTTGTGTTTAGGGAAGATGCCAGCCTACTCAAGACCACTGTGAATCATGGACATACTATAGCTCTCCACCCCAACATCATCTCCCACTCACTCAGTGTCTCAGAATTATGAATGCATAAGTGTGGGGGCTTTATCTATAGCAGTAACAGACCTCAGTCTTCACCACAGATTTCCTTCTCTCTCTCTCTTGATTGGTTGCTAGAGCATTTCTAGGGTCTTCTGGGTGGTTGCTTATCTGCTCAAATGAAAAGATTTGTTGGTTCCTAGATGTTGTCCACCATGCGAAAAATGTAAGTCTAATTGTACACCTCTCCTCAACATATCATATCATACATTTCTTATTATAAATTTTTTCCCTGAAGCTCAATTATGTTAGTAGAGCTATCAAAATTAGCATGTTAATGCATGCAATTAATTTCAGTAAATATGACTAACATAGACATAACATTTCAACGCAGATAACATATTTATTAAGTTCGCCATAATAACTGTTTGATTCTGTTCTGTGTGAATAATAAAAAAAAAAAGATCAGAATGTGTTAACATTATTGTGATTAATCTCGGTTAAATATTTGAATCAACTGACACTGAGAGCCCTAAATGTTTGTAATTCCGATTCCTGGTTTCATAATCAATTTTAAGAGTCGATTCCAGACTAATTTTCTTGATTCCTTTTCGATTCCAGAAAAAAAAAAATGTATTCTGAAGAATTACCACAAATAATGTTAAAAACACCATTTTGCCTACAGTGAAATGGCCTGCTACCACTAATCAGTGGTTTTGTTTAGAAAGAGGTTTTAATTTAGTATGTAATTGTCCACTACCTTGTACACTCCAAACAATACTCTTTAGTTTGATGATTTTATCTATTTAAAAATCCAGGTTCTTGTACTCTGGTTTATTTCATACAATTTAAACATACTGTAAATATTTTTCATAACATGTATTTAAATGTAATTTGGTTTAACAGAATGATTTTAATGTAAAAGTTGTGTAAAATTTAATGCGAAAGGTTTTAAAAGGTACTATAAAAATGTTGAGTGCATGACAAAGTAGAGAAATATTAGACCTGCTTTTTCAGTGCAGTTCATTCAGTCCCTCCAGGAAATTGGAATTGAAAGAATTCAACCAAAACAAATTTGTATAATTTCCATCATTTTTCTGCATAAACTGTGAATCTGAAGTTATCCGATCGCTTTTCTCCATATTGACAGTGGCAAAACAAGTGATAAAAAAGCTTGAAGCAGTTGAGACTTATCTAACTACACAGCAGCCATTGTATCATCTCCATAGTAACAGAGTAAGCATCACCTCCTCGTCTCCTCCTCTGTGACTGCGTGTCATTATTAACCCTGTGTGTATGAACCCACAACAATCAAGAACATTTGCCATTACACGAATGTTAAAATGAAACCTTAACGTGTTGTGTTCATTTTCGAAAGCCTTGTCTACACTTTTAAACAGCGCCTGTACATCAGATGTAGCGTTTCATTTTCGCACACTCTTCAGAAGCTGCTCAAAATAAACCGAGATGTGGGTTGGTGACTGCCTCAGTTCGTTGAAGTGCTCACATAATGCACTGTTACACCAGAAAATTAGACTTAACATTCTTAATACGTGTTCATGATTGGCATTTCTATTCGCTTAAAAATCCCTCAATTGGATCATACAATGTGATTAGAATTTCAAGTGCTTACTAATTGCAGTTCTCTCAGATAATCACGGTTAAAACACATTTTCTCGATCAGGTGAGGTAATTGTCACAGTTTGGCCTGACTGTGCCTCCCCTGACTGTCTGTGTTTGTCAGTGTTTTCCCTCTCATTTCGCAAAGGTGCTGCTATAGAAACGCTGGTTGCACAGCTAGTTTAACAGATCTGCAACACCTGTGTCCCTTTATTTACTCCTTTATTTAAACTCTCCTCTGCCTCGTGTTCCTGGCTCATTTGTTTTGTGAGTTTGTGTTTGTTGTTCCCTGTCTTGTCGGTTTCCTGTGCCTGAAGATTCTCCAGCTGGTTAGATTCTTGTCCTTTTCTGTCTCTGTTGGTTCAGTGCCTTGTGGCCAAGTTTACGTTGATCATTCTTCTCCATCGTGAGAGTTTTTGTTTGTATTTTGTGTTTCTGTTGAATAAAACTTATTTTGCCTCCATCTCTGCATTTGGGTCCTTCATCTCATCGGTGATTTTGACAGTAATAATCGCAACCGGCCTCGTTGTTTTTATTTTTTCTTGTAGGTCTTCTATTTTAACCTTAATTAAGTTTCCTTGAATTGTCTGAGGTAGAAACTTTTGATAGAAATAATGAAGGGTTTTCATTGAACTCATAGTATTCATATCTCGGGTTTCACATCAAATGTATTGTATTTTTGGGTGTTTTAATACTTTTTTGCTTGCTAGCGCCACATTCAGTTGTTATGCACTAAAATAATTACAGGAAATTTGCACTTATCCGTCACAAGTTTACTATAATTATTTGTGAGTTTTTGCAGCAAAATAACACAAAATGCTGCAAATGGCATTGCAATTTTTTAGCAAAGTTGCAGCAAATTCAGTCATTTTGGGCTGCAAAAATAAGGAAAAAGTGTCACAAAATCCTGGTGGGACTGTCCATTTGTCATATAGGCTAAACATATGTAAAATGGGGAGCTAACACACTGATACTTCATCCTCCTCTGCCATCACCTGGTTGTGAACAGATGTTTTAATATCAACGTTGTAAATGAATGCCACTTTTTGTCCCAAATTTGGCATTTTCCTTGATTATTTGTGTAATCCAACGTAAAATACCACCAGACTATATAATAGATAGATGTGACCATCTATCTATTATAACTTTACTGCTAAAGAAATTAATGTATTATTGTAACTTTTTTGTTGCATATTATTTTCATGTTTAATAAAGTATATGTCATACCTATCATTAAATTCTTGTTTTATGTTTTTAGTTTACAGTGTTATTGTATGCAGTGCAGACGTACTGTTGTAGTATTACAGTTTTACTTGCATTATCAACTGAGGCTGTACAATCAGAGCTTGAGTTGAGGGGGGATGCGAGGGGATGGCATCCCCCTTGTTGCAAGAAATACCAACAACCATCCCCCTTGTAAAACCACCATCTCCCCTTACCATCCCCTTTAGAGAGTGTCATGTAGCCTATTACTTAAAACTAATCATGCAAGTAAAATATGTAATTCTCTATGTTTGACAAATAACAGACTTTAAATAACAGCGATTAGCCGATCAGAATTAGATTTCAACATGTTTGGGGTTGCCAGATTTCAAGAGGTGAAATCCCCCAATCAGATCTGGACACTTGTACAGTTTGGAAATATTCTGCCGGTGTTACGCTTTAGTTGTGCAATCTGGCATCCATGAACACATAAGCTCTCTATCCACCACAAAAAAGGTGCCATAGCCTACAAGGAAATATTTTGTCTTTCTTTAAAAAGAAGAGAACAGAAGGTAAGATATTGCTATGACAAGTGTATTTACAATATGTAGCCTACATGTTTTTAACTTTTTAATTTTCAGGGTTTCGCCCATAAATCGCTTTTGTGTATAGAACAACGTTTTGCACCACTGTTTAAACATCCTTCATAAAAATAGCCCAAACTTCCATTATAGTTCAGTTAATGGAGAAGAAAAATAGCATGCGTCACAGTGAGCAAACAATCTAGAGCAAACCTTTTTCATGACTTGAATACTTTTCACAAAATTAATCATAAAATACAATTACAGAGTGTAACAGGTGCATATTATGGCCATGTGTAAGGGTCAATGATGTGAGACTCATTTTGTTTGTCCAGATCTATTAAATTAAAAATACTTTAAGAATGCAATACACACAAAATGTTTACTTGGATATCCTTTTTCTATGATGAACATATTTTCAATTTCTGAGTTTGAAGTCATATTAATATTTTTTCTGGGACTTTAAGTAAAAAATGTGGTGTCATTAAAGTCTCATTAAAAGCTGAAATTCTTGAAAAAAGAAATGTTCAGGGTTTTGCAGAATAATATTTTATTGTTATCTCTTAATAAAAAAATAAGCAGAGAAACAATTGTGTTTTAAAATATGATTAATTTAAAATTTTTTAATAAAATGCTTTTCTTCACCAAATCATGTCATGTGGTGTGACCAACATGTAGGTAGCAATTTTGTTGTTAATGTTAACAAAAAACATAAAACAGAGTGGACACATTTAGACCCTCAAGACTGAGCATGAAGTTTTAAAAAAAAAATCTGATATTTATTTTGACATTTTTATGAAAATGCACATTTTGATCAGGTCATGTGGTGTAACCCTGAGAAAACTCTTGATATAAAAAATAAATAAAATTAAAAATAAAAATAAAAAACTTTTTTTTAAATGAATGCTGAAGTTGTTTATACTCTCATGTATTCAAGGTGCAAAGAAAGTATTTTAATAGTTTGTACTTTATGGTTACACAACACGACATTTTTAAAGTTTAATTTTTTTTGTAGTAGTAGTAAATGCTATAAAGGTTTTTCCAAAATAATCAAACCAAATTGGACACAAAGATTCTAAAGTAGATTTTTTGACACCACCATCCCCCTTGAATATTTTTACAAATTGACCACTGTGTACAATATAATATAAAATAAAAGAGTCTTCCATTGAATTCATACCAGCCCTATCACGAGTTTCACCTCTTAAATTGATAAGTGTAGTACAATACAACATTAATAGTAATTCACTTAATTACTTAATAGATGATAGATAAAACACATGAATGATCATATTAAAATATGCTGGTAACTGGTGGTGGTTTGTTATCAGTGTAGAAGTGCTTTGAGTGTAGTGTCAAAATTCATTAATTCAAAATATGTAAATAACAGTTATCTTTATCATAGCAGGTAATATTTCGGTTTTAAATGTTTAACAGAATAACATAATATCAACATGAAAATAGCACATTATGACTCCGGCTCTGAATATCTCCCAGTCACGATCACACACAGGTGATGTCCAGGTAAACTCAAACCATGAGATTCATCCACACAGAAGAGCAGTGCCAAAACACGACTCGTGTAAAGTGTCCTTCCGCAAATTGCTTGCAATTTTAAGTTTCAACCACAGATGTCGGTAGAGCGCACAAAGTTCCGTAGTGCAGCTTTAAGCCTTCTAAATGTGTAATAGTTTAGTGATTAAGGAAATAAACACAGTCCAAACATGTCACACCACTAAGTAGAGTCAATTACCCTGAGCGGATTTGACAATTCCAAGCTTTGGAGTGGACTTTCGATTCCCAACGCCAAAGACATGAGGACTCGATTCATTTTGGACATATTTTTATTTTTTATGACAACTTTCCATAAGAAACGCCCCCTTTGCATGTGAAATTAGCATCATTTCTGTTCGTTATGCTTCTGTGCTCACACAAAGGCAGTGGGTTTGATGTCATGCCAAATATAGTTTTTAACTTCCTCGTGCTTCATTAACAGCCTGTGTGCAAATACTAAATTCAAATCTCTCTTTCAGCTTCATAGAATTTGATTTTAACAGTGTGGCAGCTACAAACAGTGTTTCACTTAGAGCCTACACATCAGAATAGTGTAGTAGTACCATCTGAGATATCCTTTCTTGTCTCATCCTGTCTACGCTGCTCCATCTTTATCTGAGCATGGTTCTCTCAGGAATGGACAGCAATATGTAAATGCTCTCCCTCTTTGTCACTGGGATGTCATGTGTTATGGCAGCACCATATGCATACTTGCGTAACAACACCTGTGCCTCGCTCTCTGGTAGTTTATACTGGGTGAGGGGACGCATGTACTAAAGTTTTCAATGATTTCAACAGAATCTTTTTTAACGAACAGGACTGATAAGGACTGCTTAAAGCTGAAGTATGTCATTTCTGCGCCACTAGCACCACCAAATGGAATAGCAAAAATAAACTTTGCTTTCAAAACAGCTTTCTTAATGAGCCCCCTGTCTGCTATTGGTCAAAGAAAGAGATAGTCTAACCCCCCCCCCCCCCCTCCCCCGAAATCGATACTGACTGGTCAATAGAACATTCCAGCCATGATAAATTACACAATATCATATGACGCAAACACTCGTCCCATCAGCTACTGATTCCAACAACAACCTTTAGCCACAAGTATATTCACAATATTGCATGTCCTCTTGTGCCGTATGGCTTAAATATCTTCTTTGCTACAACCTAGATTTTTTACAAGTCTGGTATACTAAAAGTGTGCAAGATTTATGAAGAAGACATTGTCTATCTATGAATGGTTTATTTATGAAGGCTTTTGTTGGCTGAAATTTCATTTTCCTATTTTGAACAGATTTTAGCCTGCCTGTGGATGGGATGATTAAATAAAGGTATTTTAAAATTCATATCCCTGGCTCTGCCTCTCTCCCTTTTCATTTTTACGAGCAGCAGTACAGGTCACGATGTGGGACACATAAATGCTGCAAGGTTAATTCGATTAGGAATTCTGCACCACACAGCCAAACACCACTTCATTTCCATCCACAAGTGAAGGTCACTAGAAACATCCTTTCTAGCAAATCTCTCTGGTCGATCACATTCTTTCTCAAACGATTCTGGATTAATCCACAAAAACAATCAGAATTTGACATTAATAAATAACAATTTTGTTTTTTGAAAATGCGTACACCGGAAAAAATTAAAGATATAGTTAAAGATGCACTGCGCAATCCTGCAAAAATGGCATGGAGAGAGCATCAGCAGAGACATATAACATATATAACATAATAGGTGCATTTACACTGTGCAAAGAATCATATGCTGGAGTCTTCAGATAAGTTTAACAGCCAAGGACAAAGTGGCTGAACAAGTCTTCAACAAAGCAACTAACCAAAAAAATTGACAAAAGGGTGCTCTGATGGTAATTTCATTAACATTGAACAAAAGCCGATACTAGGTTATTATACCTGCTTATTCTATTTTTATTGGTGGGTCAGAAAAAACATATTTTAGTTTGAGTTTCTTGCAGAATCTTTGAATACCCTTGAATTTGGCAAAGAGCCACCTTAATTCAGAAAAAAAGATTTGTTCCCCAACACTGCTGCTAAGAAATTGAGATGCATTGAGAATCATTTTGGAATCAGACTGTGAAATCAAATCAAAACAAATCATAAGGTGCCTAACAATTCACACTCCAAATATGTATTATCATCAGTCTTTGCATTTTCACTGCTCTGGGAGCAGTATATGATATATAGCATAATATAGGTTGTTGGAAGGATGCGAAGCCAAACACATGGGCAGTTGACTGCAGTAAATCAGCTGTACCATCACAGAACACACCACGCCCAGCTTTCAGCTAATGCTTAGCATCTCACTCTCAGCTCATGTCACTTCCACATCAACATTCCATGTTTAATTACTTCCTGTGAGGAGGGAGTGATCTGGGACTCTTAATGCAGCAGAGTGGCGACAGAGCTGTAAAATTTATAACCAGCTTCAGATGCTTTACGAATGCATTTTACTTGACATGCTAAGATGACGTGAATGATTGAAAACCTCCACAAACAAGAAACTCAAGCTGAGAGAGTGGTCTGCATTAGGCATTACTGGACCAGGCCCTGCTTACACCTGGTATTAACATGCATCTTGGGTGATCCGATCACAAGTGGATAGCCAAAACAGATTGCCGTTTACACAGTGTTAATCAAAAAATGTGTTGATTTTGTCAGCAATAATGAAAACAAGATGTTAAAGGCGCATTCTGATGATAATTAAACTCTTTTAATTAAAACATATTGTTGACATAAATATGATGCGAAAAAAATTATACTGCAAAACATTAACAGTGCACAAACAGAAGGAGAAACATCTAGAGAAACATCTGTTTTTAGAAGACAAAACATCTAGAAAGAACTGATTCATATAATCCAATAATCCAGTATGTTGAGGATTTCCTCACTTGAGCTGTGTGAACACAAAGAGCCAAATGCTGGCAAAATGAACGGCTTTACTTACAAACGGGTTAATTACCTCACTCAAACGCATCCTATTTATCCGAGATTAATCACCAAATTCACAACATACATGTAATATTGCAACTTTCATCTGCACAGACAATGAAGCAAATAAATAGGTGAACTTGAACATGCTAGTCAGAATGTGTAACTTGTGTTGTGAATACGTTGTTTCCGTAAAAAAAAAAAAAAACTTTCTACATGCAATAAAACATCCTAAACTGGATAAGACACGGAAATTTAATAACACTCTTTAAAGCATGAAGAATTCAGAATACAGTAACTTTAAGAGTAGATAATACTTCATTATATTCATTTATGCTATTATTTTAGGAGCTTAGGTTATCACAACAAGGACAGTTGTATATTGTTGTTTTTATGTTTGATTCATTTTTAAACTGATAAATGTTTCTAAAAGTTTCTTAATGTTTTAATATTTCATAAAGGTTTTGTCTGTTACAGTCTGAAACGTATTTGACATTTTGACAAATGTTATTTTTGTTGACTAAAATTATATGACACAACAAATTATTGACTATATTTTCATCAAAAGACTAAAACTATGACTCAAACAACCTAAAATGTGTAAAAATTAACACTGTGTTTACATCTGGTATTAACATGTGCCACAGATTTTTCGACCAGTCAGTTTTTTTGCATTTTATATACCTTACATGTTTTGGAATGCTTTGGAACCGGTTTCTAACTACATTTAGTTATGACTTGTGTTTGTATCACTTGTATCACACAGACTAGTCATGCATAGCCAGACCACTGACTATGGCAATGGGCCTGGGCCATATTGCAGCTTAAACTGGCAAAGAACTGCCCACTTAGACAGGAAGAGCTGTCTGACTGACAAGTAAAGCGATCTTTCCCAGTTTATTGTGTTATTGTGTGACATTTAGGGGTGGGGCTTAGACATAGATGGGGGGGGGCATTTAAATAATGCTGTGGCAGTTTCTGTGAGTGACTTCAAAGAAAACACAGAAAAAGAGCAGAAAATGGGTAGATAGTTTAAGTGAACAAAGCAGACTATAAAGTTCTGCTAGTGGATATCCAATTTCCTTGCTACTAAGTGCCTCAAATGAAACTCATAATATTTTTAAAAGATTTAATGTCACTAAACTGACAAACCTTGGTAAATCCATTATTTATTTCATCCTAAAGAGCATTCAATGTTTGAAGCTTGTATTTTGTAAGCACAACTTTTTGCCCGGTGGACAGAAAAAAGGGCTGTGTGCTTTTAATCTTGAACCAGTAAATCAGTTTAGCACTTATGAGTTTGAGAAAGTATTATCCAGCTTTGAGTGCAATATGCATCAGGTGCTTAGTGAACGGACTGTAGTGGTGTGTGCAAGTGCTGTCTGTGGTTATTTGAGACAGATGTTAAAGTAATAAATCACCCAAAAAAGGAAACTTTCTCATCATTTACTCACCCTCATGCCATCCCAGATTTGTATGACTTTCTTTCTTCTGCAGAATGCAAATGAAGATTTTTAGAAGAATATCTCAGCTCTGAAGGTCCATACAGTGCAAGTGAATGGTGACCAAAACTTTGAAGCTCCAAAAGCACATTAAGGCAGCATAAAAATAATCCATAAAACTCAAATGGTTTAATCCATGTTTTCTGAAGCAATCCAATCGATTTTAGGTGAGAACAGCCCAAAATATAACTTCTTTTGCACTATAAATCATGACATCAGCAGTCTCCTTGGCAATCATGATCTCAAGCTCGATTCCACTTCCTAGCGCCATCTAGCACTCTGTGCATGCGTCAAGCAATAGGAAGTTTAATCGAGCTTGAAATCATGATTGTGCCAAGAGCCTGCAATGGCAAGATGTACAGTGAAAAAGGAGTTATATTTTGGTCTGTTCTGACCCAAAACCTACTGGATTGCTTCAGAAGACATTGATTAAACCACTGGAGTTATATGGATTACTTTAATGCTGCGGTCACCCTTCACTTGCATTGTATGGACCTACCGAGCTGAAATATTCTTCTAAAAATCTTTGTTTGGATTTGCAGAAGAAAGTCTAACACATCTGGGATGACATGACTGTGAGTAAATTATGAGAGAATTTTCATTTTAGGATGAAATATTCCTTTAATATCAGGTGTAAAAACAAGCCCTCAGTTACACAATTATTGTTTGTTAAGTGCCTTACTGATGATAACAGTGATGATAGATTTAGCGAGTACACTTTACACACTGACATCAACTGTGTGGTGTTGAGATCTATAAACACCAAGAGAGATTTGTAATTTGTTTCAACATGTGATTTAAGGTGATGAAACAACGCTCCACATCCTCATTTAAATTTCACCTTCCTTCATAGAGTTTGTGTGTCAGTTCCTTTTCATCTTAGTGAGTGGCGTCAGTCAACGTGAGGTCGATTGTATGAATTCCTCTAAAAGCAAAAGCTCAACTGTGACTTCCTGAACTGCTCACTGAGCAGTGGAGGATATAGATACAGCTAATTACGGTCTCAGTGTGCGGTCTCTTTAAGTAGATGTGGCGACTGGTTTGTTCCGGTAAACACATTCCTGGTTGTGAGTAAACGGCATTCTCCAACCTCGCCTGTCTCACCTCACCCCGAGTCACTTCAGAACCCAACGGAGAGCAGATGCGTCTGTGTGCTGCACTTATCATTTATTCATTCACTTTCCACTGATCACTCTTGCAGTCATACACATACCTGAGTTACCGACACATTTCTGTTTTTAGAGTGGGGGGAATCCCGCCCATGTACTAAAAGCCAAAAACTTTTGATATCAATATTAATGTATATAATGTATATCAAAAATGGTGTTTTTTATTTTGTCAAACAGAGGAACCATTAGCCTATTTCAACCAAACTATTTAATATTTTTTTCCAAGTATATTCAAAATACTTCATGCAAGAAGTAAAATACAGCAAAAATCTAGTTAAATAATATCTAGACTTATTATTAATAACTTAATAAGTCATGACTTCCATGCTAAAAATTTAAACAAGAATGATATTTAAACATTTTCATTATATGCACCAATATAAGCATACATAATAATAAACAGCAATATTACCTACATATCTTTTACTAAAACATTATAATACATGAAAATGCCACCGAAGAGACTTCTGTGAACATTTTTGAATGATGATGCAAACGAATCAGCTTTGAATCGATTCAGCTTTAAATTGAATCGTGACACATTGACATTTTTGATCCAACTCAAACGCTATGTCTGCTAAAATCAGAAAAGCCAGTAAAACATCTCTGTCTTTACGCACTCAAACTTGCGAGTGGCAAGGAAAGGAAGGAATGTGTAATTAGTCTAATGACACACTCTTTAGGAAACTTAATGGCCAAAAAAAAGCACATCAAAATCATTGAGCGTGTTTACATGCACACATACTCGTATACGTACTGTATATATTAATTAAGTTGGACATGCATGAAAGTTGGGATGACTTGCTGTTCAGTAAGTGAGATGTTAATTCAGTATCCACTCTGCTGTATTCACTGAAGCACTGAGTCATACATTTTTGAACTGGCCTACTAGTCAAGCTGTACGTTGAGTGTGCAACCTGTGAAGACAGTGCACCTGTATGCTGGGTTGGAAACCTCAGGTTTTAATAGTGGGGTTTTCCTTATTACATGGCGTGTTGTTCTGAAAGCAAAAAGAAACAAATAAAACACGGAATGTAGGCTGTCATCCACGCAGCCTGACCAAAGCAAAGCGGGCGCGTTTACTCATGCAATTAACGGAAAGTGAAGCGCTGCCGGCTCGTGATGCGTGAATGGCTTGCACGTGCTGCACTGGTCTGTTGGGTATACTGCAGTCTCGTCAAATTTTTACTTTTTGTTTAGCCTCCCATTCAGCTGATGAAACATGCTGCGTGATCATGAGGAAGGATTACATCAAGATGTAGATTGGAATGCAGGTACGAATTTATATAAATGAAATAGTCTACTCCTCTCTCACCATTGCTGGCGTGCCAGTGATTACCCCTCTGCGTGCCCTTTTAACTCATTACATATGATTCAGAGAGCGTAACTCACAACTCGGGGTAAATATAATTTCTTCTGTCAATAGCGCTGTAGATTCAACAGTGGAACAGCAGTGGTGTAGGAAACACTGGCATATGGACACACTCACATGTTGGTGTAGCTATCATTATGAGGACTCTCCATAGACATAATGATTTTTATACTGTATGAACTATAGATTCTATCCCCTAACCCTAACCCTA
The DNA here is from genome assembly GCF_019703515.2 of Myxocyprinus asiaticus. Lineage (NCBI taxonomy): Eukaryota > Metazoa > Chordata > Actinopteri > Cypriniformes > Catostomidae > Myxocyprinus > Myxocyprinus asiaticus. The sequence goes on along the minus strand of NC_059358.1, from coordinate 32,425,062 downwards.
CACATAAACCTAACCCTCACAAAAAACTTTCTGCATTTTTACATTTTCAAAAAAACATAATTTAGTATGTTTTTTTAAGCAATTTGAATTATGGGGACACTAGAAATGTCCTCATAAACCACATTTACAGCATAATACCCTTGTAATTACCAGTTTGTAACCTAAAAACATTTCCTTGTAAACCACCCAAACCCGCACACACACACACACACACACACACACACACACACACACACACACACACACACACACACAACTACTCATACACATTCAAATGTGCACGTGTACATTTATGCAGCCAAACACATATGTAAACTTACACATGATACTGCACACACACAGTCGTATATAGGAAACGATGTAAACATATCCAACAAAGACGAGCCAAAGTGCAAACTTATGAACACACAGAAAATGCCATGTAACCCTAGATTTTTTGAAACTACAAGGTGTTTATCCACTAAGTCCTGTCCTACAGTCATTTGTTCAGTTGAATACAGTGCAGGCTATTCTCTGATAAAACTACACGTGCAAAGAACAGAGACAGAATGACTTATATTGGGCAAATATTTGGACACAAAGGAATAGTTTACTCAACTTAATATCATTCCAAACCGTATGACTCTCTTTCTTCCGTGGAGGGTGACACTTTTATATAGATGACTTTCAATAGAATAGTAATAAAATATCCAAAAAGACCTTTTCACAGAATTACCTGCACTCTTAGCCATTTTGCAATGACTTTAAGGTCAGTTTTAGATGTACCGAACCGAGTCAGTTCTCACAGCAGAGCAGCAGAGTGTAGTGACCACAAGTGTAGTTCATCACATTAACTAATGAAATACGGCACTACGTTTGACAACCAGACGTGTGCAAATACTTTGGGCTCTATTTTCATCAGAACGCTAGGCGCAGCGCAAAGCGCAACAACCGTGGGCTGTGTCTTATTAAATTTTGGTGAGAGCACTAATTGTTAGTACAATTTTCATGCCAATGCAAAGTACAAGTGGCCGTGGATGGGATTGTTTGCGTTGTCTGTGCGTATATGCGTGCAAAATATGGGTGTAATGTATGCTAATAAAGTCAGTCCCTCCAGAATTTCACGATCGCAAGAATTATTGAAAATTCAATCAATCTCCGCACTATTTGTGGTAACTTGCAATTTAATATAATTTCCGCCCAAAAAAATTGTTATTAAAATAAAATTGTGAATCTAAGGTATTCCCATCACTTTTCTCCCTGTTTGACAGCGGCAAAACAAGTGCTTGAAAAGCGTGAAGCAGTCGCGACATATCCAACTGCACAAAGCTGCAGTTCTAACATCTCCATATTAACAGAGTAAGCGTTTCCTCCTCGAATCCTCCTGTGTGTCACTGCGTGTCATTAACCCTGCATGTATGAACCAGCAATGGCCAAAAACATTTGCCATCACACGAATTTAATTAAATTAAAGTAAAACCGGATCGTTTTGCGTTCACTAACAAAAAACTTGTTTAAAATTTCACGGAACCACAGACAGCACACATACATCACAGCTAGAGTTTAATCTTCACTCTAAACGTGGCATGAGACACAAAAATCAGGAGAAAATGGCATTTCTATATTCACTTAAATTTCCCTTAGTTGAATAGTAAAATGTGATTACAATTTGAAGTGCTTTATACAGTACGAATCTGATAAATTGCAATATATGGTAAATATTTTGAAATATTACCCCCCCACCCCTCTGAATTTGCATAAAAGCTCAAATACATGAACTATGATTTTATATGTTTGTATAAGTCCATTTAGGCCCTGTCAGATTTTTTTATCAGCCAATATAATAATCTCAACAGGCCTAATTATTGAATCCTCATTTGTGTTTTTAGTTTACAGATTTATTATATGTCTATTTTAACCTTATAAAGGGTTTCTTGCATTGTCTGCAAAAAAATTTTAATACAAAAATAATCAAGTGTCTTCCAATAGCCATATTATAGGTTTCACCTAAATGTACGCCTATGGTATTTTTGTGAGTATTTGTTATTTTTTTGCTTTCTAACTGCATATTCAGTTATTGTGCATTAAAATATTTACATGTAATTGCATTTACACTATCATTGACACAAATTACACAGATATACAATGATCATTTGTGAGTTATTACTGCAAATCAACACAAAAAAATGCCGCAAACTGCGTCACAATATTTAAGAAAAGCCGCGGCAAATTCAGTCATTTTGGGACGCAATAATCAGGAAAAAGTGCTGCAAAATCCTGGTGGGACTGTGAAGTAGCGCAATTTGCTATTTTCCTGAGAAACAGGTAATTGCGCTAAGACGTTTGAGAAACATGTCTAATCTCAGCACAAGGTTTAAAATCAGTTTTTGCATTTGCAGTTTGGGGATTCCACTAGCAGATTATATTAAAGAGCTTATATTATACGTTGCAGTCCAGAGGCAGGAGGAGACACAAACATCCCCTTTAGTATTTCACCACAACAACATGACACTGGAAAGATGGCAGACAAAACGGGAGAAAGTTCACAGCTAGGACGTAGTTATTGCACAAAAGAACGTAAAACAAAAATGGTCCATATTTCTATTCTTCTAATGCATTACATATATCCCGTTTACACTACCAAATTCTTATAAATGGACAGTCTTCATTTATATTGAAGCTGCTTGACAGCGAATGGAATATATAATAGGACACAGACGGTGCAACAACTGGAAAAAAAACTCAGAATTAAACTGCACTTGACCCAGCCCATTAGCGCTTAGCATGCACAATTTTGCCAACCCACTTGCCCCTAGACTTAGCACATACTTAAACAAAAATATCAAAACTTCATGGCCGTGCCCACTGTCTTTGTGCATATGAAGATGGCTTTAGTATGTTACAGTATGCCATGGACAGCACTGGTTTAATTGCCACAATCAAGGAGAGATCAACATTGTCTTGCATTCAGGGAAGTTTGTTATCAGCTTGACCCTGACATCCAGCTGAGCAGGGGAAAAGGTTCTGATTTGTGATGTGTAAAATCAGTTTCAAGTTGTAAGGTCATAGATGAAACAGGCAAGAGAAATGGGTCACTTCACAGTGTTCCAACTCACCAACAGACGGTCTGAATGAAAGATTCAGTACTGCTCTGGGCAAACTAAGACCTTCTTACACGCCATCAATTATTGACATAGAAATAACAATAATGGGCACACACTCTTTGTTTCACTCTTAAAAGAGCCCATGAAATCAAATCAGAGTTTTGAAAGCATTTAAATTCCCTGATTTTAACAGTTTTTTTAATGACCATGGGAACCCTCCCAACTTTACTACTGTAATCATTACTATAATGCAAATAAATTATGATATATTATTTAAATTGCAAATTTTTTGTAATATTCTTTAATGTGTAATATTTTTATGTTTCAAAAATATCTAAAACAATTTTTTTGATTTTTGGGAAAAATGCCTCTTTTCTCGAGATTCACTCACAGGTCGTAAAACTGGCCAACGTATTGACCATTACATGAAAGTACTTATCGGATATTTGTATCAGTCAAAATTTCTATATCAGTACAACCTTAATACAACCCTTGAATGACATAAGAGTGGCAACTCTCACGGAAAAATATGTATTTCTTAATTTAAGATACAATCATTGAGAGACAGTCTTTTCGTATGAATTATGCAGAGATTAAGTATAACAAGAGGACACCATCACAAACCCCTCTGGACGTCAACTCTTTGCTTGATAGTATTAAAACATCCACAAAGTCAAGGAAGTGACGTAATTATGGGCAAGGTGAGATAGGATGACTGGCAGCTCTCTCTGTGTCTGCGGCCCTGTAATTTAATCTCTCTGTCACAGGGTGCAGTGTATTGTATGTTTCTTTTGAAAATGAGCATGGCACAGACAATGCCAAAAATAACTACCACACAAAGCCCTGACAGAAAACAAGTGACAGCGGCTGCACAGGCAGGGCGCTGGTGAAAGGATGAAGCGCTAGACTGTTCCAGAAGATGAAAGTGGGATGTCAAGGGGTCTCTGTAAGAGTATGGTGCCCAAATCACAGACGTATACTCACCCACGCACACATATACAGTACAAATCATCATATGCCACAATACTTTTGTTCAAGAAGTATATAATTAAACCACAGAGCACTTAATTATTGTGAATGTAAAACTCATATACAGAGGCCTAAATGCACCAGAGCAATCGTATGCAAGCAGGATAATCAAGAGGATTTTGCGGCAGGCTGGAGTAATTGCCGGCAAAACAGGAGAGATCGAGCTTGATTAATGAGGTATATACCTGACAGCGTTAACGAGATGGTGGATTAGCAGACTGGTGTAGATTTGAGGGGTTATAATAAGCAGAATGTCTTCGATTATTAGCTGTGGTGAGGGGTTTTATTCACAATGTTTTTTCCACAAATTGTTTGGCAAACATATCAAGCTGGCACTTTCATCTTGAGGGAGGGACAGAGTTATGGGAATGGAGACATGTTAGAGCTTGAGTTTATGAAAAAGACTTACTGTATATTTCCCCCAGGATATGCTGGTCTAATGAAGGAAATTTAGTTGTGTTAATACGGGCTCTACGACAACTGGTACTCTATGGAGACTATTGGATTAATTGCATTTTTCGTTGATTGGATGTACTATGTTGAGGGTAAAAAGTTGTGTTACTAAAAAGGCTTTATTTCACAAATTTAATAAAACTCAAGAAGGTTTATCATTTTCCGTACTACTTGTGAAGTACTCTGAAGTTGACCACTCAAAGGGCCCCATTAGTGTGCTCCTGAAATCGACCACTCAAACTATGATCTCACTCAGGGTGTGACTCACCACTATGAAAGCTAATGCAGTCCTCCCAACACACTGCGTTCTGTTGGGAAAACCTTCTCCAGTTTGTTTACAAGTTACCATGCAGACCTTTCTGACAGGCTGCTCTATGTGGAGATAACTGGGTATGGTTATATTAGAAGGTACATATAGGTTACAAGAGAGGCCTGAGACTTTTCCTTATAGCTGGCCAGTGAAAGGAGGTGCTTAACCTTCAGGAAATGTTGATAGTCAACCATAGGAGAACTAAATATTATATGATCTGTTTTATTCCCCATTAATTTTATATAAGGTTAACTTCAAAATTAGACAATTAACTGGTCTTCCCTCTATACTGTAGAAAGGGCCCATATAATGTTATTTCTTTGGTGTCGTAATAGTGGATTAGCACTGACAGGAAACTACACTCTGCAAACTCAATGCTCTTGTTCCCCTCAAGCATAGGAATCAAAACAACATCATGTTTACAAAGATGGCAGTGAGAGATATCAGCAAAGTTCCCACTGTATTCAAGGCAAGATTTTCCAGGACTTTCCAGGACATTTTGGGCCCTATTTTAAGAGCCCAACATCTCAAGCACAGTGCTATACGATACATCATAAGTTATTGAGCATGACCATGATGTTTTTGTATTTTCGTGCAACCCCAAAAAGCTGTGATTCAATCAAATAATTATATAGTCTGTATGTGCTGCGTGCTTCAGATTGCTCTGCTCTCTGTCAAACTACAGACACAGAGTGCTCATGATAATCATGATGCAGTGTTTGTGTGTGAGCAACCAGCTTCACACATACACGTGGTTGAATAATCATACTTGGACATATTGTGAATTTTATTTGATTAATTGTGCATTCAAACAATAATTTTTCATCCCAAATATGTAACATTCCATTATATTCTGCGTAATATAGGTAATGCCAGATTTATGACTGTATTCAGTAATACTGTCCGTGTTTTCTGCATACTATATGTGGTAACCGCGGTATAAGCGGGCTACGAGGTCCACATCGCCATACAACCACCTCGAGTGTGAATTCATTTTCAAAAAATCTGACTGTCTGCATTGTCTAAAGTTTACAACTTCAGATTTTTTATGGTTAACACAACAGCAATGTAGGAATAAAAAAAAAATCATATTTTGCACTATAGTAAAACTTAAACTATTTCCTTGAAGCAAAGCAGAGATGACAGCAGATGAGCAGAGAATGTACTGTACGTGACAGGGCTTCATTCATGACAGCTGATGTTGTTCCACCTGGTTAGTGTCACTACAGTGTTATTATCCGAAATATTTTCCAGGACAAAAAATTATTTTTCCAGGACATTTAGGTAATTTGATCATTTCCCATGACTTTTCCATGACTGGAAAACTGTATTGAAAAATTCCAGGTTTTTCAAGAGGTCTGGTCAGGTCCATCTTCCCAGTGAGATCTGGGACCAAGAGAATGTGAAGGCATGACAGGGCTTTAAATAACTCTCTTAATCTGTGATTTTCGGCTACGACAGTTTTAATGTCAAAGATGTGCATCAGTGGAAATATTGCAAATATTATGCAAAGTCAGATCCTATCTTAATGTTCATGTACACTCAGATAACAGTTTGGACATTAGAGTACCAGTACACTGTCAAATCAGACAGCAAATTAATAGGCCTAAATGGTCTTAATAAAGCAATAAAGGGCTCCAGACTGCGACTAAATGGTTGCATTTTGCGACCGTTTTTCCAGTCAGCGCGACTAAGTTTTGTTACATGTCGCACCGGTGTGACAACAATGTTGGCCAACTCTCCCTCTTTCTGTCTCTGTTTATGCGCTGCCGTTTTCTATTAAGCAATATCAACCGGCAAACGCATCAAATGCAGAACGAAAAAGCACTATCCACTACCTGGAACAATTATCAGCACGGCTCAATGGACAGAGCAGTGGGAGCACAGAACAAGTGCGTTCAATCGTGGAATGTTTGTGCAAGAACCAGTGAGAAGCATTTACAGTTTTACATCAGGGTATATGGTCTTGTTCACCTCTGTTAAAACTATACAAATAATAATAATAATAATAATAAAAAAAAACTATGGTAAATTTCTATAAGGGCAAATGCAAAATATAATCAATGGCTTTAAAGCCTGGACCTTTGTGAAATATGGACAGTTAGTTTTCCTTCTGTGTAAAAATCTGTTCTCTTCAAATGCTCTATGATTGCAGAAAAATATAATTGGTTTTGTTTGCCTTCAAATTTCCAAGAATCAACAAAAACCTGATGAAAGGAGTCCCGATTTAATCACACCATCAGAATAATTTAGCCCTATATAAATTAGGTAACTTTTTACCTTTTATAGATAGTCTTCTTGCTGTTAATACCAGTCAATTTACATCAGCATCCTAACTCAAAATCAATGCCTTACTGTTGAACGAGCATTTCTGTTGGGCAAAATATTCAATATTATTGGTAATTGGATTTATTTTTGTAATATAATAATAATATCACTTTTATTATTTTGAAAACTGTTTGATCTGATAATTTTATTCATTTCTGACTCGTATGAACTGATTCTGTATTTTTGTGTGCTGTCTGTGTAGACTGATTATAATCACCTCCATGCACACACAGCTAACAGTGCTATCTAGAACTTACAGTAGAGCTACCCTTGAAGATGATACATATAGCTGAGGAATGGAGAGAAGATAGAATGCTGGAAAAAATGGATGGGTGCAATTGGCCAGGATGAGCCTTGGATAAGTTCTGTCCAGAAATTTACAAAATTAAAGTCCCAGCTAACTAAATAATCCAACAACTCACAACAAAAGAAGTTAAAATGTTCTTGGTTGTTTGTGCATGTATAGAGAGGGAATTTAATGTTTTTTAATGACTGACAATTCTAGAACTTACTTGACTGTAAAAATAAAGTAAACATTTTGTGCATTGTAGCCATGGAGCCAAGGTTAACAGTCCAGTCCCAGAAGGCATTACAGGTCCTATTTACAAAAAAGAAAACAGTCTAAAGTGTGTGGCCCCTGGTCTTACACGCCAATAACAATAAGCTGACTGCACAACATTATACAGTAATAGTGAGTATATCTGGGTGAAAGGGCACAGACACAGAAAAATCAAAGACAAAAGAGAAACATGAGTGTGAGATGGAAACAAGAGAAACAAGGAGTGAGAAATGGAAACAAGAGAAATTAAATGAAAGCCAGAGGAAGATAGAGCTCTGAGCTCTGCCAACAAATTTGCTTTCCATTAGCAACATGTCGATATTGTCATAAAGTCCATATATTTATAAAAAGATGGGCACCGTGAAGTAATTTACTGACAATAAATAGTCAACACATCTTTCTATTTCATTGTCCCACTGATGGTACACAAAAAAATAAGATGCTATTTGCACCCTTAATCCACCACTCTATTTTTTTCCTCTTCAGGAAAGTCATTCAAACGTAATAGTGGATTTTTTCTTTTGGTCTTGGAGCAACTGGGTAAGTGTAAATAATATTTGTTGTGATCTCCCATTCACTGCTGTCGAAGTTTGCTCTGCAATCGTTTACTTCCGCGTTCCAAAACCCGGAGTGTGAAAAAGGTCTATGGTATATGCTATTTACACCCCAGTGCAAATAGTGGCAGATATTATTTTCACCCCAACCCTGGTGCAAATAATGGTAGATACTAATTGCATCCTGGTGCAAATAATGCCAGATACTATTTGCACCCATATTTAAATATTAACATACAGTATGGGCATCACTGCAGTGTGTTTATTGTGTTTATTTGGAGTCCCACAGACACACTACATTGACTCTTAACCCTAAACCTAACCTTAACCTTACCTTAGAAAAAATAACCTTGGTTTTTCGACAGTAACCATAGTCTCACCATAGTATTTTGTTGTAAATTTACAGTAACCACAAATTTAACCATGGTTACTATATAACCACCATTTTAGTGTAGTAACACCATGGTTAATTGCATTTTTCTGCAAAAAAAAAACAAACATGGTTACTACAATATTAGTAATACAATGATGCAACGTACACACAAGTGGTGCCGAGCTGTGGGAATGAGTGCGTACGACAGACCCCACCTCTGCATCAAACCCTTCTCTATACTCCCCAACATTCACTGTGACCAAATCACTGCGATGAAATCAACATTTATATTCATTTTTATCAACTATTTTAAGTAGTATTAAAGGAAATATTACGAGTGGAAACAGGAAATTGAATGAGAAAAAGAGTGGGACAAAAAGCGTATTCAAACTGCGGTTGCTGGGACAACAATACACATTCACATGCCATCTTTACACCCCATACCACTGCAGCGGCATCTATTGTTTAGTCTGTCGTTAATTTCTGTGTTTCCACCAGACTACTGGGGTGCAAACAGCTGGTCTGTGTTGCAGATGCGATTTACACCTTGGTAAAAATAATACATACTGCACAATGTCCTGTCCATTTTTTGAACAAATCGGTTGACTGACGTGATTATTTTCAATGAATCAGTCCAACCGATTGGCGAATCAGCCTGAATTAAACACATGAATCATGGACTGAATTGAACAGACTGCCTTACTGAATCACTGAACTGTTGTCATGTCCGACTCAAAATTAGCCTAAAAACATTATTGTGGAAAGCAATGTTAGAAATGCTCATTTGTAAGGTTGGTGAAACTTAAATCAGGCTTATTATGGGTAATAACATGTACACTACCATTCAAAAGTTTAGGGTCACTTACTCATTCTTTATTTTATTTTATTTTTTCACATTTTAGAATAATAGTAAAGTCATCAAAATTATGGAATAACATAAATGGAACTTTGGGAATTATGTTGTGACTAAACAAAATTCAAAATAAATCAAAAGTGTGTTATATTTTAGCATCTTCAAAGTAGTCACCCTTTGCCTAGAATTTGCAGACATGTACTCTTGACATTTTCTCAACCAACTTCTTGAGGTATCACCCTGGGATGCTTTTTAAACAGTATTGAAGGAGTTCCCATCTATGTTGGGCACTTATTGGCTGCTTTTCTTTATTATTTGGTCCAAGTCATCAATTTAAAAAAAAATAAAATAATTAATTACATTGTAGTTTTATAATGAAATAAATTAATATGGTGGCACAATTATATTTTTGTCTACAAAACCAATTTCAAACATTTAAGCATACACCTTCAGATCAAAAGATTTTTAAGATCATGAGAAACATTTCAGTCAAGTGTTTCAAAACTTTTGACCGGTAGTGTACATCAATCACTATGTCAGTGTGTTACTGCACAATAATAAACTGCAACAAAGACAGAAAAGACAAAGAAAGTGCAAAAAAAATTAAATAAAACGGCATGCTTTTTCTCCCAGATGCAGTCAGTGCTGTCTCATTTGGTATACATTTTAGATGGATAGCTAGCTAGCGGCTACCGAGCCTCATTGCCGGTTTCCATGACAGCAGAGGTAGGTAGTAACGCGCTACATTTACTCCGTTACATTTACTTGAGTAACTTTTTGGGAAAAAATTTACTTTTAGAGTAGGTTTAAAAGTGGGTACTTTTTAATCTCACTCAAGTAAATTTCTAATGAATTTTTTTTACTTGTACTTCTTTACATTGGGTGGGGTTACTGTTACATTACTGGGTTTAATTTTAATCTATGTGTAATTTATTGAGAGATTATTGAATGGGACTTTTACAAGAGCGGAAGTTCACACAGCTGTGCGCGCTAAGACAGTGTCACAGACTGTCACTCAATCACTGCAGCAGCATCAAACTCTTCAATGTGAAACACTTTCTTCGCTCCGCACAGTGAAAAAAGAATAGTTTTGTCATGCAATGCCTTCATTTAACACCAAGACAATCGTATATTTCAAGATTAAAATCACAGCTCCAATTTAAGGCAGCACGCTTAGGTAAGTTTTGGATCTAATCCTAACGCGGGCTTTTTCTGTGTAATGAGATGGTCATCACATCGCTTCTGAAGAAACTGATTTAACCACTGGAGTTTTATGGATTACTTTTATGCTGCCTTTATGTGCTTTTTGGAGCATCAAAATTTTGGCCTACAGAGCTAAAATATTTTTCTAAAAATCTTAATTTGTGTTCTGCAGAAGTCAGTCAGTCATACACATCTGGGATGGCATGAGGGTGAGTAAATGATGAGAGAATTTTCATTTTTGGGTAAACTATCTCTTTAAAGTGATAGCTCAGCCATAATTTAATATTCTGTCATCATTTCTCTACCCTCATGTTGTTCCAAACCAGTGTGACGCAGAATGTTAGGGACTGACAGTCTCAGTCACCATTCACTTTCAATATATATATATATATATATAAACATTCACTGAAAGTAAATAGTGAAAGTAAATAGGCAAACATTCTGTCTAATATCTCCTTTTCGTGTTGCATGGAAGAAAGAAAGTCATATGGGTTTGGAACAACATGATGGTGAATGAAAACAGAATTTCCGTTAATAATAATAATAATTCTGTAATACATGTTAAATGTGTATTATGTAATGGAATATAGGGGAGTAAACATCTATTTTGTCTTTTGTGAAAGTAACGAGTTACTCACTACATGATTACTCTTTTAATTGGATACTTTCTTACTCTTACTCAAGTAATTATTTATGTTAGTACTTTACTGAGTAATTATTTTTTTGAAGTAAATGTACTTTTACTTGAGTACAGTTTTTGGATACTCTACCCACCTCTGCATGACAGTAGGGTGAGGTAGCCGCTAGCCTGCTAATACTTCCTAACAGGCTGATTTCATGACTGTGATCCTGTTAGCTATCTATGTTGAAATTTTTTTCAATAAATATCTATATAATTTTATTGCCCAGCCCTAATTAGAGTTATAAGAGAACTAACATTAGATTACATGAAAAGGCAAAAAATGCAGCAGTATGGAATAAATTATGAAGACAATCCACATAAGATCAGATAATGATCTTTTTAAAAGGGATACAAGGCAGTGATGCAGCAATATAATTTGATGCAAATGAACACTTCCTCACTGCTGGTTCAGGATTTCGTCCTCCAGTTCCTTCAGCGTTTAATGTTGGTGGTCAAACAGCTTTCTGTGCTTTAGCACCACCTGTTGGGCTTGTTTTGGTAACTGTAACGGCTTCTGACACGTGATCCAAAGCTCAGATTTTATTGGTCAGGGTATTTCATCGCCCGGCAATGAAAAAAAAAAATTACTCACTCGCCATAAAAAAGCCTCACTTTGTCAACGCGCGATTCGGTGCAAATGTTCACTCCAGGTAAGAATGGCTGATTAGGAATCCATTGTTTCAATTAAAAATGTTGATTGTGGCAAGTGATTGGAGCAAAAATTTGCGTTTGGTGTGCAAAGGCCTTTATTCACACAGTGTTGAAAATTCCACCTTCGCTTTGCAGATTGGAGTCAAACCTGGGGGCAAGCCTCAATTTAATGAGATGGGGTCCTGAATTATGCATCAGGAACTGAAGACACTCAAAAACAAAAAGTGCTGCATGGCAGATGCATTTCTATCTGATTTGCAATGAATGGCTGGAGATGAGCCACCGACAGAGCTTTGATTGATACTGATGTTAGGTGAGCTCTCAGAGGCACAAATGACTAATATGCTGTGCAAGAATCATGGGTGCTTCTGGGCTAGACAAGTAGAGCAGTTTCTAATGGATCAGATGCTTGGAAATTGCTTCATAGGTTTGGTGTTTATGACTATATTAAAGAAATGTTTTCCTTTTGTGATAAACATAAAATTTCATCATACTTGTTTGAAACAATAAGAGTAAATTATGAGCGACTAGTAAATTATGGAATTTTCCTTTTTGGGTGAACTATTCTTCTAAGTATGTCATTCTTTTTCCCATTACTTGGAAGATGAGGCATAGTGGCATGCAAATTGCATTTAGAACAGATTTTTTGGGTGTGTTTGACGTATTTATCTGATAGCAAAATTCCTGATTGCATAATAATAAAGAAAACTGAAAAAACAGGGAGACAAATGCAAGCGGAACTCTAATGATTTACCTCTCTAGCAGTGAAAATGATATAAATGCACAACAGTAGGAAATTTACACCACATCAGATCTTCATATCTGCTGTTAAAAGCAGGCACGATGCCACCAATGAAGTTTTGTTTTTGTTTTCCCAATTTGGAATGACCAATTCCCAATGTGCTCTAGGTCCTGATAGAAGTGTAGTGAATTGCCTCAATCCGTGTGGCAGAGGACAAATCTCAGTTGCCTCCGTGTCTGAGACAGTCAATCCATGCATCTTATCATGTGACTTGTTGAGTGCGTTACCGCGGAGACATAGTGCATGTGGAGGCTCACGCTATTCTCTGCGGCATCCACGCACAAATCACCACACGCCACACCGAGAGTGAGAACCACATTATAGCGACCACGAGGAGGTTAACCCAACGTGACTCTACCCACCCTAGCAACCGGGCCAATTGGTTGCTTAGGAAGCCTGACTGGAATCACTCAGCATGCCCTGGATTCGAACTTGCGACTCCAGGTGTGGTAGTCAGTGTCTTCACTTGCTGAGCTACCCAGGCCCCCAGGTTCTCTTGTTTTGTTTCTTTATGACAAATAAACATCCCGCTGGGATCTGTTCAGACTCTAATAACAATTTAATTATGTTAGGATCAGTAACATCTCCTGTTATGACTGTGTAGTGTGTAGTGCTATTGAGCTGGCATTTCAAAGAGAAGTTCAGAATGCAAAGAGGCTTATGTTGAGAAAAAGCCTGAAGTTTCTCAGAGGTTGTTCAATCTCAGCTGGACATCTGTCTTCAGTAACTTTCAGTCTTGCAGCTCTTATCACAAGGCAGACACTCCAGCTTTTACCCAATGAAGAACACCACAAAATCTTCTCTGTACCTCCATCTGCATTTAAATACACATTCAAATAGGCATGTGAAATGTTTTGTCTTCAGTGCCTTCTAGATTATGAAAAACTCAAGGCAAAATAAATGTGGCAGGTTTGACAGCTCACAGAAAGTTTCACAAAAAAGACTGAGAGCACCTGGCATGTTGGAGTGAGTAAAACTGAGTGTGCATAATCTCTAAAATTGTCTCTATCGCTCCACACACTATCGCAACTCGTGTTACACCATGTAGTCTCAAGATTTTTAGGCTCTGTTCTTTAATTTGTTTTTAAATCCGTTTGCAGTATCTGTCCCCTACGTCTCCAACTGTTTAAAAAAAAGATTGGTGGTGATAAATAGGTGCATCCCTGTTTTAAAGGCATGCTATTATGTGGAAAAGCAAAATATACAGTCATTTTTTAAATATATTTAAAGGTAAACAAAGATCTTAGGCCTAAAAGGAACACAAACGGATATGTAAGACAGAATGTTAGTCACCATTCACTTTCATTGTATGGAAAAGAGATGCACTAAAAGTGAATGGTGAATGTGGGGATACCAGCTGCTGGATACTAGCTATGCTGGCCTTTTCAGGAGGAACATTTGGCACCAACCAAGTGTATTTGTGCCTGAATTATTCCTCTAGCAGGAGACTGCACAGATGTGCAATCTTTTACTCATGAGATGCTGTGGAGCTCCAACTGAGAGTCTGCCAAACGCTGGTGCTACAGCCTCCAAGAATCAGTGCCAGCCAAACTGAGAGCGCTTAGATTTACAAATGCATTAGCATTAGTCTTGGAGCTCTGCGCTTTTAATGTAGAATATGTAAAGAAAGCTCTTCAGTGAAGTATGTTTTCAGATGGTGGGCAGGATGGCACAGTGGATATTGGATTTTGGTAAAATGGCTTTGACTGATCCAGTTATGGCAGATTTGTGAAAAGACATCAACAGGGATGCAGACAAATATGATGAACTGGAAAATATGACATCACTCAAATACACGTACTTGAACTTCAGATTTGACATTTTCTTTGCAGTGCTGAGTAGTGCAAGGAAGATTTACAGATTCTGACAAAATGTTGGAGGTTCCTTTCTAAGTTAATTCCATGAAGTATGGTGGTGTGAAGCTTTTTCGGTTTACAGTTTTTCAAAGAGACATGAGCACTGCTTCCTGTGCATTAACCATTTCTGACCCTCATCCACTCTACGGCCTTTCCCCTCCTTGTAAATCTCTCGGTATGGATTCAGACTGTCTGAAAACCATATCCCCTCCCTTTGTTCTGCTGACATGGTCCTGCCAGTCACATTTCAACACACACTGACTCATTTGAGCTGAGGGGAAAGACAATAAAATCATCCAAGCTGAGGAAAAGCAACTATGTTTCTTTGATCCAGAGTAGGGATGTGCAAATCTACATATTTTCTAAATCAACAACTCAGTGGTTTGTCTAAACAATTAATCGTCTAGTAGGTCTTAAGGAAGCCCAATATAATTGCCTGATTTAGCGCAATGTCCACCACACTCCAATCAGGTGCGCCTCATATTGCGCTTCACAACAGCTAAAGATTAGGGATTGGAAATCTTAAGGAATTTAACAGTTCTGATTCTAATTGCTTAACAACTTCTGTTCCTTAACAGTTCCATGAATGATTCTTTTAATACTTTTAGGAAAGAAATATTTGGAAATGAGAAATGCAATACTTATTGGATTTGCTGCTACAAAATCATGAACTCATTTCATATTTTAAGAGAACAGATTCTTGCAAATGGTGCTTTCGCAGACTTTTTAATTAATATATTATATTAATTCGTTCATTTTTATATACCACTAGGTACAACAAAACTCAAAATGTGTATCTTTAACAACACATTGTCATATCATCAACCATCCAGTAATGACTTAATTCTTGGTCCGTTTCAAGTCGGACATGACGAAAATGAATGACTTGCAGTTCATTAAGTTCTTGATTCATTTATAAGAACAGGCTGATAAAAGTCATTTGTTTGGTAGGAAGTGCAGTATACAGTATTTTGGGCTGTCGAGTAATAAGAACCGTATCATAAGAGTTATTCGTTCAGGAATCAAACTACATTGGTCATGCTTCAAATACATTTTCTATTTAAAGTGTTTTGCAGCTTTTGAGAATTGTAACCATTCGTTGCTTGATTTCAGTGTATAATTTATACAAAATTTTATACCAGCTTTGTTTTTCACTATATGTGAAGTTGACCGTTTAGTCTACATTTACTGGAAGAACAACTATGAAGTAATTCACAAACTAAGTAATTAGTTTGTGGACAACATAAAAAACAAGGCATGCAGTTGATCCACCCAAAATAAGTATTTTAATACAAATTGTATTAATCGAAATTAATCGCAATTACAATGTCGGGAAATAATCGTCAATTATGATTTTTTTGCATAGTCGTGCAGCAGTCATTTGTTCGGTAATCGGACTACACTAGTCACACTCTATGTTTCTATAGATTCAAAAGAGCCATTTCATCAGAGAAATTCATTCATGAATCGGACTACACTGGCTGTGCTATATATTTCGTGTGGTAGAATTAAAAGAATCATATCATAAAAGTTATTTGTTCAGGAATCAGACTACACTGGTCATGCTGTTTGCTTTATGCTGTAGATTTAATAGTAGTGTTACACTGCCGCTGAATGCTAGCACAGGAAACACTGTCAGAGTATTTAAGCATATAGTGGCCAACCGCAAAACAATAATCGTTCGAGAATTGTTAACGGAACCGAAAGTCATGAAAATGATTTGGTTTTAATATTTGTTTTTCTCTGTTCCCAACCCTTCCAAAAATGTCCATCTGCATGCATACACAGACCAACATTTTAAAAAAGATCATAATTTTTTTAATCACACTAAAACTATCATTGTCCTCACACTGCTCACAACAAGACATTTTAAGTCAAACAGTAATTGTCTTGGACATGAAAATGATTGTTGAAAATGATTAGTGAATTTTTTACATTTGTTCCAGTGGCTTTACTTTAAATGGGATTAGCACAGCACACTGACAACAAATTCTCTCCAAGAAGTTGTGTCTCTAAATACATGTTCATTAAAGCACAACTGCAAAAAATATAAAAACTAAAGCAAAAATTTGAAAACAAAAATCAACATAAATAGTCAACCCACTAATCGACTAATCGTTTGGTGGACGACTAGTTTACCATCCAAACTCATCCCTAATCTAAAAATCAGATCTCTAAAGAGAATGGCCACTGGAAGTCAAAGAGAGTATTTCAGAGATGTCACACAGGCTCTAGTGAGCGGCTGACTTTGTAGGAGTAGCAGAAATCTTCCTCAGGCAAGAACACAAACATGGCAGTTCAGTCCCAGTGGTCCCTGAGAGGCCAAGCAGGAAAATTCTGCTCACAGAAGACTCCTTGTGTCAGCTCTGAGACTGAGGCCCTGACCCAATAAAACTACCGCTTTCAGAAATACAAAGGCAACAGCAACCTTGACTTTATAGCTTTACTTGATGCATTTTTATGGAAAACTCATCATGTATTACTGCATGGTTACAACTTTCTGAAGAATTTGTTGATGGTGCTTGCCTGGGCAAATGTTTATGGTTTGTTGAAATCCCTAAATATGAGCAATAGCAATAGTTCAGTAAACACCTTAACAATCGCTGATATTACAGTGGCAAGAAAAAGTATGTGAACTAGGGCTGGGCAATAAAATAATCTCGATATTTATCAGATAAAAAAATCCGCGATATCGATGATAAGCTTTTGAGTAATTTTCAATGTTTAGCATATGTTCTACATCTAGACGATCAGGTGCGTGTCGCTATAAACGCAACCAGTTCGGTTTTCTCAGACTGTATGAAATTGCTAACATTAGCTGCCTTGCTAACAATTAGGCTACGCTGGTCACCATGGACCCTGAGATGAACCTGAATTGATTCCATCCGGACCGTAAGACTTCATGATGACAGTTGCGCCCTCTCATCGTCTCTAGTGAGCAGCGTGACAAAACAACAGTGCTATGTACACCAGCTCTGATCTTTCTGCACTGTATTCTTGAATATTTTTCACTAGCACTGAACACGCTTCATTTATGTCTTGTCCTGCTCCGCACGCGTTGCCTCTTTTCCCCGCGTGAGTAGACATGAGATGCCACATAAGTTAACGTGGTTCCAAAGTGCCTTTAGACCATAACATTTTTTTCTTTCTAAATTTAGCTTTATTTATCAGCATGTTACGAGCCTTTAATAATAAACACATCGATTTTTTTTCTCATTTTGTGAAAATTAATCAAACGTCATCATCTCTGGCATGGATGACAAGGAAAGACAATTAAATTACTCGATGGTAGCATAGTCTTTCTCACTTTAATGAAAATATAAAAATGGTCCATTCAAACTTTTAGGTTTCAGACGACGAACCGCTACTCTGTCATTCTCCTGTAAAATCTCTTGATTTAATTTTGAATTCATTGTTCCCTCAATGATTGCAAGTTGTCCAGCCCCTGATGCAGCAAAGCTTTCCCAAACCATGATGCTTCCTTCACCATGCCTCACAGTTCAGATTAGGTTTTGGTGTTGGTGTGCAGCACGTTTTTTTCCCTTTAAATATAGTGTTGTGTGTTTCAGCCAAAAAGTTCACAAACACAATGTAATCACAAACTTGATATATGCAGCAATGTTTTCGTTTTGTTTTTTTCTTTTGTTTTTGGAGAGCAGTCATTTTCTCTGTGGTGTCCTCCCATAACACCATTCTTGTTCAGTGTTTTTCTTAAGCCACTTTCACACATGCAACCTGGTAAATTGCAGTAAAATTGTTGTATTGCCTTTACTGGTAAATGTACCACATCTGCTATTCACACATGCAATGGTTTCTGTCTTTTTCCATTTTGTGACCATGCACACATCAGCACCAAAATGCCATTAAACTCTGAGATATATTTAGCAATTTTATCAGTTGACAAATTTCTTCATTTGCTCGGATGATGAGAAGCACTTTAAGCATGGATTACACTACACTAATTTTAAAATATAAAACAGAATCTAAAAATACTAGGTAGCACACATTTACCAACTATGTAAATGGCTACTGACAAGAACTGGGCATCACACACTAAATGACATGGAAACACACTTCCCCCAAGAGCCTTCCTCCCATTCTAGGAGATGCATGACAGATGTAAACAAACATGGATGTATGGGAGTGCTGCCATTGATGTTACTGCTTCTCTTTTCCGAGTCTCAAAAGAAACGGGTCATGCACATTTGAGTGCTGTCTTGAGTGGAAAGATGGAGACTACAACGGAAGTTGGAGGTAAATGGTGTTAAATGTTTTCTCCACTTTAAACGCTTGTTCGCCATCTCCATTTATTCATGGTCCAGTGTTGTGGCCGGGTGCATTTGATCTTCATTGGCTGCTTACCACATGACTTCAGATTTGAGTCAAAGAGCATCATACACTACATGATCTCCTCTATAGTCGGCTCTGAAATATAAATAAAAAATGTATATCCTCCAACTAAATGGAATAATTTCACAATCTGTCCAATTTTAAGACATTTTTGGACTCCAGAGTAACTAAATAATGTCTGTCTTATGTCACTGCATCCTGACCTTGTACATGCTCAAACCGTTAATCTTACGATTCTGTTCATACAGAGCATCAAATCTGAACTTTTCAGGTATGTTACAACTTCTCGTTCAGCAAAATAACCAGGGCAAAATATACTGGCATCTTTGAATGGGTTGTGTTCACACATGACCTCTAAACTTAAAATTGCAGTCAATTTTCTGGAAAAGGCTGTATGTGTCAACGCAACTATTGCTGGCACATGATCAGAGGCTTTAGCCAGTTTAATAGGAGATTTTTGCAGATCTTTTGCTGTTACCCTTGGGTTCTTTTTCACTTCCTTTAGCACTGCACATTGGGCTCTTGGGAAACTAGCAGGTTCCTTTTTGTAGGAAAAGAAGCAACAGAGCTGAATTTTCTCAATTTTTACACAGTTACTGTGGACTGGTTAACATTCAGGTCTTCAGAAATTGTTTTGTAGCCTTTTCCAGCTTCATGCATCTCTACAATTCTTCTTCTAAGATCTAATGACATTTGTTTTGATTGGGGCATTGTTCTCATGCTTCTTGAGGAGTTCAGACCCAGACTATACTGTTTTTATAGGGGAGGGCACCTCTACAAACCACACTAAAATCTTAGCTCATTGGCTGTAACACCTGCCTCCAAATTGGTTCATTAGAAGTTGTTAGCCCAGAGTTTCACATACTTTTTATACCCTAGACTGTGAATGTTTAAATTGTACATTTAGTATTGACAAGAAGAAATGCAATTATTTGTTAAGCAGATTGTGTTTGTCATTAGGATGTATCAGACCACATTTTATGAATAATTAATGCAGAAATGCAAGTAATTCCAAAGAGCTTACATACTTTTACTTGTAACTGTAATTACTTTACATACATTTCTCTAAATCTAATTTTCCCAAAATTTTAATTGGACTTTTACATATATAACTTTGCATCACCACCAAATGCTTCACGTGTTTAAACTAGAGAAAAGAAAGTTTGATAGACAGACGGACAGACAGACAGATAGACTGACAGATGATAGATGAATGGATAGATGGATGGATGGAGAGACAGATGTCACGGTCCTGTCACTCTGTGTTTTTATCTGACAGGACAGTGGCATTATCGTCCCATGTCTGTCTTGTGTTTCGTTGTCTGTCTTTGTGTGAGCACACGGTTTCGAAAGTATTCCCTGCCATGCGCTCTTCGGTCTGTCTTGTTTCATGTCGGGAACACGGTGTCTGGATCCTGACTTCCTGTCTGGTTCGGTTTCGGTCTGTGTCGGGATCCAGACACTCGTGCTCCATGTCTGTCTGTTATTGACGTGGGTGCATTGCGCTTATGTTATCTTGGTAGCATGCACTCGCGTCAATAGTTTGTCTGTCTATCGTGAACACGGTGCGCGTTGTGCTGTCTTCATGTTGTGCTGAGGTTCGGTCACTTCGGTCTAAGGTGTCGGGTGTGTGTGTGGCCGAACTCTCGCACAGGTGTCCTGTCTTGTTTTTGTTTCCTGTTGCATGCATCAAATGGCGTTTGCCTCGTGATGTACGCTTGGGTTTTGTTTACTGTGAGAATGCGTGGCATCGCTTTGTTTGGCATTGCTACGCATTCTCTTGTCTTGTTTGTCGGTTGGCATGGGTGTATATTGCCTCATTGTCTTGGCAATTTGCGTTCATGCCATTCGGGTGTTTTGTTGTCTTGTGAGAGCACGTGGCTTTGTTTTGTTTCTGTATCGCCGCGTGTCTCTCTGTCTTACGTCATACCCAGCCTCCTTGTTTGCCTATTATTGGTTTATTAGTCACACCTGCCCTGTCTTGTTAACCTGTTGATTTCTCTCTCTATTTTAGTCTCCTTGTGTTTGCTGCCCAATGCCAGTTCGTCTTGTTTCCAGTCTTGTGTGTTCAGTCTTCCCTGTCGGTCCTGTTTCCCCCACCTGGTTCCTATTTCGGTCCGGTCGGTCCTGTTTCCCTCTGCCCCAGCCTGGATTACCCTTTTTCCCCTTCGGGGTAGTTTATGTTTGATTTTCCCCCTTGTGGGAGTTTTGGTTTGTGTTTTTGCCCTTGTTGTTATTAATAAATTCCCTTTTATTTTTCAACTCTGCGTTTGGGTCCTGCCTCCTGCATTTCGTGACAGACAGACAGACAGACAGACAGACAGATAGATAGATAGATAGATTATACAGTCAACAGTAGTATTTGCCTGTTTAATGAAATGTTCTACTATTTTATGGGATGTAAGTTTGCTAATTATCACATTGTGATAGCACATTTCCTCACAGGCAAGGCAATGACAGTGAGGCAAAATTTGGCTATTTATTTTCTGTGTAGGTGTCTTTGTTTAGTAGGTCTAGTGTATGATTCTTTCACACAAATAAATGCGTGTAATGAGGACAGCAATAAAATGGTTCCATTTGGTTGTTGAAATGGAAAGACTCTGGCAATCAAATGCAGAATCCTGCTTGCATTTCAATGGTAACTTGAAAAATGTAATCTTCCTGAAATATTATGTCTCATTATGTTGCATGATTCACATTGAGTAGAATTAGCCATTAACAAAGCCCTAACAAGAGTTTTGTCCTGTGTTACACCCCCTACAAATAACAGGCAAAACTCTGATTCCCTAAATTTAGTAATAGCTACATAACATCTAGTACTTTGACAGAGTATTAAAGTGCATTCTGGTTTTGCACTTATAACCAGGGACTAAAAACTGTTCAAGGAACGGAAACCGAAAACAAAAATTTTTTTTAGCAGAAAGTAATTAAAAACGGGAACAGTGATTTTCAATTGTTCCAGAGTAAAAACTTTATTTTTAAATGCTGGTAACCAGTTATAACCGGTTAATTTTGTTGGGAAAGGGAGACTGACTCTTTTTACATTATTTAGCATAATGCTTCATAAAAATGGCCAGTCGCTGCTCAGCTTTTTTTGCTGCAATTATCTGTTTCCATATAGCAACTTCTCTAATTGGTGGATCTTTCATTAGGATTATGGGTATTGGGGCTGTCAAATGGGCTGAAAAACTAAATTAGAATGTATACTTTAAATATTACAAAAATTCAAATAAATTAGAATTTTAAAATCAACAGATTTGTAAATTTACATTGTTTCCTTAGTCCACAAGAGGGTGCAATGAATTCATATAAACCATCCAGCACCGTGTTAAATTATTGCAAAGAACATTCCTGTCTGTTAAAAAAGAGCCTTTTTTTATTATTATTATTTTTTCCCCTTTTTCACCCAATTCCTAGTGTGCTTTTAAGTCCTCGTGGTTGTGTAGTGATTCGCCTCAATCCGGGTGGCGGAGGATGAATCCCAGTTGCCTCTGCGTCTGAGACCATCAACCTGCGCATCTTATCATGTGGCTTGTTGAGCGCATTGCCACGGAGACATAGCGCGTGTGGAGGCTTCACGCCATCCACTGCGGCAACCACGCTCAACTCACCATGTGCCCCACCAAGAATGAACCACATTATAGTGACCACGAGGAGGTTACCCCATGTGACTCTACCCTCCCTAGCAACCAGGCCAATTTGGTTGCTTAAGAGACCTGGCTAGAGTCACTCAGCACGCCCTGGGATTTGAACTAGCAAACTAGCTAACTCCAGGGGTGGTAGCCAGTGTATTTTACCACTGAGCTACCCAGGCCCCCCAAAAAAGAGCCTTAAATTTTAAACTAATGTACACAGAATAAACAATAAATAACTACAAATCTATAGTTGGATCATATTCTCACATGTTAAGTAAAGAGTAAAACGAGGGGGGAAAATGACTTCAATAAATTGTTCTGTGTTAACATGGTGTTGCTTTGGTGCCACAGTATACTTACTACCCCAGACTCAAGCTTCACAATAAAGGCGACATCACAGTGTTTTCCATTCATTACAGTTGTATGTACGGTAGTAATATTCCCAGACAGTAGTGCTATTCAGCTAGTGAAGCGGCTCAGACTATGAACCCAGGGACTGTTCAAACAGATGAAGCACAACAGAATTGAACATAACATGAGGATCTTGAGACACATTTCCAAATTGAACTCCTTTCCTGACAAAGCATTTTAAAACCCAAGAAACGCTGATAAGAGAGCAAGACACCACGGCCAAAGACCTCCACCTAAGAGTCTTATAACACCAAACACTTTTGCAACCATCCAGTTAACAATTTATTTCTATGTAAACATGCGCTAGACAAATTTCTTTGATTGTTCTGCCGCATATTGTTGTGTATATAACGTCTTGTGCAGTAGCGCTGTGTTTTTTAGATGCCGTGTCAAGGTAAAAAGAACCTCTTCAACCTTTAAAACGTGTCTCGAGTCACATGCTTCTGTAAAACTGAATTTGGTACGCAGCATCTAGCCTTTTTTTGGCGAAAGAATGCAATCAGTCTAAAGTCATTGTTAGTGTTTGGCACATATCCAAAATTGGAATGCACAGCTTTAGCATTTGACTGTGCTTTTTTTCTTAAATTTGATGAATATTCAAAAAAATGTATTTAATTTGACAGCATTAATGGGTAGTGTAGTTCTTCATCAGAAATTCAATGATTCAACTTTTTTTTATTCATTTAAATTAAGTTTTTAATCAGAAATGAAAGATACTTGCCATTGCTTAGTCTTTGAGCTCATGGATGATCTGTCTTGAAAGGTTTATACGTTATCATTCAGAATCAGTTTCTCTATAGAGAAAATGCATTCTAAGCCAGACAGCATGCTTTGAATAAACAATATATGAATACAGCAAAAGCCACATCCCTGTTTGAACACTGCCTTACTATCTCACTGTAACATCACTTACCAGGGAGGCAGACAGAGGCAACACCTGCCACCATGCTTGAGCTACGACAACATCTGCTCTCCAAGCCCTACTTATCTGTCAGAATGTCAAACCCCAGCTATACAATACACACTCTCCCTCCAGAACATATTTCCTACACAGCTGAGACTAGAGAATTTAAAAAAAGAAACAAATCAAAGCATTACAGAATCAAACCAGTTTCCCCCTCCTGAGATGTCTTGGCAAACTTAGCTCATTCCACCTCACACTGTGACTATGGCAACACAGTAGGCGCATTCATAAAACGGTCCTAAGCTCAGGCTGTTGTCCTTGTGTGAAAATAAAGCGTGCGTTTGCTTGTTAAGAGACACAACAATGTGCAACCCCATACTGAGGACATTTATCTGCACGGCGGCAGCTGAATTTGCTGAACATCAAAAACGTTCATCCTTACAGAACTTATAGAATAGTAGACGAGTCATCCAACAACCGACTAGTCAATTAGTTAAGTTTTTTGATAAATATTTGTTTTTATAGTAGCTTTATTTTTTAGTGATAATGCTTTGAAGGAATTAGCTAGTTTACCCAAAATGAAACTTCTGTCATCATTTATTCACCCTTATGTTGTTCCAAATACAAATGACTTTAGGACTGTCACGATTATGAAATTTGGCTGACGATTAATTGTCAAACAATTAATTGTCATTATGAAGTTTTAGGGCTTTCACGATTAATTGTCATATAAACTGTCATACTTCTTAAGGTGCATGCAAGCCACATACACCTTAAGAAGTCAAAGCAGGAGCGCTTTGCGTTCACTATCAAAGTTTATATTTGTATGTTTATATTTTTGTGGGAGTTTGGCGTGAGACTCCGCTGATGGTGCACGCATCAGGTGCTTGAGAAGCGCTTCACACGCTCTTCCGGACAGGAGCTGCTCTGGTTGACGTTCACGCCGTTGTTCAGTGACGCTCAGAGTTCAGCTGAATGACACACAAACGCGCAGTTGATAGTATTTCTATATTAGCTTAAAATTCCCTTATTTGGGCATTCAAATGTTATTGAAATTTGAAGTGAACAATAATCACGGTTATCTCAAATAACTGCGATCAGACGATAATTTAATAATCACAATGCTTAGCTCCTGTGTCCTGATCACCCTCAAAAAAAGATTTCCTCAAACTGGAGAGATTGTGAAATTGTTCCATTAAGTTGGAGGATGTAAAAATATTTGATATTTTAGAGCGGACTGTAGAAAAAATCTTGCAGTGTATGATGCTCCATGACTCAAATCTGAAGTCATACGAAGAGCAACCAATGGTAACTGACTGCTCATGGCCATGACCCTGGACCACGAGATGGAAAACAAGAGCTCAGAGTGGAGCAAACATTTAGCGGCACTCACCTCCAACTCGCATCACAGTCTCCGTCTTTCCACCTAAAACCGCACCCAAATGCACTCGGCACGTTTCTTTTGAGACTCAGAACAGAGTACAAGCCACATTAACTGTAGCACTCCCATAAATTCATGTTTGTTAACATCTGTGATGTGTCTCATAGAACGAGGGAGTATATTTCCACGTGAGTTTGTGATCGGATCAACTTGACAGCCGCAGTGATCCATGGTCATTTAGGGTGTGATGACCAGTTTTTGTCTGTACCCATTTGCATAATAGTGTGTTATACCTAGTATTTTTCATATTTTAGAAGTGGTGTAGTGTAATCCAGCCTAAAAGCACAAAGAACTTTGTCGACTTAAAATAACTACCTACATCTCAGAGTTAAACAGCATTTTGGTGCTGAGGTGTGAATGGTTCCAAAACAAAAAAAAGACAGAAACCATTAGCAGATGTGATACATTTAGCATTAAAGGCAATCCAACGATTTTACAGCAATTAACCATGTTGCATGTGTGAAAGGGGCTTTTGTGTAGGGCTGCAACTAACGATTATTTTAATAATCGCTTAATCTAACGATTATTAGGATGACTATTTGGCGATTATTGCAATGATTAATCATTAGCTCTTAACTGATTATTCAGCTTGTGCCCTGACGTAAAGGGTTGTATTAAACGTGCTTACTAACAATAAGGAGGACAAAATCATCTTTTAAAAATACCTCTAAATGACATTCACTGAATTAAAGAGAAAAAAATACTTTTCATTATGTTTAATTCAGTAAAGAAATTCACTGCAAAAAATCCTATTGTTATCAAGTGTTTTTTCTTTTTTTCCATTTAAAATTGTCTAAAAATCCTTAAAAAAAGATACATTTACATGAGCAGTAACATATAAGATATTTAGACTTGCTTTAAGAGAATGTATCTTAAATATAAGTGTATTTTTTCACTTGGTTATACTTCTGCGAGTGCAGTAAAGACAAAATACACTTATATTCAAGATCTACTTTCTAAAAGCAAGTCTAAATATCTTATATGCTGCTTCTCAGGTGAATGCATCTTTTTTTAAAGGATTTTTAGTTATTTTAAAATATTTGTATTTTTAATATTATATTCAACATTCTCAGATAAAAAAATTTCTTCTGCATTATATCTGCTAAAGAAAATGTACATTGTTTTAAAGGAGTTTTAGATATTTATATCAGAAAACAAGCCAAAACAAAAACAAATCAAAAACATATTTTTTTTGCAGTGTATAATAGGGCGAAGACTACCTCTCTCACCTTTCTGTTCACTTCAATCCATCTTTAACTCACAAAAAAAACAAACTCTCTCTTATTAATAAAGCTGCATATTGCCAATTTCTTCACGATAAGAAATGCACAGTGACATATATATTATGATTCAATAAGTCTCAAGCCATCACGTTATAATCTAGCTGCATTGAGCATGTGCGCTCGAGGGACAAGTGTCCCCGCGACAGAGTGTGCCTCAGCTGGGTGGTTTCAATCTCTCACCCTTAGATCGGGACACTTCGCGCAACTCATAGCAGAGGCGCTGACTGCACCGAGAAATTACAGTTTCGGAGCTTGTAGTTATTTACATGATCTGCTTCCGTATTGTTTTAACTTTAATAAAGCTATAACGCATTAAATATAACTGCATTTAAGATGTAACGCAGGGGTGTTTCCTTTAAAGAGCTCCGACTCCACTTATTCCACAACGAGAATGCTTCTGTATTTACATATTTTGTATTTTTTAATTATAATTCCCTCATACTTTGTGATCTACATCAACTGAAGTTGTTTGGAAAGTTCACAGTGCATTTGGACTGTGAGCTGTGTAATTCTTCCTCTCCTCAGTCAGGCACGAACTACAGTGCTGCTCTCGCACATCATCATTACAGTTTAATGTGATCTCATGTTACGTTAAATGAGATCAAACGGCTATTGAACAACAAAAATGTTTGTTGACTATTTCTTTAAATGTCGATGTTGTCGATAACGTCAACTAATCGTTTTAGCCCTACTTTTGTGTGGTGCTTTTTACCAGTTTATTGTACAATCCTCTAAATATTAAGACAACCCGTGTGCCACGTCATGAAAAACTTTGTGCTTAATAATTAAAAATACATAAAAAATGTATTTATAAATTATAGATTGAAAAGCAGACAGAGTGAAAAGAAATGGAAAAAATGCTGGGGTCTTGCTGTGTTTTTGTAAGTTAGACTATTTTAAATTGACATGACATGTCCTTTGCTCTTTGCTTTGAGATTGCTAAAAAAACAGCATACGATGCTTCTCTTTGGCAGATGTGTATGTCTGTAACAGTGTGCAAACCGTATCTAACATCAAAAGCTTAGCACACTGTCAGAGCATGTTCATTACAGTGAAAATTCACACAAAAATGAAAATTCTGTCATCATTTACTCACCCTCATGTTGCTTCTTCCAAATGTGTATGCCTTTATTACTATGAAGGTAAATCTGTAGCAAAACTTGAGAGCTTGCATATTTGGATTTTAAAACTTGTACAATAAATTTTTGTACTCGTAAGTTGAAACTTACACTTATGGCACTGATGTGAAAACTTGTAAAATAAAAATTTGAAATTGAATGTTGCAATCTGCACTCACACACAATAAATCAAAGCTTGTGTTTTGAATTCACAATTGTAGACAAGTAGTCAAAAATTTGTAACATGACATTCACATAAATACAACTACAGACACAAACTTGTATTACACATTCACTTTTGTACTTTAATTCATTTTAGCAGTACAACCACAAATAGGCACTTACAACCTGTCAAATCTGGCACAGCAACTTTAAATCTTCACACCTTGACTTTTGCAAATACTTTTGCGAAAAACCTGTTGTAAAACTCACTTGTGCACTTGTAAAATCCTGATGCGAGACAGCAAGAGCAGTGTTCGGCGGGAGAGGGGTCAATGAAGTCGTTTTATTGGTTGATACCTAGCCAATGAAATAGGATGATTTGTACACAATGACATCACGCCACAGCGCCAGCCCGTGCCTTTTTGTTAGGGCAAAGCAGAGCCAGTGTTATGGATCAACTGGGGATCGTGTTAACTGGCCGTATAATTTGGGGGTGTATAACTGGGGATGCGAATAAGTTCATTTGCCTTTTCTGCAGATTCGTTCAATGTGAATTGCCAAGGAGCAAAGAAAAGACATTTTACACGTTATAAAAAGCATTTGTATAGATTTGTATTGAGAGAGAATCTCAAACTAAAGAAAGACAGCAATGTCATATTATGTTCTACAAAATTTGAGGATGACATCTGGGAATGCAAGAAAGAGCAAATGAGTGTCAATGTAATCCATCTCTCTCTTGGACAATCGCAATGGAAACAGCTCAAAAGTCATTTTAAACAACTGTGACAACAACATTGTGAAAAAACAAAAAGGGATACTTTAGGGATACTTATTATAATGTTTCATTAATGTGTTTTTAAGAAAAGATCAACTTAATCATTAAATTGGATCCTTCACCTAACAGCAAGTTTCATCAAGAACCTTATTTCATAATCATATGGGCAAAGGACATTTACCAGTGGAAACGAATAATCAAACTACCTCATTTTAACTGCAAGTCTGAAAAAAATGTAATAACTGTAGTCGAGAAGTATTAAATAATAAATCTATATATATATATATATATATTCTCTCTGCCTTCAGAGAACAACAGAGTGTGTTTAATCATTAGCCTACATCCAAGGTAATATGAATCGGGTAGATATCTACCTTGTTGTTACTGTAAATAAGTGAAATAATACAGACCTATGGTTGACTGAAACAACAGCTGCCTTTACCCATTTTGTAAGTGTGTTACGTGTCTTTGACTGTTTGATAATATTTATTATATTTATTATAATTATATTTCACTTTCTGTTGCACATTTGTACTAGTGTTGAATGAAAATATAGTGAACTTTGAATGTACAACACACATTCTGTTCCTAACTGTTCACATCAGTCTGGATTGCTTGAGTAAGCATGAATGCCATCTCGCTTTTTAATATTTGTATCAAAATTCTGGATAGTCTAACCGTATATGTAGATTTGTAGACTACTGATGATTTGTCAGTGTCTTATATATTATGTTTATTTTCAGGCAGACCACATTACCTTCATGATAATACAAATCTGGGCTCCATACAATTTAAAGAAGTGTTCTGTAATATGTGCATTTGCATTGTACCCCTTATTAAAATTAGACAGCAGTATTCCTTTATAGTTTCTTTTGTTTTGCATGCAATGCATGCGTGAAAGATCAAAAGTGATCACTACAGAAGTCATTTAACCTTAAATGTCAGTCTTTTTCTTCCTCACATTTTCTTTTAAGTATTAACACACACACACACACAAACACATACACAAAACATATTAATAATAATACAGAGGCCTATAAAGTATTCTTTGTCATTTC
Organism: Myxocyprinus asiaticus; assembly: GCF_019703515.2. NCBI lineage: Eukaryota > Metazoa > Chordata > Actinopteri > Cypriniformes > Catostomidae > Myxocyprinus > Myxocyprinus asiaticus. Next base: position 32,395,189 of record NC_059358.1, on the reverse strand, counting down.
CTGTAGCTATTATTAATCAGGTATTATTATAAGAATTTCCTATACGCTCAATTCCTGAATATACCAAAAATAAATAAATAAATAAATAAATAAAATAATTAACGGTAATACATGAGTATATTGACCTGTTACATGTGACATCACTGTATGATCATGCTGCCTTTGTGACCAAAATTCCATTTACTTTCAGACAGTGTGCTGCGTGGGATGCGACAAAAGCCAGCAAAAAAAAAATTTTTTTTACATTTATAAATCTTGAAAAAGTGATACTGCTGTTTCCTTACCAGAGCCAACATTTTATTTTTCTTTCATTGAAGTTTTATCTTTCAGGTGACGACTTATTTTCACCCAAGTCAAGCAGCGATGAAGGGGGAGAACAGAGATATAACACTTATATGTTTCTTCTTTATTTAGACATTTCAGTTATCTGTGTATCAAATACAGTATATATGTTCATTCATGTATAGTCATAATACCCAGACTATGGTATGTCATGATTGTAACACATTATAATAATAATTAAAAAAAGCACTAAAATGTTAATTTTCAGTATATTTTTGTGTATATAGTAATGTTGGTCAATAAACAACACATAAGATTATGAAGCACAGAATTTATTCACACCACAAGACTACAATGTAAACATTAGTCATAAACACTGCCTCAGTTGCTTTCGCTTTTTGTGTGTTCTTCATGAGTTAAAAGCAGCTCTTACATTCATACAGACGTGATCAACACAGACGTTTTGTAATTAATCAGACCACAAAACGACACAAAAACATTTGAAACTTCTGAATGAGAGATGTTTACGGTGATGTACCGCTGAGATTGGCCAGTGTTATGGATCAACTGGGGATCGTGTTATCTGGGCATGTATGCGTGCATGTGAATAATTTTAATGGCCTTTTCAGCAGATTCGTTCAATGTGAATTGCCAAGGAGCAAAGAAAAGACGTTTTGCACATTATAAAAAATTTAGGCTATATATATTTACTGCTATATATGTATAATTTACTGTAAATATTCATTAATTAATTTAAAATGACTTGTGAGCTGTTTCCATCGCTTTGCGACTGTCCAAGAGAGAGATGGATTACATCAACGCTCGTTTGCTCTTCCTTGCATTCCCGGATGTCATCCTCGAATTTTGACACCTGAATTTTTCAACCCGTATTCAACAACCTGAATATTGAAACCTGAATTCCATGACCTGAAATCCACCACTTGAAAAATAAAAACTTGAATTTCACAACCTGATTTTTCTTTTAGGTGAATTCACACAAAATATTTTCAAATATTTAAAATTAACAGCAAATATTTGTCATGACATCAAATTTCACCGAGTCTTTTTTCAAGATCATGAATTCGGAGGCTTTTTTAAATTCAAGTTCTGGTGAAATAAAAATGATGCCATTGAACTCCTTCTTGACCAATCACTATGTAGCTCACAGTTCACATTTGGAAGAGGAAGGGCCCGCTGTGAAATAGTGCCAAGTGGGATCATGGCTGAACGAGAGCCACCACCTCTCTCTAGCGTAAGTTACTTGTTCTGCCCTGATGCAAACTCCAGATGTAATTAGTGTGATTGATAAACAAGCTGTTAGATGCATTAAATTAATTTTTATCAGATCAATGTTTGGAACAGGTTCCAAAAGGTAGTTAGCTAATGTTTGCTGTGTTTCACTAGCCAACCACCTTCAGTGTTATGTCATGCTTGCTAGATCTACTCTACTTTTATTTAATTTTTTGAGTTTAGATGGTAAGTTGGACGTGCCTCGAGTGCAGTTGTCCAACTGTAAAGCTAACGTTAACTTAACATAAGTCAGGTCTGGATTGGAATGTTGGGCAGCAAAGATGAATGTATCCCCTGGGTGTTATGTAGAGCATTAATTAAAAACAAATTAAGCTAACTGCCTTGTAGTTACGACACTGATGGCAAACGTTGATCTGATAATGAAAAGTAAACACGTCAGATATCAGATGACTGATAACCATTTATTTAATGCATCTAACAGCCTATTTATCAATCACACTAATTACATCTGGAGTTTGCAACAGGGCAGAACAAGTAACTTACACTAGAGAGAGGTGGTGGCTCTCGTTCAGCCATGATCCCACGTTGGCACTATTTCACAGCAGACCCTTCCTCTTCCAGATATGAACTTTGAGCTACGTAGTGATTGGTCAAGAAGGAGTTTGATTACATACAGGCTCGATTGCTCTTTCTGAGTGCCCCGGATGTTCTTGTCAAATTTATCCGAATCTGAATATAAAACCTGAATAAGTGTATTCAATTTTTTTATCTGAATTTAACAATCTGAATTCATTCCATGTACATTTAAATTTCAAGTTAGGTAATTCAAGTTCAAAACTGCAAACTCAATTTCAAGTAAACATGTTCAAATTCAGTTCCTAAAATTCAAGTTCAAAGTTTGATGTAATTCAAATTCAAACTGCAAATTCAAGTTCAAGTAATCATGTTCAAATTCAAGTCCTCAAATTCAAGTTCAAGTCCCAATGGCACATATTTCATTCCATACAAGCCTTTTTCACACATCACTGCAAAAATCATGACAACTGCAGTTCAAGCTACGCAAAACGCAATTTGACACCCTATTCCATCCCATCATGTTTCGAAAAACGCTACCCAGGACAAAGGAAATTTACAAACACAGTCATTCTAACTCAGCATGAATTTGTGGTGCGTACATCAATAAAATGTCAGGTTTTCTTTAAGCGTTGTATTTTATGGTGGGAATCTTTTGTGCAATAATGTTTTAGAAATCCAGTGCCGTGTTCAGCAGTTCTGTTTCCAGAATTACACGGCTGTATCTTATCTTGTCCAGATTCTGGAGTTCTGCATTTGTTGGAGTATTGTTTTTAGAAAGTGACAGTGAGAAAGAGGGAGAGAGAGAGAATGCATCCTCCTCATAGCTCCTACACTCAATGAGTATAAAGGGAGAAAAAAGCAAGTGTCCTCCCCCAATGGGTCTCACTGTGGAAATATTCACAAGTTGGCTACTGAGGCAGCTCATGATGTGGTGGTAATGATAATAAACAATTGTAGTTCACTGGCACACAGTTCTGGTTGGGAGTAGTTCTGTACATACACACAGATCACAGATTTCACAATCTGTTACCATGGTGACAGGGGAAGGACAAAATAATATATTTCGAAAGCATGTAGTGCATCTTGTCACCTTCATACAGTTCACACACTCACACCACGAACATACACTCAAGCCTTAATTGTTCTTATCAAACAATCATTATCATTTGACTGAGGCAAATAGATGTAAACATGTTAGCTGTTCCTGTCCTTTAGTGTGCTTCTTGTTTAATTCATGCTGAAGTGCAACCACCACATTTCCTATTGCAACATTAAAGGGGCATTCCGTAGTTCTCTAGCTAGTGTTAGCATTGGAATAATAGGCTCTGGAATAACATTTGCATCTGTTGCATTTGAGGTCATTTCTAAAGTTATTTATTACTACTATAATATAATTGCTTTGCCTAAAAACAAATGTCAGAATTCAAGTGATCAGACTTCTACAGTTAAGGACAGATTATTATTGTCCCTCATATCAATAATCTTTGGAGACTGTCTACGTTTCACGTTATTTCTAAAGACAGTTATTACCTTTATTAGAGAACTGCTTAGCGTAAAATAAACCTCAATTTTCTAGCGATACAGAATGTTATGGTAAAGGAAAGATTAGAATTGTTTTTGATGATTACATTTAGCAAGTCCATGAATATTTTATTTGAAGAACTCATTTTATTTCCAAGCAACCAAAGTCATGGTTTACACAAAATCCACAACAATCACTGTGCCAAGCTTCTAAATGAATGAAGAAATATGCCGTTTCATAGAGGTGGTAGATGCCCCCCCACCCCCAAACCCCCCCCCCCCCCTTACTATAGCTGTGATAACAAAGAAAAGTAAATTACACCTTGCTTTCCGGTTGCATTTGAAAACACCACTGAAAACTGTCCATTACTAACATACGTTGACTACACGCATAATTTTAAAAGTTTGAGGGAAACTTATATGAGTTTTCTGTCAATTCCACTGATAGTATTTTAGAGAGTGGTCTAAACAATTAATAATTCCTTACCTGTCCAACAAAAAAGAAGCAACATCGGCATCACTACTCATGTTTTTCTCCGTCACCAAATCTTTCCACCTTGTGTATGCCGTACTGATGTTTACTCTAATTTTTTGCCTTTGTCAGTCTTTCTGTCTTCTTGCTTCAGATCTTTTTTGCTTTTTCGGCAGTACAGCTACTGAATCTCCTGTTGTCTCTGCTGCTAAAGCACGATATTAAGTATGTTCCATTGTTTTCGCTCTTCGCATCACCAAACAACACTGCTCTAAGCATAGACAAGCATATCTACAGCCAATGAGCACGAGGATTCTCTTCTTCGACGTTTAGTGAAACACAGCGGACCATGTCATTTCAACATGGCGAAACACACTGCAGGGGGTGACCGCACCATGTAGAATAAAAACACTTTTTATAGAAAACTATTATGAGTACAGTCTTCATCTCATGTCACTGTACATCATTCAGATCACTCTTCACAAAAACACAATTCATTTGTTAATGTGTAAGACTTTTTAAATTAGCCCCAAATTACTGAATGCACCTTTAATGAAGCTATTTGCATCTAAAGGGATTAAGTCATCAATAGAGAGAGAGAGACAAATCCTGATACTGACACGTCTTTTAGTCATGCTTACTAAATTAAGACCTTTGCATATATGATAAAAGATGACTCTGTAACTCTGTCAGAGTAACTCCCCAAAAAGAAAGATCCCATTTAAACCCTTGTGCATTTACAAGAAGAAAAATAAGACAATAAAAGAATACAAAATGCCATGAGTTGTAAAACTGTAAATGACATCAGCCCTCAAAATGAGTATACGAAAAGCAAGCGAAACTGAAGAAATATTAATTTACTTCTGTTCTCAAAGAGAAGTTCTGATTAAAATTGCATGTATTGCTGTCGTCTACGCCCCGAGCCAAAGCTCAACATAGTTTCCTAAAAGCATCAGATATTACATTGTTATTACACTGTCTCGACTAGGTAGTTAAATTTCTTGCAATCATGCATAGGCATGTTTTCGGATTGCATGGCATGCAAGACCAATTAAAAAAAAAAACATAAGGAAAGACACTTACATGCTTAATGGAACATGGTTACTTAGAGTAGCAACTCAAAATCGAGGAAGTCTTAACTTACCTTTTAAACTTAAGTTACTGCTGGTGTAGTGATTTCCACTTCCGGAGGACAATTCAAAAGTGCGAAATGTATCCACAGGGCATCTTATCGACGACGTATTGAGCGAGAAAGACACATTAAACAAGATATGTCGTTCCCATGTTAAGTTGTAGCATGTATTAACGTAACAGACCTCGAAACAATAACGCGGGACACATTTAAATATCCAAACAAGCAGCCGTTACTCGTCTAAAAGAAATAAAACAAATAAATTCAGTAATTGATGACTCGTTTCATAGGTGAATCACAAACGCATCAGAGGATGCGCTGCCCTCGCACTCACTCTACAAATAAAAGGTGCTGCTGCTGTTGTGTGTTCGGTGAGCGCTTTAGAGTTGAGAGTGATGTCAACCAATCAGCGGGGGAATCACCAATTTTAAGGGGCGGATCTATATGGTGGGAACTCCGTGCCAAATTCCAAGCGCCCGACCGACCGACCGACCAAACATCTACATCCGGGCATACACGGTGCAAGTTCTGACACTCGGGAGGTCATGAGCCCTTGCACACCTTATGAGTCATTTTATCTGATAATGGTACAGATGCAGTGGTACACAACTTAACGACCTGGCGAATTGCGAAGCAATCGCACAAATTTTTGCACTACCATTATAAGACAGAAAGCCAGAAGAAGACATTGCTTTCATTCTTTGCATCTTGCGATTTAGAAATAAAAAAGAAGACTGGCATGGCGAGGACCTGCATTAGCTGAAAACTCAACTGCCGATTTAAAGAAATAGATGGATAATTATTACAAATGCTGTCCGACATTTGACAGATTGAGGTTTCAAAGGGAGGCTGTGTGATTTCATGACTGCATATATCAATTATAGTGACAGTATGTTGCTGCCAGTACTGCATGATACTAAAGTGCACAAAATGAACAAGATTAAAAAGAAAGCGCGCAAAATTCACGCACTGTTTCTGGCGGTTATACTTGGATTTAATCTAAACGCAAACATGAGGGTTAGTGGAGAATTCTGAGTTATTTTAGTGGAGTAGGCTACCTGTATTATTCAGCTTTAGATGTAGACAACGTCCTTCTCATCTGTGTCATTGCTTGCATGTTGATAGCAGACATGCTGAAGAAGTCTTGTCCATGTAAATGCGCTTTAAAGCCACACATAGCAAAGTTTAAAAATCTTGTTTTAGCGCTGCGGTTGATTGACAGGTAGAACTTTCATCCTTGGTTTCACCAGTTTGGGGAGTTGAAAAATATCTCTCACATGTCCACTATCGTGTATATACAATTATAACAGATGCTGTACCCCCTAAATGTCACCCTAGAACTGAAACGAATGCAAGTATGACGAATAAAAATAGATAATGATGGAAATGTAAAACTTTTTCCATCAGAGAGATAAAGATTGTTTTCTAGTGCAACCCATATGGCCTTTCTGTAGAATCCTTCCCAGTGATCTGGTCGTGAATAATATGGGAAAAACAGTTTTAACACAACCATTTTCTCCAAATGTGTAAAAGCTTCATGAACACTCAGCTTTCATTGATCGTGTGAGTTGTAACACCTTCTCCTGATTGGTCAACCTTAGGTAGATCACCAAATCGGCTCGTTCAAGCGCACACATCTCACAAATTCAAGCCAAAAGAGCACAAATTTTTTAGACAGTTTAAAAAATTATCGGGAGGTTGTGAGCTGCTCGTAAGAAGCTCGGCTCCGCTTGTAATTCCTCTCACACGATGCGAGCCACGACCACACAAGCACCCACGATTTCCATGCAATCTCTCCCGACTGGAAAAAATCGGTTGGGATTTCACACGACAGCCAAAAATCGCACCGTGTACGCCCGCCTTAACCGAATGTGACATGAAGTCAATGTCTTGAAATTAGCTGTTTTTTAAAGACTATAAATGGACAATACAGGCACTAGATATTTTATACCTAAAACAATACTCAACCATTTTTCCTGCGCCCTGCTGTACTTGTACAATAAGCAATTAGAGAAAGGTGTTGTAGGCTATTCTTAGTCATTCTGAGTGATGAACTGATAGTTATAAAAAAGCTACCACCTGTCTATCAAACTTACACACCACATTCCATGACAGAAGGATATAAAATTCTATTTTAATTTTTCAAAGGCAACGTGTGTGCATGTGTGTGTGTGTGTGTGTGTGTGTGTGTGTGTGTGTGTGTGTGTGTGTTAGAGTTGTGCGGTATACCGGTACTAATGAAATATCGCAATACCAAAAAATTTAAAATGGTACGATATCATCTTGTTGTTAATTTTGGTACCATATTAAATTATGCTGCCATTAGCAAAATGTAATGTAATGTGAGAGTTTTTAGATGAAATCAGAGACCATTTGAAAATAATAATGAAAAGCCTCTAAATGGCCAAGTGTGATCAAACAGCAGAAGAATGTAATTTAATGAAATAATATAGTCACATGTGCTGCATACCACAGTATGAATAAGAGGCGCCTCTCTGCCCTGTCATCTCCTTCACACACACGCACAGGCATGCACATGGACACACACACAAATGAAGCAAAAACGAATGCTTGATTTTCATGCAGTGTGTCCAATAGTATCCATCTGCAGAGCAAAAGATCAGTTTGTTGAGTGTATAAACGGATGTGAACTCCCAAATTAACTCTTTCTCTGTTTCAGCATGGAGATTTCAGCTCACGAGTTGCGGGAAGTTTGATATAACGAACCCTTCACAAACAGGAAGATCTTCAAAGATATTTCAAAATAAAAGTCCCACTGACATGAAAGCTCTATTCAACTGATTGCGTGAAATTGAAGACATTATGACAGAAAAATATTACTACTGTCTAAAAGTGTAATATTCAAAGTAGTCGCAATAATACTCATAGTAAAAATAATATAATATTAAATGGTTATATTAGTAGTATTATTATCTGTAAGCAATATCATATATAAGCAAGTGTACTGAATATCAGCATGTTATGACTCAGACATGGTAGCCTTTTGCCTCAGGTAATCAGATTGTTTTCATTGAATGCTTTCATTAATACTGTAAAGCTCTGTTGTGCATTTTCTTTTTCTTTTCTTTTTTTTTTTTACCAAAAATAATATATATAGTTGAAAATGTATTGTATTTTTATTTGATTAAAGCTGTACATTATGTATTTGATTAAACACAATTTGATCATAACATTTAATTAAAATATTTAACATGGAATCCAGAAAAATTAAAACATAAAAGGCATCATTTTTATCTATACGACTTTATGCAGTGCTTTTAGACAAGTAATTTCATCAAAAAGTTTTTTTTATTTGTTGTATTAGTATCGATACTGAGGTACCAGGGCTGGTATCATACCGAAGCCATCATTTTGGTATCGGAGCAACCCTAATGTGTGTGTGTGTGTGTGTGTGTGTGTTTGTGAGTCTCTGTGTGTGCTTGTGAGTGTGTGTGAGTGTGTGTGTTACTTAAAGAGAGCAAACATACTGAACATAAATACATACATACATACAAAGTCATAAATACATAAACACATTTGTACATAAATACATTCAAGTCTGTCTATTTTTTCATATTATATTATTATTCATACATATATCATTTTTATATAATACATTTTTTTTATTCATTTTTCATATTGTTATTTGTCAAATTGCTTCATTTTATGTTGTGTGCTATATTGTCTCACAAGTTATAAAGATTTTCAATTTCAAGGTCTTCAATGTCATGTTGTCATGATATTGTGAAGAAGTAATTGTCCATTACTAAATAAATAAATAACATTTAAAATACAAATACATTTGTACTACTGAATCCAGACATTAATTTCAAGATTTTTAAATTGCAGGTACTGCCTATTGTACAACATTCACACTCCATACAAAACACTCCAAATTAATAAATTGTTGATTAAGGTTATTTGCACAGTATTCATATGGATAATTATACATCTCAAATTGATCCATCAATCCATCATTCTTTATATAGTTAGTCTCTTTATCCCTCTTTCCAAGAAATCTGGAGAATATCCACAAGACATACACAATATGCGTGTTAACATGATTTTAGTGTAATAAAATCACTTACTAACCTTTTCTGTGTACAGTTAAAGCCAATTTTACAACTTCGTTACAATGACGATATAATGTCAACAAACCCTAAAATGACTGTAAAAATTACGATTTAAACAACTTTACGGCTCAAATAATACACAAGTTTAACAGAAGAATTAATACAAGTGCTTTTATAAAATTATAAGCTTCACATTTCTGTCTTTAAACCTTCAACAAAAATTGCCACATTCACTTCCTTTGCCCCCATTTCCTTCTATTGTAAGTGCCTCTCTGTAACCTTGGTTTTTGCTCTTTTTTTTATTATAGAAAAGGAGGGACGAGTCTAAATACATTTCTGTGGTAATCAACATAATGTCACAAATGCTGTCATCCTGGGTTATTTCCAAGACTTTGCTGTCCCATTTAATCTACAAAACCATAGTTGGACAAAAAAGAGCATCTAGCACAAAATTGATTGGCAATCAGAGGCAACAGGGTCTTATTAGAACTTGTAAAGCGGTCAGAAAAACACTGCCAAATAAGCATTATGATTTCTCTTGTGTTGCCTACACATGCTCCTGCAGAATTCTCCTGTTGCACGCAATAATCAAGGTGTGGAACTTGCTGTTACGCTTGAGAAGTACAGAAGGATGTTTGAGCTTGTTCTGCATTCCATAATATTTTACTAGCCTCAGCTGGACAGAAGATGAAACACTAAATAGCTTGATTAGAAATGCATATCATATCCTCTTAGTTATACATGGCAACTTAGAAACATAAATTATGTCCAGGTTGTCACCATGACAACACCAACAAGAATCTATGGACAAGCTATCAGAGAGAAAGACTTATCAGACTATTTACCGAATTCATTGCAAAGCATTCGATTGAGTTCAAGAGCATTCAAGCCTTCAGTTTGATGCCACAAACATTTCAGCTGCAGTTACAGAATTAACACATAAGCTGCACTGTCTCTTTCATCAGGGTGGTGTTGTTTGTAATGGATGATAAAGTGGAAACAGTGGACGAGTGTTGTGGGTATTGTTAGTCATAGTAAGACATGCTGTGTATTATGGGTGTGTGTTTGCCAAGCAGTGCATATTTTTATCACATTTCTGGGGTATTAAACACACCTCATCATTGAGAGTGCGTGTGTGTATGTGCGTTAGAGGACAGAGTATTCATTCATATCAAGTGGGTTTGTGCGTGACTGCACTGGAGATGTATGGGCTTTCACCAGATATTAAATGCAAACAGTAAATTAGGCAGGATTCCCCTTGTAGTTTGCATCCATCAGAACCAAACAAAGTATCCCAGGATATGGCCTAATGACACAGTTTGAGGGCTTTCCAGTTCCATGGAGGAATGTGGCTCCAACGAAACATTAACATTTGACAATCATTGTTTATCTATATCTATAAAAATATGTATATTAACAGTATATTGGATGACACTACATTTTGTCATTACATGGTTGTAAAATTACAAGTGTATGCAAAGTAGCAGTACACAATTCAAATGAGTACAACTCAACAAAACAAACCCTTCTCAAGGCTATAGGTCAGTCAGTTTGTCATAAAGAAATACAATGCTGCCATCTAGTGGACAGTTTCCTGAAATAAAATAGTGCTGCTTGAATATTTGTGTAGTTTGTTATTAGCAATAGCCTTCCTTTACTGTCACCTTGGAAACGAGTGATGTATAAGTAGAAGATATAAGATGATTTCAGAGTGTGTAAAAGGGTTTACGAATTTTTAGTTTACGAATAAGAACACAACTATCTCAAAGATTTGGCATAAAAGCTTGTGCCAGAATGCTCAACTTCTGAAAAGATGTGTATGTGAGTTGTTTTATACAATATAGTTCAAGGATGGTTGAGCCACCTTACATTAAAAATGTATCCCCGATTCAGTTTTGGTGGAATACAAAAGGTCAATATAAATTGAATCTTTAAAGAAAGAATTGAAAAGAATTGACTTTTAAAGAAAGTAATTGAAAATCTGTATTGATCGACAACCAGATAATGGGATTGTTATGGGTCTGAAATTATTTAAGTGAGAAACTGATGTTTACCACATCACAAGTTTGCACATTAACACACGTGCCACTTACGAACACGGACATCAAGAATTGAATTAAAACACTCTGTATGGCTTCAGAAGACTTGGAATATGATGCACAAGTCACATACTTTAATGACACTTTTGGGGTCTAAAATGAATCAATAGTAACTATCATTGTATTGAAAAGACTGCTTGTGATATTCATTTTAACAGTTCCTTTTGTGTTCCACATGAGAAAGAAAGTCGTACAAGTTTGGAAAAGCATCGAGTAAATTATAAAAAAGAAATAAAAAAAAAAGTCAAAATACATTTCAGTCATGACAACTCTCAGAAAGATTTAGCATGTTAATGTGGGTTAGATATACTGATACGACTTTGGTCTTGGTGGACTAGATCTGATACGCTGCTGCTGCAGAGCAGGTACAAAGACTTGTTATTGCTAGAACATACACAGACATGCTGTGTTAGCATGTCAACATGTTGCTGCACAATTACACTTAAATACAATCCCATGTAGCAGATCTAGACAAGTGGAGCTGAGGAGGAGGGTTTCAGAGAAAAACTAGTGAAACCTGCTTATCTGCAAAACTGAGCAATTTAAATGTTAGGCAAAGAGAGAGTACACAAGTTGATTGGCTACCTGATGTCAAAGGGTCTATCGGCTTACACCATGTGAACCGATTGGTTTAAGTTTTCATGAGTAGTGTCTAAATTCCCCTGCAGTACCCCCTGGAGTTATTTTTGCATGTGACATTGCACAGCTGGGTGGCAAAGTGAAGATGAGTATTTTTTTTTAAATTTTATTTACATTTTTGATTTCTTGTCATAAATAAATACTGTTATAATATAGTAAACGTGAACAAATGGGTTATGACTGCTGTACTCTTTTATAGCTGTAAAAAACAAATGAACAAATAATATCAGCAGTCCGGTTTGTCTATGCACTGTTTGACATCTCAGACATTGTGTGTGTGTGTGTGTGTGTGTGTGTGTGTGTGGGTGGGTGTGACAAGTGCTAATGTAAACAGACTTGGCTGCATGCATCAGATAATTGCACTCGATCAGCATGTTTTCACTGTGAGTATACAAGTTTTAAACTGTTATCGTGGTGTTTTTGTGATAATTTAGCTGTCAGAAAACAAACATATTATATGCCTGAAAAACTGTTTGAGTTGCTGTTTGTGTCAATGAAAACCACATCTGCACCTAATCAGCAGACGTGGCTGTGTGCATGGGAAGATCACGTTTAGATATGATGGCTGTGCATATACAAGATGTGAACTGTTATCGTGGTACTTTGGTGACAATTGGGCTGTTTGTTACATAAAATAAAAATGTGCTCGAAAAGACTAGCTGAGTAGCTGTCTGTTTGATGAATGACAGCCGTTACTAATGTAAACAAATGGCAGCACGCATCAGAGGAAGATCACGTTTGATGTATTGACTGTGCATATTAGAGCTGTAAACTTTTTATTGTGGTACTTTGGTGACGAGTTGGAATTATGTATATAAAATATACTTATTCTGTGGTTTAAAAGACTGTATGAGTAACTGTTTGAGCGGATATAAATAACAGATGCTTGACCAGCACAGCCTGTGTCGGCGTGAAAGCCGATTTGAATCTGGCAGCTTGTAACGTAACTGGCTGTTACAGAAACACATATGTGTGACACTACTCTGCGGGGCCCAGTATGAAAGGGTTAATGCATCACATTTGAGCATGCCGACCGGGTAACAAATAACACAGCTTGTTATTTGTGTCAGCTTGCGCCATGTAGAGTTTCATGCATGAACTTTATACATTTGTGGTTCAATGACAGTGAATCTTTCAAAGTTTATGAGAATTTTCTGAGTAATATCTGACAAGAAAACATTCTTCTAAGTACATTGCCCTGTGAAGGTCACAAAGCTGAAACCACAGAAAGAATTCAATTCTCTCTTTTTTTTTTTTTTTACTTCCAACAATGGCTAAAATACAGATATCAGTCATTCTTAAGCTCTGTGAATGCAGAGGTGGTGCAGACACTGGAAGAATGCTCAAAGGATGTACCCAAATGCTCAAGGACAACCAGTGGGCTGACACACTGTTGCTTTGAGACTTCTTTTTCACTTGTGTGAAAGAGGTTCAGAGTGAAAAGAAATGAAAAGAAAATTATTGTCTGTGTAGCTAAGGTCATTCTTGCACTTTCCTATAAAAACAGGCAAAAAGTCTTACTTGGAATTCTATTCTCGCTGAACATGGCAGGCATACAGATAAACCAAAGCTAAAAGTCATTCAATAGATAACACACTCACAAAGAGCAGATACTAGCTGCTGAAATATATCTATACTGTAAATTTTTATATTTGCATAAGTAAAAAATGTACAGTACTGTGCAAAAGTTTTAGGCACTTGTGAAAAATGTTGCATAGTGAGGATGTCTTCAAAAATAATGAAATAAATAGTTTTCATTTATCACTTAATGTCATACAAAGTCCAGTAAACATAAAAAAGCTAAATCAATATTCCGTGTGACCACTTTGCCTTTAAAACAGCACCAATTCTCCTAGGTACACCTGGACACAGTTTTTCTTGGTTGTTGGCAGAAAGGATGTTCCAAGCTTCTTTGAGAATGCGCCACAGTTCTTCTATCTATTTAGGCTGTCTCAGTTGCTTCTGTCTCTTCATGTAATCTCAGACTGACACAATGTTCAGTGGGGGGCTTTGTGGGGGCCATCACATCTGTTGCAGGGCTCCCTGTTCTTCTATTCTAATCTTTTCTATTTGCAAAATTAATGTTTGGGAGTCTAACATTTATATTTCCTATTGACACATTAAAGCTGAAGATACAAGTAACCATCTTAAGACAAATGCTTTTGTGAAACATCTTAAGTGCCTAAAAATGTTGCACAGTACTGTATATACACTATAGAAATTTTACTAAAATGTAATCATATTTAAAATTTCTATGATTTTCCATAACTTTTTGTATTTTATTAATTCAGGAAATCTCAGGAAACCTGTTTGAAAACGCTGTTTGGTGACACTGATGAAAAAAATGACACACTTCATATTCAAGTTTTTGTTTTATGAAAGTTACAGAAAAATACGTGATTAAAAACGAATCAAAGTGTACCAAAAACAAAGCTGTTTAGCATTTGGAATTTGGTGAGAAAATGATTTTATTTGCAGAGCCTTTTAATTTGAGCATTTTGAACTGAAATACACTGTACAATCAACAAATTGTTCTCATCAGTTATGAAAGTAGTATGAGTTGGAACCACAGAACAAATGCTTTCTTCCATTGTAATAGTTGTCACGCAGGTCAACCACTGAGCCCTTGAGGGACTCACGGAATTGTCGGTGAGCTTCACTTTTGCTGAAGGAGTCCTGGAGCTCAAGCAGGGTGGACTGTGTCCTGTTATCCAGGGTTTGCTTCCTTTCTTGAAAGCTTCGGGGCTGGAGGCTTTTTGATAAATATTCATTCCCTTTCTCAGGTTGGGATTTCATTGTTTGAAGCTTCTCCTTTCCATCCAGTAGAGAATGGAAGGTGTGCTCTAAAATGTGCCCTGTGTTGGAGTTCTCCAACACTTCTTTTAGGTCTGCATCAACAGATCTGTACTGATCTGTATGTTGAGTCTCTGTGGATCTCTGTGGAAGGCTGGTGTCATCTCGTCTGACCTCCACAGCCAAAGGGGTGAGTGTACCGGGTGCGGTTAGGCCCAGATCTGCAGCCCCTGAAAGGACAGAGGTGGCAGGAGAAGACAAGGATGGAGCGTAGGTGCTTTTCAAAGGGCATAGATTTGGAAGAATCCTGGCCTTGCGTCCTTCCAATGGCCGAGAAGGAGTGAAAATAGGAAATGATCGCTCCCTCTGTCACATATAACATAGAAGAGGTTAAATCCTGGACTGCAGTCATCATATTCAAAAAGAAAAACTGAAACAGTATTATAAAATGCACACTTCTGGTCCTAGATGCTAATTGGTCAATACAGTGTTCCAACTGTGCAAAACTATGCACAGCACCCAAATATTTTTTTTCTTTTCATTGTTTACTGATTGGACTCTACTGTATTGGACTATATTCTAGAGAAAGGATGGCACTTTAAGGGTTAGTGCGCACAAAAATGAAAGTTCTGTGTCATAATTTATTCACCCTAATGTTCCAAACCCATATGACTTTCTTCCATAGGACATGAAAAGAGATGATAGGCATTTTTTTTCCATTCACCTTTCACTTTTTATTATTATATTTTTTAAACAATGAAAGTGAATGGAGACTTAGCATTCTGCCTAACATTTCCTTTTGTGTTATACGGAGAAAGAAAGTCAAAGAGAAAATTAGGGCGAATGATCATGATGCTCTTCTTGTAAGGTATGGGGCACAGAGAAGGACTCAATCATAGCTTATTAAAAGATTACCAATCTTTTAATAAGGAAAATCAAAAAGCATAATCACAACAAAAAACAGGTAGACAATGACCCGAAAAAACTAGACAAGAAAGAACAAGACAAGAAGCTGAAATAGCTAGCAACTTGAAAACAGGTGGGAGAGAGGGCAGGGCAAACAAGGAGTGCAGGTGGAGCAAATGAACAAATTATCATGGAATGAGGGGTCAGGGCCATGAAAGGGAACAGGGCACAGAAACCAGCAGGGCGACACATGGAAAACAGAACGTCAAAAACAACATAATATAACAAGAGTGTCAGGATCCTGCCACTAAAGAGAAAACAAGACTAGACAGAGATGACTGTCACAGTGTGAACCCCTTTTGTCATCTTTCTGTGTCCAAAGTCTCTCTTTTACTTATTAGTTTTCATGTGTTTATATATGTTGGTTTTTGTTTGTTTGTTGGTGTGTTCGTGAAAGAGTGTTACGTTCATTGTTAGCCAGCAAACTGCTGTTATGTTTTGTTTTCATCTTTATTACATCCTCTTCTTCTTCTGAATTAAAATATACTGCATTTGGATCCATGCCTCTCGCCTCATCCTTCAAACAGTGTGACAATGACAGGATCCTAACACTTTTACATAGAACGAAAGTTATAGGCTACTGTCAATCTCAAAAAGGACAAAAAGGACAAAAGGAGGAGTAGCTCAGTGGTAAAATATGCCGGCTACCACCCCTGGAGTTCGCTAGCTCGATAGTTCGAATCCCAGGGTGTGCTGAGTAACTTCAGCCAGGTCTCCTAAGCAACCAAATTGGCCCGGTTGCTAGGAAGGGTATAGTCACATGGGGTAACCTCCTCGTGGTCACCATAATGTGGTTCGTTCTTGGTGGGGCGTGTGGTTGCCGCGGTGGATGGCGTAAAGCCTCCACACGCGCTATGTCTCCGTGACAACGTGCTCAACAAGCCACGTGATATGATGCACGGGTTGACGGTCTCAGACGCGGAGGTAGCTGGGATTCGTCCTCCACCACCCGGACTGAGTCGAATCACTACGCGACCACGAGCACTTAAAAAGCACATTGGGAATTGGGCATTCCAAATTGGGAGAAAAAAAAAAACAACATAAATTCAGTACTCAAAAAAATATTTTAGCCTATTTTTAACATTTACACATTTCAATTTAATAACATTCCATCAAATTGAATAGTGTAATTAAAAAAAAAAAAAATTTAAGTAATAAAACTTAATAATGATTTTGTTAAATATTACTCCATTCAATATGATTTAACTTATGAAATTGAGAAATGCATAAATCTTAAATTTATTCTTTGTAGTATAGATTCTTTTTAGGAAATACAATAGCATTTTTTGTGGAACATACTGAAATTAAATAATTATTCATGGATAATCTTCTGCTCTGTAGTAACTCTCCAATCTCAATTGCGGTTGCATTCAATTCAAATCATTAAAAGTTTAAAAGGGGCTGCAGATGAAAATAAGATGAAATAATTTGGTGCATTTACATCGACATGATGTTGATTAACATTTATTGTCCCTGATTAAATAAATGAATAAATACAAACACAAATACAAACGGATTTGGAACAACATTAGTGTGAATAAATGATGACAGAATTGTCATTTGTTGGTGAACGATCCATTAAATTACATTCTATAATTGATGTTTAAATGAAAATTGTATCCTTAATATTGTTATTATGTAACACAACTGTTTTATAAAAGCTCAGCTGTGTTTCGTGCCTATAAATGTCCTTTAGTCTTGACTATATTCACGTTGTAGCATGGCATCTAGTACCTCATTGCTCAATTAGTTAAAATAAAGTGTTAAAACTGTTTGATAAGTCTATCTGGCAAATAAGTCATAGAAAAGATGTTAGGGACAAAACCATGTACATTTTACAGCTTCTGCTGTAGCAGTTGCACTAATCAGTGGCTTAAGCAAATGTTTGGCATTTAGTTGTATACAGTATTAATAAGCCATACCAGCTGTGCTGTTAGAGGGTTCATTTCTCCGGTAAACATGGCAATTGTCTTCTCATGGAAATCGTCCAGTTTAATGGGGTTAGTGGGCCCAGTGCCTAAAACAGAGACACGACAGCTTTAACAAAATAAATGACAGTACCTGCTTTCTCATAACAATGTGGTAAACATGAACAGCACCTTCCCATAGTTAATGCCATCACAGACTTTTATGAGCAACCCTTAAAAAGTTAGTTCACCCAGAATTGACACCATCTACAGTGTTCCAAGTCTCCTAAAGTGATACAATAGTTTTGTGTGAGGAACAGCGTAAAGATATTTTTAGGTTGTATCTCTCAAATGTCAAACATGGCAACTCAAATTATATGGCATCAGGTTTGACATTGAATTACATTATTTGTTTCCTGTGTGTCTTGTGACAAGTTTGAATGTCAAGTGCAAATGAGATTTGAGAGTTACTGCAGAAAGGAGGATAATAAGGTAATAATTACTTACATCAGCAAATAATGATTTTAATTTAAGTATGTTCCTCGCAAAAAGCTATCATGTGGCTTAAGAAGAATATAGTGCAAAAGGAGGCACCATTCACTTTCTTATAAGGAAAAGACCAGTTTGAACATTCTGCAAAATATCTCCTATGGTGTTCCGTGAAACAAAAAACATAATACTGGTTTGGAATCACATGAGGGTGAGTAAAAGATGACAGATTTAAACTTTTGTACAGAAGCCAAAATCCCGGAATGAATTCTCTCAA
Organism: Myxocyprinus asiaticus; assembly: GCF_019703515.2. Taxonomy (NCBI): domain Eukaryota; kingdom Metazoa; phylum Chordata; class Actinopteri; order Cypriniformes; family Catostomidae; genus Myxocyprinus; species Myxocyprinus asiaticus. Next base: position 32,376,712 of record NC_059358.1, on the reverse strand, counting down.
GACATTGTCACTGTCCTGCCGAGAGCAAGCTACTAAAATATGAATGGAGGACTGCGTTGTAATAAAACAGTGTTCCTGTTGCGGTATGAACATTTACGCAGTACCTGTGTAGTGTAGTTGGTATGAGGTGAGCCACTGGGCTTTCTCCAAGTTGCGTAACATGTTGGCTGTGCACTCAGACAAGGTGGTATTCCAGTCACGCAGAGAAGCATTTGGGCACACTGTCTTCGGAGGCCTGGGGTAGAACACTTGAGCCTTCTCTTTTAATGGCTTAGTATGCTGAGTAACCAAGAAACAGACAGTGTGAATAGAACAGAGCACCGACTACTGTAACTTTGTAGTTTCCTCTCAATTGATCAAAATTTGCCCAACACAGAACATTGCCCTAACATTAGTGTATTGGTCCTATTTGGATATTTTTTGGTAACCAATTTCTAACGTTCTATGAACTTTCTTTTCAAGTTTTCTTTTCATGACCACTAACTAAGATTCCCAGAATGTTCTACAAACCAAAAATTGTTAGTTGGAAGACAACACGTTTAAAGAGTGATGATGATCTTCTAAATACTTAAACATTTCTGGAGGTTACAGAATGTTTTAGAACATTCAGAACGTCTTATGCAACTCACATTCTGGAAATCATGTTGCCCTGACCAAGTCATTGCTTTTCTTCTGGTTGCTATGGGAACATCAAGTATCTCATGATGGTACGGACTGCCTACATTTGTAAAAGATAACATCTTGAGTTTGAAGTATCACTACTACAGTATACTGTATTTACACTTCCACATAGAGAAAAAAATACAGAGGGGTTCAAAAGTCTGAGTACACATAAAAAAAATAAAAATATATTTTTTAATTTAAAATCTGATTTAAACCTGGAAACAAACAATGTTTAAGGATTTTGCATCTCTAATCATTAAACAATAGTAATCAAATTTGTGATATTTGATAACTCTTAAAACTGTATTTAACAAGAAAAATGAAAAATAGAAGCATTTTCACAAGTGGTCTTTTAAACCCAAATGTATTTAAAGTACAATATATTAATCAGCACTAATTTCATCTCTGTATTTTCTAACCTGTAGTCTTATGGAGTAAAGTGACTGTAGGTGCACTAGAGGGCAGGAGAGGGTTGAGGGGCAGTTTAGAACCAGCCCTCACTCCTGTGTCAGGGTCATCAGGGGATCGGTAAGATGGAAACATGGCATAGCGGGACATGTGGGACTGGTACGGATGCTCTCTTGGAACAGCAACTTTAATCATCTTCTCACTGCAGAAACATACAGATACAGATTGCAAGTCTCTGGATTTCCACAATAAAAATGTTGCACTTTCTTTTTGCCCTTGATCCTGTTCTTGTTACTCTGTTTTCTGACTGTACAGTCTCTCAGTTACTGAACAGCATGAAAGGAGGAGGACAAGAAGAGAAGAAAGAGCATGTGTGACTCTCTATGAGGTGAACATAGTTTATTCACACTGTAAAAAATATGAAAAAAGAAAACATAAGACTCAAGCAAGTGTATGGGAAGTGTACAAAATTTAAATAAAATAGAGGCAGAAACATTTTTTGGTATTTTTACCTCATGTCGATGTCTGTTGGTTTGGGAAGCCTTGAAACAAAATATAATCAAATGAAATAATAAATTAAAAAATCTAGATTTTTACAAATTCTAAAGAAAATATGAGCAGTGCTTGTCCATGCAAAACTTGCCACCATGATGCAAGTGTTTTGTGGATGATTGCAAGGGCAATGTTATGCGGTTGGTGGTTCTTAGTGTGTTGCAAAGAGATTGCTAGGGTGTTCTGGGTGGTTGCTAGATACTGTAGTTGCATACTGGCCCAAGTCAATACAGCCCACCCCCAAATGATATTCTGGACATTAGATACTGTATGTCTCAGGCCCCTCCTTCAAAAAAAGTTCTCTCTCTGTTTTGTTGTCTGCAGGCAAAAATCATTTGTTTGATTGATTAGAAAAGTAATAGCATCACAACCATAGTGATGGTTCTCAGACAGTTTGAGGTTTCAGTCATGTCTGTAGCACAAATGATGTGGGACAAGTTACATGGAAAAGTTTTAGGTTGTTTAAATATGAGCAATGGTAACGTTTGCCTTTGCAAGCACTGCTATTGGACCCTTTTCACAGCAAAAGATAAAATCTACTATTATGTTTCCAATACTTTCCAAAAGAGGAAAAAACAAATACATAGAGATTGATTACATCAGTCAGAAGAGAGAAAGGTGCCAAATTTACTGTCACTCACTCGGCAGCTATATTTAAACTCAATCGCAGCACTGATTTTTTTTTTAAATAAGCGTAATATAACACAAGCATAGTGTTATAAATTTACATTCAGTAATTAAAAAAGAAAAATATAATAAAGTTTGCTAGATTTACATAATAAATAAAGTGGAAACATAATACCACAGTCTGGGAAAAGGGCTCATAATGGACAAACTTGACTTAGCAATTAATTATGATGCATACAAATAAAAAATAGGCCTGTGAATAAGAAAAGTTTAACCTACAGCTGGTCATTCATACGGAGATTACTCTTCTTGGTTGGGGTTAGGTCATAATATTGCTCAATGATGACAGACCTGGATAAACAATAAAGAGGATATTAAACATTTTAAGTCTTAAAAAGGCATTTAACTGACTCCATCAGCTTATTTTCACAGCTGAACTTTAAATAAATATCAGATCTTAAAATGCTCAAGTTCTCACTCAGGTAACACTGATCCGCCGTAGCTGAAGTGTTGATGGCCCTTGGTGACTGCAGGGACACTTTCGATCTGAGAACTGGAAGCCATCCTTCTATAAGCCTGATGGCTTTAGTCTTACTGATGAATCCTTGGGTAGGCCCTGCAGAGTCTGGTGCGAAATTGAAAAATGAGGAGTTTAGGAGAGATTGCACTGCAATTTTTTTTATATTTCATAGACTTATGCCATCAGAACTTCATAACAAATGACTCCCTTCATCATATACACAAGTCAGGCAACACACATTCATAAATCCAACTCTCTGGAACATTCTCACCTTGGCAGAATATGAGAAAAGAGCTGCTTCATGGTCGCCTCTCGTGACCTTGGGGAGTTTAAGTGGAGATGGGACAGTTTTCTTTTTCAGATGAAAGAAGTAGTTTTCACGGTGAAAATCTTTCCGAGGACAGCTCTCCTGGCCAATGCCATGGCACACATGTTGAAACACAGGCAGGTGCTTGTCACAGCTCTTTTGGATTCTGAATGCTGGTGTGCAAATCTTGTGTGCTGCAGCATACATGGATCCTTAGACTGGCCATAGTGTTGATTCTACAAACAGCCACATGAAACCACAGAGTGACACCTTATCCACGTCCGAGCACCATCACTATGGAAGCTCAGCTGCGCCTTTTGTTTGTGTTGAAGGGATTTGGTGATGCGAGATGCTCATTAGCCCTGCCTTGCTGACAGATCACACATAATCCTTCTATCAAGAACTCTAAGCCCTTAACACTCATTTATAAATTCCAAATAATGCAAAAGTTGTCTTCAAACAAATTAGGTTGCTGTCAGACCACATCGGTGGGTTTTAACTGTAACACTCAAAGCTAATTATGTAAATTCAAAAATAAATGTATTCGTAATGAATAATGCCCCTAGAGAGCAATCACAGCTCAGAATGTAAAGTCTGCTATCACTAGGCCTCTGAGTGCCCAAAGTCATCACAGCCCAGTGCTTGAACTGAATAGAGAGGCTGAAACCAAAGCAGGCTATCAAAGACACACAGATCTAGGCCACCATAATGCAAGTGTTTTGTGTATAGTTGCAAGGGTAATGTTATGCGTTTGGTGGTTCTTAGTGTGTTGCCAAAAGGTTTCTAGGGTGTTCTGGGTGGTTGCTACTGTAGTTGCATACTGGCCCATGTCTATACAGCCCACCCCCAAATGATATTCTGGACCGTAGATATGTCTAAGGTCCCTCCTTCAAAAGAAGTCTGATTTTTTTTTATCTCTCTGTTTTGTTGTCTGTCAGGCAAAAATAATTTGTTTGATCGCTTAGAAAAGTAATAGCATCTCAACCATAGTGATGGTGCTCAAACAATCTGAGGTTTCAGTCATGCCCGTAGCACAAATGGTATGGGACGAGTTACATGGAAAAGTTTCAAGTTGTTTAAGTATGAGCAATGGTAACATTTGCCTTTGCAAGCATCGCTATTGGACCCTTTTCACAGCAATATTATGTTTACATTCCCATTTGCTCCAACAGTACTTGAACTAAATAGAAACACTGAAACCAGAGCAGGCTATCAAAGACACACAGATCTAGGTTACTGCAGAGAGTGTAAACGCCTCTGGTTACAGTGAATTTGTGAAGCAGTTATTGAATTCATAGCACAGAAATCCTAAGATAAAGTGAGCTACTGTACATCACCCTACAAATGTACACATATGTGTAGGTGTGTGGATATAACAATGTTTTCTCATCTTGCATTCATGCCTGTGTTGACCGGAAGATTACATAACATCAAATTTCAAATTTTTATCAAATTTCTCTCATTAGAAGGTATTGATGCAGTTTTGCTAACTGAGCATTGACAATTTTGAAATGTGTGTGTATTGAAATTGGTAACACTTTACAATATAAGGTTATAGGCTATATGTTGACAAAAGTCAATGCAATAGTTAAAATGAACTAACAATGAACAATACTTTTACAGATTTTATGGTAATACTTTACAATAAGGTACTATTTTTTACCATTCATTTTAACTAACAACATTTTTTACAGCATTTTTAATCTTGGTTACTATTGATTTCTAAAAAGACAATCATTAATTGTTCCATTAACTAATGAATACGTATACAACCTTGAATTGTTTTAATGCATTAGTATGTTGAAATTAACATTAACTAAGATTAATAAGTGCTTTAAAAGTAATGTTTATTGTTAGTTCATGTTAACTAATATAGTTAATTATGTTAATTAATACAACCTTATTGTAAAATGTTACAGAATTGATAAATCTTGGTTAATGTTCATTTCTGAATATTAGCCTTTTAATTGGCTATACTTTTATTTATTTATTTTTTATCATTATACTTTATCATTATCTTATTTATAAAAATTATACATTTTATTAAAAGTTGTATATGTAAATATCAGTTGTATACGTAAGGTGAACATGCATTATAAGCTAACATATATATATAAGATAACTAATAATGAACAGTAAATGTATAAATTAACATAAGATTTATAAATTCTGTTAAAATATTTTGTTCATTTTTAGTTAATGATACCTACTGCATAACTAATGTTAATGAATATACACATATTGTAAAGTGTTACCTTGAAATGACACTCAAAATCCTGAAAAGATTTAGGAAACATTACATTACTTTTACCTTAATTGTAATTCTATTGTAATGTCTTCAAACATATGAATGAAACATGTCTTTATTTTCAAAAATAAAATCAGCTCAATTCTTTTTTGTGTTGAAGTGATAAAGCATCTGAAAAACATTCTTGGATCACATTATAATAGGATTAACAAGCCTGCATGCTCAATGATTTATAAATATAAGTTTTAGTTTTAGCAGATTCTTTTTAAGAGCTTGTATTCAGGCTAATGATTGGTTTGGTCTTTGGATTTATTCCCACTTTATCACATTACAAACTCATCAATACCCCCCATTGCAAACTGCTGGGGGAACTGTCCATGGTGCTGGAGTGCTTCACTGCCACTGGTCAGTATTATTATAAACAACATTATCTCAGTGAGGGGAAACAATGTCGAATGCTCAGTTATATTACTGTAAGTATACAGTTCATTTCATCTACCCTAATGTTTCAGTAAATGCCACGCCATAGGAAAAACAAACAAAAAATTGAACACATCGATCGATTTACAGGATCCTGTCCAATAGAGGCACAGCCAACTGCTTGCCAAGCATTTCCACTGACCGGCCTTATTTATAAGGCTGCGTTGAGCAATATATTCAGTATTACACCTTTAATTGGGATTCTCCCGGGGCCTTGTCAAAGGTTTCCAGAAAAGCTGGGATTAAGCACACATACCAGTCTTAAGTTCAGTGACCAATTACCATTCTCTGCTTCAGAGGGGGTGCTGTATTACATTTCCTACTGTTGTATTATGAATGTAGTGCAGCGATCCAGCTCCCTTGGTTGCTTGTTAATACTCAACTATGAAGAGCAGGTTTCATTAGCCTGTGTCAGAATATTCTGCTGTGGGCATTTTTAAATGTCAGGACTGCAGCAGTGCCTCATCTTTCCAACGAGTATCAACAGGTATAGGCTAAAGCACACACTAGGAACAATTTAAATGTGTTTAAATGGTTAACCTATGTGTCATCGTTTTTTGATTTTTTTTAATGGAGCACAATGATAAATACTTCAGCAAACATCTCCTGGATCATGTGTTGCATTTGTACCCAACAATCTAACAAAATGTGTGCGCAAGCTGATGAAACTTTTGGTCAGAAGACTCGTCTGCTTCACACACCCATAGATGAAATTTAATTAAAACATTTAAAAACTCTCTGGGTAGATCTTAGAAATCATTATAGTTTAAAAGATGTGAAGACAATTATCATTAAAGCAGAACCTATCCACAGTTACATTCTGCCATAAAAAATAAAAGTAATTAAAGTAGGTTTATAAAGAGCATAGAAGGAAAGAGAGAAAGTTCAGCTGGAATGAACAACACTGGAACAAACACAGTGCCTTATTCAGAAGTGAAGGTCTTGAATAAATTAAAGGTATAAATAAAATAATAATAATAACATTTCAAATTGTCCCTCTTTTTCTTACAAAAAATAACAAATAACAAAAAAATCTGGCAAGGCACTTAGATTGGAAGTGAGTGGGGCCAATCCGTAAACATTAAAATACTCACTGTTTCAAAAGTATAGCCACAAGATGCAAACAATATGCATTTTAACAGGAATTTGGTGTGATAAAATTGCTTACTAACCTTTTCTGTTTAATGTTACATCCAATTTGACTACTTTGTTGCCATGACAACATAACACTATAAATCCTGCAATACCATTAAACGATTTATACAACTTTACAGCTCAAATAATACACAAGTTTTAACAGAAGAATTAAAGTAAGTGCTTTCATAAAATAATAAGCTTCACATTTCTGCCTTTAAACCCACCAAAAACTGTCCCCCATTCACTTCCATTGTAAGTGCCTCAATGTGATCTCGATTTTTTTTTTTTTTTTTTAAGTTCTTTTTAAAGGAGGGACAAGTCGAAATTATTATTCTGTTTTTTGGCAATGAACATTATGCCACAAATGCTGTCAATTGAGCTTAACTTCTATTGAACCCGTATTATTCCTTTAATTCCTCTGTGCCCCTCTGAAAGATGATGTCTGTGTCAAAAATCCATAAAAGGAAGCAAGTAAAACCTGTTATAATACACATACTCCCATATTTAGTACAGATGATGGTTAAAGGGCCTATTATTGATTTATTAATAAGATTGCTCTGACACATATAAATCATGCTCACAAGCGATCACAATTGTGACCAGTGGAAAAACACAGAACCTCACTTTTCAATAGGCAACTGATTGGCTCCCATTTTAAAATGGCAGATTTAAAAGGATTTTGGTTCATCATTTCCTTTCCCACCACAATTGCATATTAGTGGAAAAATCTTAAATGTTACCTTATTCTTTCCAGTTTCCTACTAGGCCTGATAAGTGTGACCAAGATTAAAGCACATACTTTTACTAACTTAAAAAAATACAATTTTAGAAAAGCATGATTGTTCCATTGGGCTATCCAAGATATAAAATACATACATGTCTTCACTTAGCTGGGAAAATTTTGGGATTAAATGGGTTAAGCTTCTGGATGGAAACTACATATAGGACAATATCATCACTGGGGTGAGGAGCTTTTTAATATTAAATTCATAATGTCTGTTCTCCACACGGTCAGAGAGACAATGGGTTAGTCATGCTTTTGGAATATACAGTACTGTGCAAAAGTTTTAGGCACTTGTGAAAAATGTTGCATAGTGAGGATGTCTTCAAAAATAATGAAATAAATAGTTTTCATTTATCACTTAATGTCATACAAAGTCCAGTAAACATAAAAAAGCGAAATCAATATTCCGTGTGACCACCTTTGCCTTTAAAACAGCACCAATTCTCCTAGGGACACCTGGACACAGTTTTTCTTGGTTGTTGGCAGATAGGATGTTCCAAGCTTCTTGGAGAATTCACCACAGTTCTTCTAGATTTAGGCTGTCTCAATAGCTTCTGTCTCTTCATGTAATCTCAGACTGACTCAATGTTCAGTGGGGTCTTTGTGGGGGCCATGACATCTGTTGCAGGGCTCCCTGTTCTTCTATTCTAAACTTTTCTATTTGCAAAAGTAATGTTTGGGAGTCTAACATTTATATTTCCTATTGACACACTAAAGCTGAAGATGTAAATAACCATCTTAAGACAAATGCTTTTGTGAAACATCTTATGTGCCTAAGACTTCTGCACAGTACTGTACATATTGTGGACATGCTTAGATTAAAGGTATTCTTTAATGTCTAAGGAAAGCAGTAATGATTTTCAGACTGGGCTAACTTCAAAAGCCTTAAGCTCATTAGTGCTTGATGAAATAAAGGCAGGAATTGGAAAATAATTTCTCTCTCTCTCTCTCTCTCTCTCTCTCTCTCTCTCTCTCTCTCTCTCACACACACACACAACAACAACAACAACAACAACAACAACAACAACAACAACAACAACAACAACAACAAACATTTGCAAAACCTCGTTTGCTTTTAAGTTCATCTGGGCAACCAGTGCTCGCCGGGAATCTGCAAACGAGCCATCCGCACTTCCCGAGGGAGTTACCTCCGTCTTGCCGGCCAACCTGCCTGAACAAATTGCTTACTTTACTTCTTCAGCGTCATCAGGCATCAGTCATATCTATGTATTTATGTATTTATTTCATTGTTCAACTCTACGGCCCTCATAAAAGCCGAGTGTTTGGAGGAAGGCTGGAGAGCAGTGAGATGAATGGATGTGTGAACTATGTGCAGTTGTGCAGTGAGCTGTGGATTACTGTAGTAGACTCAAACGTTTGACGACTCCAGAACACGATTCAAACACTGTTTTAAGTCGACATGACAGCTTTTGATTTTTCCGACGTGGAGGCATTTTTGGATTGCCATCCGGAGCTTTTTGAGGAATATCTCATCAGAAAGGGGAAATGTGACTCATTGGGAAGGTGGCTCAAAGAGCACCAGCCGTCCAAAAGCTCTCCGGCGGACGAGAAACGCGGGGTCGCCAGGGATCCCTTCTGGCCCACGAATCCCGACGGACTGAAGCGCAGATCGTCCCACATGGAGCTCCGCAGGAACTTCGCGCGGTCCAAAGCGATGACGGCGCACCGGACCTACGACGAGCACGTCAGTCTCGCGGATCACGATTCCCAGTCGAGCATGCGACGGCGCGCGCTTCTGCGGAAAGCCAGCTCGTTACCGCCGACCACCGCGCACATCCTCAGCGCCCTGCTCGAGTCTAGGGTAAACGTGCCTCAATATGCCTCCAGCGCCATCGACTACAAATACCGACTCAAAGAGTCCAACGAGAGGGAGTTCTTCCTCGAGCTGGTTAAGGACATTTCTAACGAACTTGACATGACAAACCTCAGTTACAAGATTCTGATCAATGTGTGCATTATGGTGAACGCAGACAGGTGTTCGCTGTTCCTCGTGGAGGGACCTTCCCATAAGAGGACGCTCGTGTCCAAGTTTTTTGACGTGCACTCGGGAACTACGGTGCGACCCTCCTCGAGCACCCTGGACTCAAACGAGGTGCAGGTTCCGTGGGGGAAGGGTATTATTGGCTATGTAGCCGAACACGGAGAAACCGTCAACATCCCGAATGCATACGAGGTATAATGTACCACAATTCGCAAATCCTCTTATTGCAACTACAGAAACGTTCCCTTAACGTAAGTGTATGGTTCCCATTTGGGAATGTTTAAGGGGAACCAACTCATAACGTTCTAGAAACGTTCTTTTTTTTTTTTTTCATTTTTAATTTTTTTTTTAATAACCATAAACTAACGTTCTCTGAAAATAGTCAGTTGGGATTTCCAATGAAGAAGCCTAAAAAAGGCAAGAATATAAAGATACCTCTTTATTAATTTATTGCTATTTTCAAACATATTATTACTGTAGAAATCATGAGAATACTGTAACTTTAAAGATAGGAACATTTGCTTTGAGATCAGCTGCCTTCTAAAAATGCTGCCATGCAACTTGTAGATAATGATGGCAAGTTGATGCCAAGTCACATGACCTCAGTATTTGGGAGTGGACCCCCTTTTAATATTTTTTAACAAATATGTGACTAACTCACTCATTGCTCCTCTCTCCAGCCTCTCAAATGTTTGTATCACCCAGGACATAAAAATCTTATTAGGGATACATCTAAATTAAACCCCTAAAAAGCTCTACTACATCTAATTAATTTGTAGAGGTACAGTTACTTGGGTAATCTTAAAACCTAAAAGTGCTTTCAGAAGTTTTTTTTTTCTGATCAAACAACCCAGTGCTAGTGTAGATTGGGATTGAGTATGGAGTTTCAGCAGTAAATAGCCTTGTAATCAGTGTCTTATTATTCTGATTATGTCAAAAGCTTAGAGAAACTAACATTCCCCATGTGAAGGCATCTCGATTACATCTCTGACCGTTCCCTCTTCTTCAAGTGTGGGCTACCAGCCAGTCATCCATACACTTCATTATATCATGGCCACAGGCAAAACTTCTCCAGTCTCTGCACAGTACACTATGATCATAGTAGAAAATCCATTAAAGCAATGAATGTAGACACTTTTCCTGGGCAGTCACTCTGAATTTCAAGTTCATTATTTTATGTTTAAGGTTAGTGACTGATTAAAAGCATTTTATCCCCACACCGGTATAACCAGTCTCTTAGTAGGCGACAGTGGTGTGCCGTCAGCCCCTTCAAACCCTTCAGAGAAGGGGTGACATACACTGGCAGCCAAATGTTTGGAATAATGTACAGATTTTGCTGTTTCAGAAGGAAATTGGTACTTTAATTCACCAAAGTGGCATTCAACTGATCACAAAGTATAGTCAGGACATTACTGATATAAAAAACAGCACCATCACTATTTGAAAAAAGTCATTTTTTTATCAAATCTAGACAGCCCCCATTTCCAGCAGCCATCACTCCAACAACTTATTCTTGAGTAATCATGCTAAATTGCTAATTTGGTACTAGAAAATCACTTGCCATTGTATCAAACACAGCTGAAAGCTATTTGGTTCATTAAATGAAGCTTAACATTGTCTTTGTGTTTGTTTTTGAGTTGCCACAGAATGCAATAGACTGGCATGTCTTAAGGTCAATATTAGGTCAAAAATGGCAAAAAAGAAACGGCTTTCACTAGAAACTCATCAGTCAATCATTGTTTTGAGGAATGAAGGCTATACAATGCTTGAAATTGCCAAAAAACTGAAAATTTCATACAAAGGTGTACACTACAGTCTTCAAAGGACAACTGGCTCTAACAAGGACAGAAAGAGATGTGGAAGTCCAGATGTACAACTAAACAAGAGGATAAGTACATCAGAGTCTCTAGTTTGAGAAATAGATGCCTCACATGTCCTCAGCTGACAGCTTCATTGAATTCTACCCGCTCAACACCAGTTTCATGCACAACAGTAAAGAGAAGACTCAGGGGTGCAGGCCTTATGGGAAGAATTGCAAAGAAAAAGCCACTTTTGAAACAGAAAAAACAAAAAGAAAAGGTTAGAGTGGGCAAAGAAACACAGACATTGGACAACAGATAATTGGAAAAGAGTGTTATGGATCTTAACCCCATTGAGCTTTCGTGGGATCAGCTAGACTGTAAGGTGCGTGAGAAGTGCCCGACAAGACAGCCACATCTATGGCAAGTGCTACAGGAAGCGTGGGGTGAAATGTCACCTGACAGCTAGAATGCCAAAGATCTGCAAAGCTGTCATTGCTGCACGTGGAGGATGTTTTTGATAAGAACCCTGAAGTAGTTTAAGAAGTTCTGAAAATGTTTTTCAAATTGTAATAGTAATTTTTCACATTATTAATGTCCTGAATATACATTGTGATCAGCTGAATGCCACTTTGGTGAATAAAAGTAAAAATTTCTTTCCATAAGAGAAAAATCTGTACATTATTCCAAACTTTTGGCCGCCAGTGTAAATGGAGATGGAAAAATAATTTAAATTATGAAATTCTTTCACCTGTTTTTTTCTTTTATATGTATATGCATTCAATAAATAAATCCATTACAATACAGTAATGTACAACGTAAAATAAGTTCATTCAAATCATTGTATGTGAAAAGTGTAGGTGGGAAGACTGATCTGAAATAAAACAATCACTTTTGTTAAGGAACTTCAGTATATTTTTTAAAAGCCTTGAAGTCTTTCCCTTATGATGGGTTTAATGAAGGAACCGTTGACAGTCTTTACTTGCAGGAGTCAAATTCATTTTCTCAGAGAACTGAAATGGTGCCTGGAGGATATCCAGAGGGTTCCACCAGTGTGGCATCTGAGGAACCCCAAAATGTTGACTCGAGTCTCTTTTCATTTTTAAAATTCCATTACAAAGGTGCAGAAAAGTTCCATGTGAAAATTTCCCTTTTTAACACCATCAAAACAGACTCAAGTTAACTATTTACTATAACATTAAAATCATTGGTAAAATGTCTTTCTTGCCTCTTGTGTATTGTGTAGGACCATCGGTTCAGTGATGAAATTGACAAGTTGACTGGCTATAAGACGCAGTCCATTCTGTGCATGGCCATCCGCAACAGTGATGGTGAAGTCATTGGTGTAGTGCAGGCCATCAACAAGAACTCCAGTGGAACTCCCTTTACTGAGGATGATGAGAAGGTAAGCTCTGTTCTTCTTTCCTACTTTCTAAATGCTGATATTACGCTCTAAAGGATCTGCTCCATCTACTGGATTTATAGCCTGTTGCATTCTTCAGATGCCTGTGACTATAGTACCCAAAGTTTTGATGATTATGATACTCTAGAGTTACAGTATGAAGATTAATGCTGTAGTTATTACTTTATGTATTAAGTAAATGAGTAACATCTTGGAATAGCTGATAAAATTCTAATGAACCTCTGAATTCATTTGAAGATTTATTTTTATGTTTTTACTCTCATAATCTTTTAAATGCAAGCACAATTCTGCTGCAGCCTTGAGGTCATTGCATGCATGTACTGTACTTATGATTGCATAATTCAAAGCTACTGTAGATCTGATTCTTTCTTACTCTTATCTTCTTTAAGATATTCTGTTTCATAGTTTAAGAGGATTCACAGAAGGGAAATAAACACACATTTGATGCAGTTGGTGTCTAGATACCTGACATACCAAAAGACACATTGGATTCTGATTTTGGGTCATGTAAAAAATTTAGTTTTGGGAAAATTGTGAAACTTAATTTAATGTTTGCTCAAAGAAAGACATGCAATTATTACCACAAAACAGAAAGATGAGTTGTGGTAATCAAATCTGAAACATTTTCATAAAAAATAAAAATAGGAGTATTTTCACCACACAAATTTAATTGTGTTCAGTCAATCTATCAAGTCGAATGGAAGTTTGGAAATTTGGAGTTTGGAAATGGAGTTTTTTCCTTTAATGGACAGAGCAGTTAGTAAGCAGAAAGCCAGAAAGTAAAAGAATATAATCAGGACATGACGCAGGCCAGATTCAAACCTCCATCCCCATGAGCACAGCAGTGCCTGCCTACTGTGCCACAGCTCTGACATGGCTCATGTTTTAAAGAGTAATTTCAGAAAATGTCCAGCAGGTGTCAGGATCATGTTTGCATCAGTACACTCACATCCTGACATGCCTCAGACTTCATTCAATGCTGTGGTTATGTAGCTGCTTTAAATTTCTCACACAAATAATTGAGAATTTGCCTTCTCAAATTTGTGACATATCCGATTATCCAAAAAGCAGAAACAATGATCATGGTAGTAACTGTACATAAAAGCGACTATGTAAATGCAGCCAGTCACAATTTCGTTTAATTCTACTGTTTAAAGTAGAATACCATTAGCGGGATCAAAGGGAATTGCAAAAATAATGATTATTACCAACGAGCTTCCTCTTCATCCCCAGCTTCTGTTGTTTGGACAAGTGGGTAGTACCACACTGCAAACTCACAGCCCTTTTAAAATGTACTGGTTTGGAACGCGGAAGTACAGAACATTATAGCGGAGCAAACTTCTATAGCGGTGAATAGGAGAAAACAGCACATATTATTTTAGCATTCCCATTCACTCCAAGAACAAAAGAAAAAGAAAAAAGTAGAGAGAGATGGATTACGGCAGTTTTAAGAGAGAAAGGTGTCAAATTTACTGTCACTCCCCCAGTAGCTTTATATTGAAACCATCGCAGCATGGTGACTATTTATTTATTTTTATTACTGACATGGGTAATATAACACAAAGTATAGTTTACTGTGTTTATTTAGAGTCCCACAGACACACTACATTAACCACTACCCCTAAACCTAACCTTAACCTTACCTTAGAAAAAATAACCTTGATTTTACTATAGTAACCATGGTTTAACACAGGAACAAGTGCGATTGACAGACCCCCCTCCGGATCAAACCCTTGTCTGCACTCCCCGACATTCACCATGACCAAATCACTGCAATGAAATCAACATTTATATTCATTTTGTATCTACTATTTTAAGCAGTATTAAAGGAAATATTACGAGTGGAAACAGGAAATCGGATGGGAAAAAGAGTAGGACAAAATGCAAATGTCGCTGGGACAACAATACACATTCACACACTGTCTTTACTGATTGTCCCGTATTTAAAGATAAAATTATACATCCCATATCGAATCAATACGGGACACGATTTTTCCCATATTTAAGCTGGTCAGATGGCGTCATGGTGAAATCGTTCCAGATTGCTTATTTAACATTGATGTTAAAGTTGGAAAATGTGCCTATGGTAGATAAATGAAAAGTCCACAAGTGGTGCTAAAACTGTGGATTTTGTTCTATAAAAATGTTTAGTAAGATCAAACAATGTATGAATACAATCACTGAGTCATAAAGACAAGTACAGTTGAAGGAAGAAAAAAAAATATGTATAAAACAACCAAAATGTATGCCTAAATAAGATAAAGGAGACAAATAATCGAAAATATAAAAATAAATATATTTTTAACATATAAAGATGTATTTCTTTTTATAAGTCAGGGGTAAGGAAAGTTCTAATCCCCCTCATTTTATTTAATTAAGCTATAATATTAAGGGTGTTTATTGCCTTCAGTGTTTCATTCAGTGATCTTTCAGCACATCCTACATTAAAGTTTTGCACCTAAAGCACCAAATACTGACACTGATATACAAACGCGGATATTCTACACGTCTAAAGCATACAGGTGCATCTCAATAAATTAGAATGTCATGGAAAAGTTCATTTATTTCAGTAATTCAACTCAAATTGTGAAACTCGTGTATTAAATAAATTCAATGCACACAGACTGAAGTTGTTTAAGTCTTTGGTTCTTTTAATTGTGACGATTTTGGCTCACATTTAACAAAAACCCACCAATTCACTATCTCAAAAAATTAGAATATGGTGACATGCCAATCAGCTAATCAACTCAAAACACCTGCAAAGGTTTCCTGAGCCTTCAAAATGGTCTCTCAGTTTGGTTCACTAGGCTACACAATCATGGGGAAGACTGCTGATCTGACAGTTGTCCAGAAGACAATCATTGACACCCTTCACAAGGAGGGTAAGCCACAAACATTCATTGCCAAAGAAGCTGGCTGTTCACAGAGTGCTGTATCCAAGCATGTTAACAGAAAGTTGAGTGGAAGGAAAAAGTGTGGAAGAAAAAGATGCACAACCAACCAAGTGAACCGCAGCCTTATGATTGTCAAGCAAAATCGATTCAAGAATTTGGGTGAACTTCACAAGGAATGGACTGAGGCTGGGGTCAAGGCATCAAGAGCCACCACACACAGACATGTCAAGGAATTTGGCTACAGTTGTTGTATTCCTCTTGTTAAGCCACTCCTGAACCACAGACAACGTCAGAGGCATCTTACCTGGGCTAAGGAGAAGAAGAACTGGACTGTTGCCCAGTGGTCCAAAGTCCTCTTTTCAGATGAGAGCAAGTTTTGTATTTCATTTGGAAACCAAGGTCCTAGAGTCTGGAGGAAGGGTGGAGAAGCTTATAGCCCAAGTTGCTTGAAGTCCAGTGTTGTTTCCACAGTCTGTGATGATTTGGGGTGCAATGTCATCTGCTGGTGTTGGTCCATTGTGTTTTTTGAAAACCAAAGTCACTGCACCCATTTACCAAGAAATTTTGGAGCACTTCATGCTTCCTTCTGCTGACCAGCTTTTTAAAGATGCTGATTTCAATTTCCAGCAGGATTTGGCACCTGCCCACACTGCCAAAAGCACCAAAAGTTGGTTAAATGACCATGGTGTTGGTGTGCTTGACTGGCCAGCAAATTCACCAGACCTGAACCCCATAGAGAATCTATGGGGTATTGTCAAGAGGAAAATGAGAAACAAGAGACCAAAAAATGCAGATGAGCTGAAGGCCACTGTCAAAGAAACCTGGGCTTCCATACCACCTCAGCAGTGCCACAAACTGATCACCTCCATGCCACGCTGAATTGAGGCAGTAATTAAAGCAAAAGGAGCCCCTACCAAGTATTGAGTACATATACAGTAAATGAACATACTTTCCAGAAGGCCAACAATTCACTAAAAATGTTTTTTTTATTGGTCTTATGATGTATTCTAATTTTCTGAGATAGTGAATTGGTGGGTTTTTGTTAAATGTGAGCCAAAATCATCACAATTAAAAGAACCAAAGACTTAAACTACTTCAGTCTGTGTGCACTGAATATATTTAATACACGAGTTTCACAATTTGAGTTGAATTACTGAAATAAATGAACTTTTCCACGACATTCTAATTTATTGAGATGCACCTGTATAACGTGATTCAACTAGTCTTAATCAACTCACCCTTTTTTACAGAAACCATGATCCAGCTCATCACAACCTCAGATATAATCTGCATGCACAATACTCGATAGTAAAATTAATTTACATCTCTCAACTGAAATGTTTCGCCCTCTCAATCAAATCCTCGGTTCACGCATTCTCATCAGCTGCTCACTGATCAGCAGTTCTCAGTATTATGTCCGAAAGAGGCTCACGAACTGCTGTGATAGGCTCAATTTAGCCTACTGTTGACGCGAGAGCTGCTGCGAACGACTCAATGTACTGTTAACTCGAGAGCTGCTCTCCCGGGATCAGTGTACTGTTGACTCAAGAACTGCTGCAAATGACTCAGTGTACCGTTGACTCAAGAGCTGCTGTTTCGGGATCAGTGGACTGTTGACTCGGGGACCTGGGTAACTCAGCAGGTAAAGAAGCTGAATACCACACCTGGTTCACAAGTTCGAATCCAGGGTGTGCTGAGTGACTCCAGTCAGGCTTCCTAAGCAACCAGTTGGCCCGGTTGCAAGGGTGGGTACAGTCACATTGGGTTAACATACTCGTGGTCGCTATAATGTGGTTCTCGCTTTCGGTGGGGTGTGTGGTGAGTTGTGCATGGATGCCACGGAGAATAGCGTGAGCCACCACAAGTGCTAGCTCTCCGCGGTAACGCGCTCAACAAGCCACGTGATAAAATGTGCGGATTGACTGTCTCAGATGCGGAGAAAACTGAGATTCGTCCTCCGCCACCCGGATTGAGGCGAGTCACTACGCCACCACAAGGACTGAGAGCGTATTGGGAATTGGGCATATCAAATTGGGGAGAAAAGGGGAGAAAATCCCCCACCCATAAAAAAAAAAATGTACTGTTGACTTGAGAGCTGCTGTCCCGGGATCAGTGTACTGTTGACTTGTGAACTGGTGCGAACAACTCAGTGTACTGTTGACTCAAGAGCTGCTGTCCCAGGATCAATGTACTGTTGACTCGAGAACTGCTGCGAACGACTCAATGTACTGTTGACTCGAGAGCTGCTGTCCTGGGATCAGTGTACTGTTGACTCGAGAGCTGTAGACTGGATCATCTTCATACGTTGATAAAACAGTAATACAATCAAGTCATAAGCATATTTCCAGTATGTTTTATTTGTTACACTTTCTGTTGTTCAGCAAAATACACCAGAATCAGACATTTTGCCCCTTAATCACACACATGCTCAATGTCAGCAGCTCATCGGTTCTCAGTATGCTGAACACCTCCGAAAGAGGCGGTTCGTAACTGTTACGAACGACTCATTGTACTGTTGACTCGAGAACTGTTGCGACTCGAGCGTTCAGTCCAATTTGTGAACTAGTTGGAGCGGTTCATTGCAAAGAAGTGTTGGCAAAAGCAGATATCACCAGTTCTAAGATCATATTACTCCCGGTTATCGGCTCATTTCGAATTGTAGTGTCAGGCACATCTGAGAGACAGGTTAAGTAACTTATGGATCAGTGTTGACTCGAGACGCGAACTGTTTCAAACGATTCAGTCTGATTTGGTGAACTGGTTCAACTCGTTCACTAAAAAGAACCGGTTCAAAAGAATGATTCGTTCACGAACTGGACATCACTAGAACTGATAAAATGCCTCTAGTTCTTCTGGTGCTGTTATTTTTCCTCTCAATATCTCACCGTTATGCACCACTCTGACTCTAGTTTTCAAAGTATCACTCCTCTCTCCACAGGTGCTCCAAATGTATCTACCATTCTGCGGAATATCGATCTCCAACGCCAAACTCTTCTTAGAATCCCGCAAGGAGTATGATAGGAGCAGGGTGAGTCAAGACCTGCTGGAATATTGCAGAATGAAGCTCAGCTTTTCAGATGGATTTGAAATTTGCCTCTAGACTTCTAACATCTAGATGTCTCAGACACTGTTGAATGATTTTTCAAGTTTGTTTACAATCCTCAGGTCCTCAGGTTTGAAATATTTAATAAAACTTTCCAATAAAAGCTTGAGGGTGTTTGAAGGCCTGTGTTATAAAAATAAATTTCAAGTTGTTGCTGTTGTTCCTTGAGGCCTTGCTAGAGGTGGTGAATGATCTGTTTGAGGAGCAGACGGACCTGGAGAAGATTGTGAGAAAGATCATGCAGCGCGCGCTGACATTACTCCAGTGTGAGCGCTGCTCTGTGCTTCTGCTGGAAGACATCCACTCACCTGTGAGATCGCAAACTTTTCATTCCTCGTTCTCTCTTTTCTATCATGATTTTCATCCATCCTTCTTATCCGTAAAAGTGAAACATGTTTTTTTCTGTTCCACCTTTTTCAAGAAATTCAGCGAATCTTATTCTCTCTTTGGTCTTTTTTTTTCCTACACTGAATCCCTACACTCAATTTGAAAAAAACCCTAAGTAATAAAATTCAGTGCGTAACTTGTCCAGCATGAAAACAGCCCCCTAGAACACTCTAGTGAAAACATAGCAATGTCCTAAAAGCTACCTAAAACACTTTAGCAACTGCATACTAATGCCCTGGCAATCACTCACAACACCCTAGCACTGTGGCAGCGAGTTTTACATGGGCATTTCTCTTACTATTCTGTTCTCTTGGATGTTTGTCAGGTGGTGAAGTTCTCCCAGACGTTTGAGCTGATGTCTCCACTGTGCAACGTTGATCATGACATTAGGTGAGAACTGCTCATCGTACTAGTGAAATCACAGCTCATTTTAAAATGTATGAAATGAAAAGACCACTAAAGACCTTTAAAGGGACAGTTTGCCCAAAAATAAAAATTCTGTTATCATTTTGTTCCAAACCTGTATGACTTTTATTATTCTGTGGAACGCAAAGGGAGTTAGGCATCTTGTTTCCACACACTGAAATTGAATGGAGACTGAGACTAACATTCTGCCTAACATCACCTTTTGTGTTCCACGTGTAACTGGTCCTACTCGACCCGCTCCGAGCAGGATTTGAACCAGCATCAGCCGGCATGAGAGGCATACATGCTGACTAGGAGGCCAAAGGGTACAGCCTCTAGCATCAGTTGCTAGTGTGCCTCTTGAGGCCAGGGGAGTGAGGTTTACATATACCGCACAGCTATCACATACCAGCTGGCTCCCGTTACACTCACCCCACTAAACCTCACACCCATGCGGGTCACGGCACCACTGTAACCGGTCCTGCTTGACCTGCTCTGAACGGGATTCAAATCAGCATCAGCTGGCATGGGAGGTGGGCGTGCTAACGAGGAAGCTAAAGGCTACAGCCTCTAGGGTCAGTCGCTAGTGCACCTCTTGAGGCCAGGGGAGTGAGGTTTACTCATACCGCACAGCTATCACGTACCAGCTGGCTCCCATTACCCACGGAAGAAAGAATGTCTTAATGGTGTGAAATTACATGATGACTTAATAATATGACAAAATAGATACAATTGTGTTTTGTGATCTGCTAGGTCAGTTAATGTACACCATGCTCAGTGTTTGTGTGTGTATGTGTGTGTGTGTGTGTGTGTGTGTGTGTGTGTGTGTATTTGAAAAAGTCAGCATGGAGAAGGTGTCGTGCTCAGACTGGCTGATCAATAACAGTATTGCTGAGTTGGTTGCATCTACTGGGCTTCCCGTTAACATTAGTGACGTCTGTCAGGATCCCCGCTTTGATGCTGAAGTGAGCAGAACACACACACACACACACACACAGATAAAAATACATAGCTGCCTTGCATGCACAAATTTAAAACCCACTCTTAAAGGTGCACTCCTGTAACTTTTTGTTTATGTTACACTGGCAGAAATGGCAGTAGTCTTGGACTTGTACTGAAACCTAGATGTTATTATTGGTTATCATAGGTTATATTATAGTGAAATACAGTATATAATAGGTAGTTATAAAAAGTTACCTCTATAGATAAAGGAATAAGTGTTCGGCTGGCAGGGTTGGGGAGTAACGGCATACATGTAACGGGATTACATATTTAAAATGCAAAATATAAGTAACTATATTCCAGTACAGTTACAATTTATATCATTGGTCATGCATAAATCATTTATACATATAAATGATGCGATCCAAAGTGCATTTGATCAGCGGTGAAACACTTTCTTATGATGTGTTACATTCATACGAGCAGACAGAGAAGTAAGTTTGAAGAAAGTTTGGAGCAGAAGAAATAGAAATAAACCTTGTGTAAATTGTCAGCTTTACACTAAGCTAAAATGCTATTTCTACGCAGACACGATCATATTTTTTTATCAGGAAAATTCACATTGGATCATAATTTCTTTTTTCTAGTAAGACCTTTGATATTAGGGCAAAAATCATATTCTTGATAATAATTTTTGAATTGTTTTCCTGTAAAAATATCTAAAAATCCTTAAAACAAGATCAGTTATATTTATCTTGTTTTAGAAACAACACTGCATAAGATATTTAGGTTTTTCAGAGAATGTATTTTTAACGTGTATTTTGTTTTACTGTACTGGCAGAGTTTTTATAGTCAGAACAAGTGAAAAAATCTACCAGTGCTGAAGAAGTAATCCAAAGTATTTAGAATACGTTACTGACCTTGAGTAATCTAATGAAATACATTACAGATTACATTTTACAGCATGTATTCTGTGGAATAAATTTCAAAAGTAACCCTCCCAACCCTGTCGGCTGGTCATGTGATCTCAACATGTAAAATCAAAAAGCTTATATTTAATATCATCTTGTGTAAGTGTTTATTTTTAAAAAAGTACTGTTAATTTCTTTATGTAAAAACCTTTTTTAAAGTGAGAAAAATTACTGAGTTTGAGTTAGCTCAAACTCTCACATGTAGTGTAAGCAAACAAAGTGTTTCCATTTCAGGCAGACCAAGCTTCTGGTTTTCATATCAGATCAGTTTTATGTGTCCCCATCTGGAATCGGACACATCAGATTATTGGTAAGTTTTCTTCAATATTTTTTTTAATTGCAGACAAAACCCACCAAAAAACTATTAAAACAACTTCTTTCTTTCACAAGGTGTTGCCCAGATACTGAATCGTTTGGACAGGAAGACGTTTAATGATGCAGATCAGAGGCTATTTGAGGTGTGACTTAGTTCAGAGAGTTATTCTCATATTTGACGTTGGAATGAAATGAACCAATCAATATTTTATAAGTGAATTAGAGCCTTACTTCACTGTAATATGCTGCTGCCAGTCATATTTTTCATAAATCATTTGCATGTGTCATTTTAATTTCCATTGTTCCTTACAGGCATTTGTTATTTTCTGTGGTCTCGGCATTAACAACACAATGATGTATAACCAGGTGAAGAAAACTTGGGCCAAGCAGTCTGTGGCTCTAGATGTGAGTCATATATCTTATTGGTTATTAATTCTATTGTTTTCAAGAGTTCATTACCTGACACCTAAATTTGTTTGCCTGCATATTAATCTGTAAAACCAGAACAGTGAATTTAGTGTGCATGATTGGTGTGGTTATGTGAGTAATGGAAGAGGTGCATGCTTTGTGTGCATAACCTATTTTTTTTTCTGTGTCTTTTCCCAGATGCTGTCCTATCATGCTACATGCTCTAAGGCAGAAGTCGATCGGCTTAAGGTAAGTCAAACTAGAGATAAATTATGGAAATTTAGTCCACACTCTTTAGATGCTTCAGAGATGGAAATATATTCATGTTTTTAATTAATTATTTATTCATTGAAAATAAATGTATTATATGTCATAATAACTCAACTTTTTATTTTAATTATTGTTTCTCTTGTAAGGTTTAAAATAGCTAGATAGACAGACAGACAGAAAGGCAGGCAGGCAGGCAGACAGAGAGAGAGAGAGCGAGAGAGACAGACAGACAGACAGACAGACAGACAGATAGATAGATAGATAGATAGATCTGTAGATAATGAACACAGAATGTTTAAAACCTTTTCTCCAGAGAGAAGTGATGAAAACTTTAAATTAAACTCATACATTAGAGAGATAGATGTGCAGAAAACATCTCAGCCCTCTATAATTCCCAGAAATTTAAAGTTTGTGGGTCCCAGACTTGAGAGAGTTGAAGTATTAATAATTGAAATGCTAGAGGGTAATATATTCTCTCTTTCTGAGCCCTCAGTGTATAAGGCCCTGCTCTGGTATTTAATTGCCTTAAAACTGGAGGTACTGAGATTGTCCCCTTTCCTCCGTCAGGCTGCTAAGATTCCCCTAAGCACTGAGCTCGGGATCGATGAGTTCCACTTTAACGACTTTTCTCTGGACAACGACGCCATGATCACTGCCTCACTGCGGATGTTTTTGGAGCTTGGTGTCGTGCAGAAATTCAAAATTGATTATGAGGTGAGGCAATCACAGATGTGTTTTATAGATTTGTTAGATATTGTGCTGCACGCTGGTTTCTGGAACAGTGTGGGGTCTGAATACTGCAGTACAGCCTGGGATGGAGCCCCGGGGCTTTTCCTGGTTGGCCAGTTGACATGTAGGCCAGCTGTAGAAACCAAATTAAAATACAACATAAATATACAAAGATTTAAATGCTTTAAAACTATTAAAATATTTCAACAAAAGCATTTTATGCCTTTTATAATAGCAAGTTGGGTGTAAACTAAAAAAACAAAAAATCAACTTATTATTGGTAAATATAGAGCCAACTTCATCTGGAGTTTGACAACAACAACATGATAGACAGTACAGCATCTCTTTTATTTCACTATATTGAATGCCAATACAAATGATTTAATATAAATTTGATTGTAAAATGGCTATTTCAAAAATATAAAATACAGTGAACACCAATACATCGATTAATTAGTTTAGCAGGCATTCGTTTGTATTAAATCCATATGTGATACATATTGTGGGGGATTATCTACATGTTGTTTTTTTGACCCAGTTCATCCCTGACCACAACGTTTACTTATTTTTCTGTTCAGGTGTTGTGCCGCTGGCTGCTTACTGTGAGGAAGAACTATCGTACTGTAGCCTATCACAACTGGAGGCATGCCTTCAATGTCTCACAGTGCATGTTTGTTATGATCACTGTGAGTCATTACACACAGATGATGATCAAAGTGGCTCTCTGTACTTATGATATTTGATCTGAGTGCCAAATGAACACTGTATCAATTACATCTTTAATGTGTTATTGATTTTCTTATGTAAAGGCTGCAAATGCACACAGTTTGAAAAGTAATGATCTCTCAAGCCATAATATACTCACTGAATTGCATGATTTGCGTGACGGGGTTGACGACAGTAGTAATGTAGGTTTCTCTGTTGTGGTCCAGACTGCTGGGTTCCAGGAGGTGCTGACAGACACAGAGACTCTTGCTCTTATGGTTGGGTGCCTCTGCCATGATCTGGACCATCGTGGCACTAATAATGCATTTCAGGCCAAGTGAGTCAAGAGTCCTCTCTGTAAATTACAACAGTGGTTCTTAACTGGTCTCACTTCATGTTCCAGATTTTACATTGGACTAGTGGTGACTCAATAAAGAACCAAAATAGTTTGTTTTGCAAAAGTAAATATACATGGGATAGTTCACCCAAAAATGAAAATTCTCTCATCATTTACTCACCCTCATGCCATCCCAGATGTGTATGACTTTCTTTCTTCTGCTGAACACAAACATCCATACAATGCAAGTGGATGGCAACCAAATCTTTGAAGCTCCAAAAAGCACATAAAGGCAGCATAAAAGTAATCCATAATACTCCACTGGTTAAATCCATGTCTTCAGAAGCGATATGATGGGTGTGGGTGAGAAACAGATCAACATTTAAGTCTTTATAGTTTTTACTATAATTCTACACTTTCACCAGCCCTCCTATGGATGTTCACAGGAGGACTGAGTTCTTCTGTTTTTTTTATATATTACCACCTACTGGCAGGGAGGAGAAAAAAAAGGGAGAAAGTAAAGTAAAAAAATAAATAAATGATATGTAACAAGTTCTTAAGTGTGGAAAGGAGGAAGCAGAAGACAGCGAATACAACTTAAAGGTAATTTTTATTTTTCCAACTCAAAAGCTTCCAGCACACACGGTTGATGCACAAACACACACACACAAGTGCAGGCCCAGCTCTCTCTCTCTTTACTGGCATCTGGCTCGCTCTTAAATCCGTCTCCAACTCTCACTGCAATGACAAACAGCTGTTAGAGACAATCATTGCTAGGTGATGATCCTTACCGTTCTCATCTCCTGATCTCTCTCTCCATTCACAAGCCGGTGCTCAACCATGCCCCCACCACCACATAATATTTGCACAACAGCCCAGTAGGTGATATGCATGAAGAATCTGAATCGGCAAAAAACAAAGAAGAATTATCGTGAACGTTCATAGGTGGGCTTTGAAAGTATGTTCATAGTAAAAAAGGACTTAAATATTTATCTGTTTCTGTCCTACACCTATAATGTCACTTCTGTAGACATGGATGTAGCCATATGGATTACTTTTATGTTGCCCTTATGTGGATTTTGGAGCTTTAAAATTTTGGCACACATTCACTTGCATTGTAAGGACCTACAGCGCTGAAATATTCTTCTAAAAATCTTCCTTTGTGTTCAGCAGAAGAAAGAAAGTCATACACATCTGGGATGGCATGGGGGTGGGTAAATGATGAGAGAATTTTCATTCTAGGGTGAACTATTCCTTTAAATATTAATATTTAATAATTTGACTATAAGCCACAAAGGTCCAACATTGCAACCCTATGTAAACAGACCTGATACCAATTTTAGGTTGCGACCAATCAGTTGGCAACCACTGAATTACAATATGCAGTGGCCTCTCAGAAAAACTCATGTGTTTGTAATGCAACATAATATGCTGGTTGTAGATTTTCTCTGTTGTTTCATTGCAGGTCTGGGTCGGCACTAGCGTTGCTGTACGGTACATCTGCTACACTTGAACATCATCATTTTAACCATGCTGTAATGATCCTGCAGAGTGAGGTGAGCTTGCCTGTCAGAGTCTTGTTTAAATGACCTCTGAACTAGCACGTCTGCTTTGTTACTTCTCAAGTAATCAGTGACCAAAAAAGGACACAGCAGTTAGCAGTACAAATATTTCAATTATAATGCATAAAAATTGCATTTCTTTGTGGCTTTTTAATAAGATAAACAATAATTTAAGAAAAAGATAACAGCTGATTACCTGAGGAAGTATTCCCAAAGGCTTTGGAATAAATTAAAATTAAAGGTACACTTTAAAATTTCTATAGTGACTATTTTTTTTCTTCTAGTTTTGTGCTGCTCTAAAATATTTCTTCAACTTTATATTGATTATTGTACAGAACATACATAGTGTGGAACTACAAACCAATGTAAAATATCAGTCTGTCCATTTAGAGTGTCTTTGGAGACTTCTTAGAATAATTGCTTAAACCGATTAATTCTAAAGACTGGTAGCTGACATACAAATGGAAATCCGCTTAGCAATCTCTATAAATTGATTTAAAGAAAAAAAAAGTGTATCCAGTAATCATGAACGACTGGAAATGTCATGAAAGGTCATGAAAATTAATTGATCAAAAAGTGTGGGAACTCTGGACTTCATCTCATGTGTGTTCTTTATTTTAAGCAACCTAGTCTCATAAAATCAACGTTACTATAACTACATTCTTGCAGACTTTTACATACCAAATTCTACGTTTCGCTGCAGTTTTCTGGTGAAATTAACATTAGAGGTGCTATAACAACTGTGTTTTATACACTTTGACACAAATCCCGATTACAATGGCTGATTATAAGTTAACACTTATTTTTCGAACTATTTCTCACACACTGATATCTTATGATATTGAAGCACTTTTACTATAACACATCATTTGAAAAAGATTTTTATGTTTTAAAAATTATTTTAACACTTTATTACTTTATTTAACACTACATTAACATACTTATTCCAATGTTATTAGCGTCCGCGGTAGCTCACCTGATTGTCTCTGAAGTACTTGTTGAGACCAGTCAAGCATGCAAACTGACACTTGAGACGAGACTGTCACAGAAGTGACACAAGATGAGGTTAAAGTTTTAGGTTAAGGAGGTATGTTTTACTCATTAAAACCTCCATCTAATATTCACATTAAAAACCTTGTCCGACTACTCTCACTTTTGGCGTCCCCTGCTGGACATTTCACTGGGAAACTGCAGCCAAACGTTTTACAAGGCATGCAATTTCGTCTTACAAAAATGTTTGCCACTTTCACGTAATGTTCATGAGACCAGGCTGGTTTTAAAAAAAAAAAATCAAAAGGACTATTCATTTCTTTGGGAGTAAAACCTTTTTGAATAGGAAAGAAAATACTCAGTGCACCTTTGAAATCACACAAATTAACTTCTAAAATACTATAGTGGTGCTGAATTGTATTTTCATGAAGATTATACAGTCCAAGGTCCATACATTACTTAATTGAAAAAAAAATTTTTTTTCAGAGTTCATTAAAAAAACATAAGAAGAATTAAAAGCAAGAAACTGTATAAATGTGATGACAGTGGTTTGAAGATAAGCACAAAGAATGTTGCCAAGCAATGGATTAATATTATGGCTCTCTCACACCTCTCTTGTAATGGATTTGCAGAAAATACCCATTTTACCTCTGTCCACATTTACATGTATCAGTGGATGGAAAGAATGCAAATGGCTGTCAGTGTTTGATTAAGTGGCTGCTTTAGCTCTGAGCTGTTTAATCACGACCAACCTCTGTATTGATTTCCTGTGGACGTCCATTGAGCTTTTTTAACCAACACAAATTAACTGTGCTAAGGAGATTCCCCCCTTAGGTAAGCTGCACTGAAGCAAAGAGAGAAAGAAACTGCTTTCTCTAACAGAGGCTGAACATGCTTGGAGAACTGTGTGATGCACATTTATGAGTGAAACTCAGGGTTGTGCAGTGATTCCTGGATTTGTGATTGGCTTTATTTTAGCTGGAAAGACAGGGCTTTGTATATTTGCAGTTAAATTCTGAATGAAAGATGTGCTTCCCCCAAACTTACCTTAGACCTTACAATATTAAAAACAGTGGGGTCCAAAAGTCTGAGACCTTACTGAAAATTTGGACTTTTTTTTCTTTTTAAACATGGAAATAAACAAAATGTTTTGGGATTTTTAAACTTTTTAAACAAAGAAACCCTATTATGTAAAATGGAGAAGAAATATTTACAATTCTGTTTATTTAGAGGCCACTAATAAATTATAACTGAATTTGTGATGTTAACTCCTTTGTATAAAAGGTCAGATTTCCTTGTTCCTCTGAAGCACACAAGATGCTCTTTGGAGCATCCTCAATCATGCTGGATAATATGGATCATCAGGTTTTGCACAAACTTGTGGAGTTCATGCCATCTCAATTGTATGCTAAAGTAGAAGAAATGGGGACATAAGTACTAATGCTATGAATACTTTCTTTAAGACTAGGAAATACTGATAATATAATTTGTAATGAAAATAAATTGCATTTGATGAAAAAAAGAAGAAAAAATAATCTCATTTCTTCAACAGGGTCACAACATTTTTGCCAATCTGTGCTCTAAGGAGTATAGCAACATGATGCAGCTTTTGAAACAGGCCATTCTGTCCACAGATCTCACCTTGTACTTCAAGTAAGTGCTGCTGTCACAAGCCATATTTATTTAAATAGTCTTACAGGACTCCACAAGCTCAGAAGTGGTAGCTGTGCTCAGGAAATGCACTTGCTAGCTAACAAACATATTTCAACCTGGTGCATGTAATTCATATTTTGGCCACAGAGAGGCGCCCTTTGAACAGAGGCAGAAGAGGTTTATGATACCCATTAGTGGCTTTTCCTCAGATCCTGAACAAAGATACCTTCTCATAGATATGTAAAAAAACATGAAATAAAATGGACTTGAAGGCAGTGAAAGCACTCTAAAATGTTCAGGTTTCACTGGCTTCAAGTTCTCCATTCTTGTTTCATCTTTATTTTTGGTGGGACATCAAAGGAGAAGAGCCAAGTTCTTTGAGTGTGTTCTCTCTGGACAGTTCAGCTGGAGTAATGAAGAACACAGAGACATGTTTAGGTGAGCATATTTATGTAGATTGAAAAGCAGAAATGCATGATCGTTCATTGAGTAAAATTGAAAAATGCCAGGAGCTCCTGTAATTGGTCTATGTTACCATTATACTAAATATTACCAATATAATATACCAGATCTATGCTGATGACTGCGTGTGACTTGGGTGCAGTAACTCGACCATGGGAGATTTCAAAACAGGTTAGACACAGTAAAGCAGTAGTTGTCCTCCGTTTCATCACTAATTTTGTTGTCTGCATCAAATCATATTGTTATAATGTTACATCTCTCTGTTTCTAATTCCAGGTGGCTCAACTGGTGACAAGTGAATTCTTTGAACAGGGTGACAGGGAGAGATCAGAGCTGAAACTGACACCAGCAGTAAGTACTCTCTCACTCTTGTAGGTTGTGCCACTATACTTGGTGTATAGAGTTTAGGTGCTTTTAGAGTTTTTAAAAGTAATTTAGTTCAAACAAATCTTGAAAACAAGCTTAAAATTTAAATAATAATAATAATAATAATAATATATATATTTTTTTTAATTATGCCCTCCTGTCTCCTTTAGGCCATTTTTGACCGTAACCGTAAAGATGAGCTTCCTGTACTGCAGTTGGAATGGATAGATGGGATATGTAAGCCATTGTATGAGGTAAGCCAGTGAAATTAAGTAGTAAATAAACACAATTTCAGCTAATAAACTTTTCAATGATGATTATATATATATATATATATATATTTTATAGACTCTTGTGAAGTTGAATAGGAAGCTTCAACCAATGGTAGATGGAATAGATGCCAACCGAAAGAAGTGGGAGGAGCTCTGTCTGTCCTATCAGCAAACATGGAAGGCCTCTGAGTGTAACTTCTCCAGTTTGGAGATAGGAGAGAGTGAAGAATGTTCTCAGAGTGCAGACTCCACCCACGAGCCACAGTCGAGTCAGAGTGAAGCAACCAATCAGAACACAGACACCACCCACAGTGTGGAGCCAAATCAGAACCCAGTAGCCAATTAAAAATTAAGAGGTGTGATGTGGCGATTAAGGGAGGGTGCATAGAGTAACGGGGACATTGGCAACTTTTGTACGTTTGTACAAAAAAAAAAAAAAAAAAAAAAAAATCCCACATTGTTACCCAACGTTTTCATGTGGGGTACTTTGTGATTGCCAATGATATTTCTTTTGAAGTGAATTCAGTCATTTACAGCACAATTTCAAAACACTTTCAGGCAACATATTGCTAGTTTCTATTTAAAAAAATAATAAAATAAAATTCAAAGGACACATATTATTACACTTAGAAAATTGTTCCCTTTGTCTCTGAGAAAATGATAAGGGCATTTCTGAAAAGAAAAAAAAGAAAGAAAAAAGAAACTGTGAATATGTGCAGGAAATTCAGGTGCACAAACATTTCAATTTCAGACTTGTGTTTAAAATGCTTAGATCTTGATAGTGTTTAACCAACCTGTGTCCTGTGTCCTGCCATATTGCACAATCCTGGAATTTCACTTTTACAAAGCCTGGTATTACCTGGTAAACATTAAACACAATTATTTTAGTGAGGTGCAGAACCGATCTAATTCCTATTCTTGAGATGCTGTAGTTTGATGAATGTATAAATTAATATCACTGTGATCTTTAGACTTGCATGTAACCACTGTTACAACACTGTTACAACACCACCATTACAACTGCTGATTACTTTGTAATTTCATATTAAACATATTGAAATGGTAGCACTGAACAAAGATGATTAAAAACAACCACAACACATTTTACTTGATTGCAAATCAAGTGTTACATGATAAAACAAAAAAAGATTTGAAATCCAGAATTATTGTAATTTGGTCCTCTGTTTTTGAGGGATATAATGAGAAATGGAATAAAAGTGGACCGATAATCAAACAGTAGAATCTGTATTATTCATGTTCACAATTGTCCTTGATAGCTATATTTCAAAAGGCTTTGCAAATGACATGAGATGAACCAAAAAGAACTGTCTGTGACAATACTGAAAACTTTGTTGCATGCAAAACAGAAATCTGTTGGTGGCATGTGAGTTTCAGTGTTTATTTTTGTTACATGTAAAAAAAAAAAATGTATGTGAAATACAGCTGTTTTTGATTGCATTATGATTGCTGCAACAGATTGCCATGAAATGCATGCTGCATCATTTCGACAAGAGCAGCTTCCTGCTTTAAATGGGAGTTACACGCTCAGGTTGTGTTGCAGTCTTACCGTTAAGGCGTATCAGTGTGCACACAGTCGGATAATGTGCTTTTTCAGTTGAGTCTGTCTGTCTTGTTCAAAATAAATGTAATTATTTTTGCATTAATTATGGTTTGACATTTCAAAAAGAAACCATTTTTATTAAAGAAGGTCTGAAAATAGCTTTTATATTTTATTTGCTAACATAAAATGTTCATATCATACTTGGTGCCTCAACATGTCTGTTCTAGAGAGATATCATCCTGTTATTTATATGGATCTTATACCAATCGAATGCCAAATGAATGACTGGAAATTACTGTGTGAGAATTACACAATTGTTTTTTTTTTTTTTTTTTTTTTTTTTCAGGCTGATTACTGGTTATTATCCTCAGGCTGTTTGGTAAATAAAGAACACTGTGATGCAATTGAGTGTGATACTGGCTTTGAATCACTAAACAGAGCAATGACCAGGGTCTGGTGCACCACGTCTCTTTGGCACCACCAAAAGCACATTGGTAAATAAAGTCAAATGTACAGCAGGATCCACAAGTCTGACTTAACATTAAAAATGTGGGATTCAAAATTCCATTTAAACCTGTAAAAAACAATGTTTTAGGATTTTTAATTAAATTTAAATGAAAAATGTAATAACGGTTTTCCAATTTAATGCAGTATTTTCATTAAAATACCACTAGCATTTCCTCTTGTGGAATCAGACCCAGCATGTATTTTACAAGATCATCAGTTTGTAGGTGAATTAGATGTGTGATGTACAGTATTTCACTAAGACACAATAAACCTGAATTTACCCTCAATAAAATATTCCTTCACTAGCTTCTGCTCACAGTTTTGAAGCATGAGATCAAGACTTAAATAATCTTTATGCTTTATTTAAATCTCTCATCTGTCAGATTCTGTGGTCATATAATTCATCAGCAAATTATGTACAAATGATTGATCTTAGCTCATTCTCTAGCACATATGAGCTTTGCAGAACAGACATGCTATAATTTTAACAAGCCAGGAATACAAACAGTAAACAGAACTTATATAAAGCCGCATATGGATAAATATTTGGCCTGTGTGAAAATGTGAGGACAGATAAAAGCGAGGAGCATTTGAAGTTGTCTTTTAATGAGGTTAGGAGGTTATTCTGCAGAGAGAGAGAGAGAGAGAGAGAGAGAGAGAGAGAGAGAGAGAGGGTTTGTGCCGGACAAGCCGATTGATACAAAAGCAGTGTGGCCAACTGCAGCCAGCTCTGCTCTCTGTAATCTATTATTCAACAGGGACTCAGCTGCATTTCTGAGGCTTTAAAAGCAAGAGAGAATGGGAACGAGAACCAGAATAACTTCAGTTCTGTGTTTCAGCTCACTCTTTATACGTCTTAACTGTACACATTCAGAATCAAGTCTTTTATTTACCAACAAACAAACCCCATATTGTTCTCTGACATTTTATTTCAATAAACTGAAGCTCAGAATTATTTTATAAGCAAAAAAATGGCTTCATACTGTGTTTCAAAAAAGTATTCAACAATAATAAAAAGCTGAAAGATGCTAAATATTTGCATTTGTTTATAGTTACACATTGTAAAAGGTTGTAGGAGCTCCATGTGTTGCAATGACAGCTGGGGTAAGTACTTTATGTGCCAGCTTCACATGCTGTCCAGGTATATATATATATATATATTTATATTTATATATTTATATATTATAAAAAATGCAACACACACACACACAGTGAGAGAGAGAGACTTGTTTTTATAACATTGTGGGGATTATTATTATTATTATTTTTTAAATGTTTAGTATGTTTAATAAGCCATTTCCCTCATGGGGACTGCTGGCTGGTCCCCACAAGGTAGGTGATCTCAGGTTTTACTATCCTTGTGGGGACATTTGGTCCCCACAATGTAGTATAAACATAGTACACACACACACACACACACACACACACATTTGTATACAGTATATACAGTACTGTGCAAAAGTTTTAGGCACTTAAGATGTTTCACAAAAGCATTGGTCTTAAGATGGTTATTTATATCTTCAGCTTTGGACTGTCAATAGGAAAAATACATTTTAGACTCCAAAACTACTATTACTTTTGCAAATAGAAAAGATTAGAATAGAAGAACAGGGAGCCCTGCAACAGATGTCATGGCCCCCACAAAGCCCCCCACTGAACATTGTGTCAGTCTGAGATTACATGAAGAGACAGAAGCAATTGAGACAGCCTAAATAGACAGAAGAACTGTGGTGAATTCTCCAAGAAGCTTGGAACATCCTATCTGCCAACAACCAAGAAAAACTGTGTCCAGGTGTACCTAGGAGAATTGGTGCTGTTTTAAAGGCAAAGTGGTCACACGGAATATTGATTTAGCTTTTTTATGTTTACTGGACTTTGTATGACATTAAGTGATAAATGAAAACTATTTATTTCATAAAATTTTTCACCAGTGCCTAAAACGTTTGCACAGTACGGTGTGTGTGTGTATATATATATATATATATACATTTTCTCAACCAACTTCTTGAGGTATCACCCTGGGATGCTTTTTAAACAGTATTGAAGGAGTTCCCATCTATGTTGGGCACTTATTGGCTGCTTTTCTTTATTATTTGGTCCAAGTCTTCAATTTCAAAAACGTTTTTTTTTTATTAAATTGTAGTTTTATAATGAAATAAATTAATATGGTGACACAATTATATTTTTGTCTACAAAACTAATTTCAAACATTTAAGCATACACCTTCAGATCAAAAGGATTTTAAGATCATGAGAAACATTTCAGTCAAGTGTTTCAAAACTTTTGACCGGTAGTGTATATATATATATATATATATATGTTGCATTTTTTAAGATATTTGGTTAAGGTTTTGCAGTACTTTCCTATGGCACTGCATTTAGCCTAATGTTTTTCTTTTCTTTTCTATTTTCTGCATGAACTTCTGCTAACATACAAAACAGAATATCAGAATCCATGTATGGCAAGGCAAGTTTATTTATAAAGCACATTTCATAAACAATGGCAATTCAAAATGCTTTACATATACATTTTAAAGAAAATACAAGATATATAAAAAATAAAAATAAAACCCAATTAAGAACATTAAATAAGAATAAAAAGTAATACATTGAGAAAAAGTTATATAAAAATAAAATAAAAAGAATAAAATAGCATAGAAATCAGGAGAACAGGTATTAAGAGCAGCGAACTGAAAAAAAGCAGAGAACATGAAATGATCCAAATCATTATTGAATTTCTTTTCCTTTAATTTTAGTCTCAAAGGCAGATCTCAGTGTACCCATGATCAACTAATGCCTATACTGTGTATATAAAACAAGAAAATAAAAGAGAATCTGATTTAATCTGAACTAAAAGAAACGTATCAGTGTGGAACTAATTATATAAGTAACATTGTTAGTTCTTCATATAACAACTAGCAGTAGAGCAATGCAGTCTTAAAGGGGCATTCAGTAGTTAGTTCTCTAGCTAGTGTTAGCATTGCTCTTCTTCATGTAGTTTAAGTACTAATACAACAGTAGTGTTATTCGCTGTGCTTCCATCTATCGATGTGGATCAGCATGATCGTCTCTGCTGCCCCCACCAGCTCTGGAATAACATTTGCATCTGTTGCATTTGAGGTCATTTCTAAAGTTATTTATTACTACTATAATATAACTGCTTTGCCTAAAAACAAATGTCAGAATTCAAGTGAACAGACTTCTACAGTTAAGGACAGATTATTATTGTCCCTCATATCAATAATCTTTGGAGACTGTCTACGTTTCACATTATTTCTAAAGACAGTTATTACCTTTATTCTGTCATTTTCTTATTTATTCTGATAAATAAGTATGTTCCATTGTGTTCTGCCACCATGACAAATTCCTTGTGTGTGTAAGCATACTTGGCAATAAAGCTCATTCTGATTCTTTT
This sequence comes from Myxocyprinus asiaticus, assembly GCF_019703515.2. NCBI lineage: Eukaryota > Metazoa > Chordata > Actinopteri > Cypriniformes > Catostomidae > Myxocyprinus > Myxocyprinus asiaticus. The sequence goes on along the minus strand of NC_059358.1, from coordinate 32,341,509 downwards.
CGCTCTTCGCATCACCAAACAACACTGCTCTAAGCATAGCCAAGAGTATCCACACAGGCGGCAGCCAATGAGCGTGAGGATGTTCTTCTTCGACGTTTAGTGAAACACAGCGGACCATGTCATTTCAACATGGTGAAACACATTGAAGGGGGTGACCGCACCATGTAGAATAAAAACACTTTTTAACTAAAACTATTATGAGTACAGTCTTCATCTCATGTGAGTGTACATCATTCAGATCACTCTTCACAAAAACACAATTCATTTGTTAATGTGTAAGACTTTTTATATTGGCTCCAAACTCCTGAATGCACCTTTAAAAAGCAAAACTGCTTTGTTGCATGCATGCACTCAGTATGTGATTCAAATCACTGCATGGGCTTCGGTCACAGATGGAGAAAATATGCTATAAATGCAAGAGGGAGATGAAAAATATAACAGCTATTTACATAATAATAATAATAATGATGGAATAACAATTTATTATTCTTCAAAAATTGAAAGATGATAAAAAAAAAAAAATTAAAAGAAATTATATTCATATTGATGAAAAGAAACCTTCCAAACAAGAGGCAGTCTGAAATAGGCTATTAACATTAATATATGCATATTTGCACTGGAAACTTGACAATGACAAGTTAATTTTGCATAGAAATTTTTCATTTCAGTGTCTAGATTTCTGTCATAATAACTTTCGGTAGCTTTGGTAAACACGTAGCCTAATGTAAGAATCAAATTGTCATATTAATTATTCATTTTCTAGCTGCAGTGCAAATGAAAATGGACCATATTTATAATATAGCAATGAAAATGAGGGTTTTTACTGTGTGCACAAATGTATCTTGATGTCAGTCATAGCATATGCAGTTTGCTTATATATCTGGCACACTTCAAAGTATGTAATGACAAGGGCTGGGGTCAGGATTTGTCAAAATTAATTAATTAATTAAAATTAAAATTAAAAAGGGACCATAGCACACGGTTATGTATATTAAAAGTCAATATATGCCAAATATATTTTGTGTAAACTGCTGTGTCTCAATGTTTTGCTCCTTGTAGAAAATTAGATTAACATACAGTATGTTTCTGAGTGTTTAAAAAATAAGTTTATAAATTGTTTATATTTAAAGATGCATGCATATTGTTTATATAGGTGAAACCATGTCACATTTCATTGTTTGTTTTTTTTTAATTATAGCCTCTAATTACAGCACACCCGGGCTGAAAATAGATCTCTTCTCATTACCCTGCAACCTCTATATCCATGCCTCTTTTGAAACCCTTGTCATCCTTTGTTGCATTCAAAGTCAAAGGGCCTCTAAGGGAAAACATTTAAGGTGAAAGGTCAAAAGTGATGACATAACTTTGTTTCAAGAAATAAACATGTTAATGCCCAACTATTTCCGATTCAACATTTTGCTATAAATGATTCAAAATGCAATATCAAAGCAATGCCTGTCTCATCTTCATGTGCATCTTCAACAAGTCTCCTCAGTGGCAAAGAAAAATACAGTACATCAAATAAAAACAAGCTCGATGTTTCATGGTGCAAGATGAGCTTTACAATTGCTCCTGATGAAAGTCAAAGAGTGTACTCATGAATTCCCAGTTATGTTCGGATTGTGTTTTCTGCTAGATGCTAGGACATTTTGGGCTTCATCATTTCTGTGTGCTGACAGCAGAGTGCACCCAACCCTGCATGTGTGCCCTTAACCTTCACGACAGAGCACTCTCTATTAATTGGCCCTAGTTAACCATTCACTGCCAGGGTTATTGAGCTCATTGCCTATTTATACTGCGACTCTCACAATGCTGTCAGATGCCTTGCACTCATTCCCCATTCCCCTGCTTAAATAAGTCTGTGTTGCTCATGTGCTCTTCCCTTATTGCTGGTAGCTTGCTTCAAAAACACCTCCCCGCCCCTGACTCCAGCTTCCATGGCTCAAATAGAGTAGGACTTTTTTTTTGAAGATGCTCCAGTCCACAGATCAGTTACGATTGTAACCGACGGGAAAAGCGTGCCTGTCTCCCTTTGCAGTTCTCCATCCTTTCCTGTCTGCACGTCTGCAACAATCAAAGAGATCTCGGCGCTTTGACTTGTTGTTGAAAAATTCATCTGAGGGAAGAGCACGTGTACTGCATGAAGTGTTATGCAACTGTAGTTCTTAATCAGCTCTTCAGTGCATTAAAAACAGGCTTAAACAAAGACTCAGAGAGTAATGGCATATGGGGTCTGGAGAATGATCTGTCTGTGTATTTCTGTCCCTTTTCTGCTTCTGTCTGTCTCAATTTAGTTTACAATTTTGTTCATATAAAAAGTGGTTTAACTTCAAAGAAGAGTATTAGAATTGAAAACACATACTTTATGCACTTGATGTTTTATACAGTAGTTTTCTATTCATAATATTCCTTTTCCCCATGATACTTTTTGTCTAATCAGCTATCTATACAAAAGGCATGCAATTGTGGCTGTGAAGTCCTAACTCTAACTGAAGTAATAAATGAGCAACCTTTAATGTAAATTCATCAACAAAATGGCAGTCTTGTCAGACTAAAATATACACTTTTTGTTATTAGAAGAGTAACTCGTAAGAGAACAGAAATCTTGAAACTTGGATAGACTTAATGTTTACTTAATTTGACTTAATCTTTAATTTCATGCAAACAACATACACGTCACAGTTTTTTTTAAGCATGTTTTTTATATCAGTCCAGTGCTGGGGAAACTCCTTAAAATGTAAAAAAATTCTCTCATTGTTTATCCAGATGTGTATGACTTTCTTGCTTCTGCAGAACACAAAAAAAGATTTTTAGAAGAATATCTCAGCTCTGTAGGTCCATAATGTGGGCAATATTCATTCCATTGTTTTATTCTCAAAGAGCAATGTGAGGATGAGTGTATGTAAAGACACACACACACACACACACACACACACACATTGTGCTGTCATTCTCTCAGAAATGATGCACCGAACCATCTTCAGTAGTGGGATATGACATGATATAGCAGATCAAAGAAGCACTTCACACATTAGCTTTGTAGTGATTATGTGAACATAATGCATGTCCAAACCATGACCCTAAAGCACCTGCATTTTAAAATTTCCATCTGTATGATTCAGAGCAAGCCTCAGCAAAAGATCTTCTTGTGTTGCTGATGAAACAGCTGCAGTGAGGTTTTTTTAAGCCAGTAATGAACAACAACAGACAGACTCTCTGGGGGTGTTCTTCACCTATGTAAAATAAAGAAAGAAATGTTCTTTGAGAGTTTGGCCTCTTTGAGAGAAAGAAAATAATGAATACATGCTCTTTAAAGCTTAGATTTTGTCATTTGAACGTTCACATTCAAAGATTCTGCTGAAGTCATCGTTACTGAATATGCTTTAAGCTGTCATGCAGTTTCTTTAATGGTAATGATGTTTATTAGTCATATTTATTGTTCCCCAATAGTTACAGTTGCTTTGGTTAAGCTATATTAGAAAAGTTTGTTGCTGTTGTTATGCATAATGTTGTTGTTATGGAGTTAATACTTACTCCTAACATGCATACTAATGGCCTTCACTATCTGAGAACATTTCAAACCATGATTTTTACTTAGTAATAATAAAAAGTTTTTGAGCCATTTGCTGTACAGCAGTGTCCTCCAGTGGTAAAAACTAGAACACTGAAAACATATCTTCTGATTTATGTTCTGATTTATATTCCTCCTATATCTATCACTTGAGGAAGAGGAGAGGAAAAAAGATGATGAAGAAGGAGAAAGGATAGAAATGATGAAAAACACTTTCACACAAACTAACTCCTTTCCTTTTTAACATTTCGGACATATAGATAAGAACATGCAAGAGTTACGCAGGCTTCAAAGTGATCTACACACAGGATCTTGGAGTTCTCTCTTTTGGGATAATTTAGCGCCACAGGGCTGTCTCCATGACAGCTGACCCCGCCCCTCTTTCCTGACAGGCTAGTTTTGGATTCTTTCAATAAAAGCCCTTTGATTGTGCACTGGGGCACCTCGGGGTTCCCTGAATGGCTGTCAGAGCTGTCAGAGTGATAGACGGGTGAGTATTTTACCTCAGAAAGTAACAAGCGAGGCGTTAACTCTACAAGTGTAAGACCTCTGCCATTCAAATGGTAACCTCTCTCAGGCAGATATATTCACTGCTTAAAACCAGACAGCTGAACAAAAGTGGATTGAGATACACCCATACATAGCATCTCTCTACACATTCCACAGAAATGAAAGATTCTTTAATTAGGCATTCTCAAAATATTTAAATGTAGGTTGGGTAGTCTGGTTACATTGATATATGAGTGGAAAGTCAAGGGATTAGTCAGACAAACATCAGGATCTCCTTCCATTTAAGACTGTAATGCAAAAATAGAATTGATCAAAATTTGAACAGAGCACTGGAGCAATAAGCTGTAATAGAGAATTCCAAGATGCCATTTGCAAAAATTTGCTTGAAGAAGTATAATCAAGCTATTTAGAGGAAGAAACAAAGGGAAATGGGGGTTTAAAAGCCAAGGAGTCTTGTAGTCTGCAAACGTCCAGTGAGCTGTCTTAAAAGCTCAAGCTATTTGGATAGTGATTGGCCAGAGATAGACCCAGGATTCAGTCTGCTTCCTGTCCTCTGTGCAATATAATCTTTCTGCTGTTTATGAACATTTTAACATGGTCAATCAGAAAGATAAAGGGCACTTAATGACCCTAATGCATTGTACTTTGTATTGATCTATACTTGCCACAGAGACAAACATAAGCACTATAATCATGACATGCATAATAACTGATTTGTGAATTTTGACAAAGCCTGCATCTGATACACTGCAAAAAACTAACTAAATAAAAAATTTGTTAAATCAGTATTTTTTGTCTTGTTTTCTAGTAAAATTATCTAAACATGCTTTAAACAAGATAAATGTGCTTAAAAAGCAAAATGGTGTAAGACAAGATTTGTTTTCAGAGAATTCATCTTGAAATATCTTTTTTTCTTTTTTTATTTTAGCCTATTTACTCAATTGACTAATTGATTAGTTTCTTGTTTTAAACATAAACTGCACAAAATTTAGTTAGATTTATGCTTAAAACAAGAAAGAACTATTTGCCAACAAGGTAATGAAAATAAATTTAATTCAAGATATATTCTCTGAAAAAGTCCTAATCTCTTACACAGTTTTACTTCTCAAGTAATACATTTTAATGATGTGTAAATATTTGTTCTGGAAAACGAGACAAAATAGGCTATTCATTTTATTTCAGCATAGTCTTAACACTGTTCTTGCAGAAGCGATGAAGAATCACAAAAAAACCTTGACCATGCTTTGTGGAGGGGGGCAGCTAATGTATGAAACAAAAACTCTGAAAAAAAATATATATATGTCAGTGGCCACCTTTTTCCTGCATTGTCACCACAGTAATCCTTTCACTGTAATGCACAGTTTGGATTAGGCTGAACCCACCACAAAAGAGCAAGCTGTTGTGTTTGATTTCCGACAGCAGCTGTTGTACTGTTTTCAATGCAGGACATGTCTGTTTTGTGTTTCACACAGAGCTGCAGTTCAAGGTAACATGAAGCGGCCCTCAGCTCCCAGCAGCCTCATTAGTTCTCTAATGCTCTAATCTGTATGGTTTGTGAGACTGGCCACTCAATAAGGCTGATTTATCTGGGTCTAACATATGGTCATCCCTGTGTTAACATTTGGATGGAAAAGAGACAACATGTTTTATTAGTTCATGTGTTGGATCAAAGAATGATCACAAATGCCTCCAGCCTCAATGAAGAAAAATACAGAGTTGACAAACCATCCAGGAAAAAGGCAGTATTTTCATTCCGTACCGCAATGCTCTATTATTTCTGCCAAATGACTCTGTATAGAGAAATATAAAAGGGTTGCCATGTATTTAGATCTGTATCAAAACTTGCTAAATAAAAACAAAACTTTGTCGGAGCTGTGGTGTCAACATGATGACACGAAAATCGGAAATTTATAGGGATGTCCCAATACCATTTTTTTGAGAATAAGTACAAGTACCAATACTTCATTTTTTGGTACTTGCTGATACCAAGTCTGATACCTGTTTTTTTTATTTATTTTTTCTAAACTCCATATCAACCATTTATTTAAATTTTAAATTTTCAACATAATATTGTATCATTTTTTTATCAAATGAAGTGCTTATATACAGAACCTCACATCACAATCCAAAATACAACACTGAAGTTATATTTTGTCAAATAAAGTGCTGCATAACAGAGCATCACAGATATTAGATACTGCTTAAGTAAAATACAATTACTACTGATTTATTATTATTATAATTATTATTAATAGTAGTAGTAGTATTATAATGAATATTACATAACTTTACAGCAGTGATATATTTCTGTAATACTTTTTCCTATAAAATTTAGCTTTCATTTTGACGGAGCTTTTATTTTGAAAAGTTTCTGTGTTGTTTTGACCAAGGAGCTCTGACATTATCAAGGCAGCTTCCCACTCTGGAAAAGCTGGTCGCTACATGACTCAAAGTGATTATTAAACCGCAAAAGGCTGCTATTTAATTAAATAAGTATGTACTCTGTTTGTGCCTCGCGCTACAAAGTGAATTTGCACTCTGCTTACTGTCATCTGCTACAGACACATCTGCTACAAACACATCTGCTACAAACAGAGCGCGCATTGCTCATTACGGTGTTTTCCTTGTATGAGCCCTGGAGGAGCTTTAAAAGGTATGAGCAGCTCACGTCAGCACAACACTGTCTCCACACATTCACAAGCGCTCACATTTGAATTACATGCAAACTACAGTATATATTTACCTCATTTACCACGGTCCTATATGAATATACAGTCATATATACTCCTATACAGTAAGTCCTATATGAAGGCATCCGAATATAAAGTATGATATCATTTTTTGTATTTATTTATTTATTTGGTATTGATTTGGGGTTAAATATGACCAGGATATTTTCTTGACATGTTTTGTGAGAATCAACCAACTGTTGTATTGTATGTCTCCAAGACAAGACTGACAGGCTGTCTGGAACACTGCAAACACAGACAAGCAGAATAACAAACAGCCAAGCATTACAATGCTGTTGTACTAAATATCAGCACTCTTGAAACGCCGCTAGTCCAATCAAATTAGAGAACCAGAAATTGTTGTTGTGTAACTGTTCTGCCTTCTCTTCATGAACAGAGGTGTGACTTAGAACAGAAGTATTTCACTGAGCTCGTTTACATGGACACCAGAAAGCTGTTGATTGCGAGAAAGCTGCTTAGGGCTGGAAAGCAGTGTTCCCGTTTACATGCACTGTGCTCCCGGTTTTATCTTTACTCCAATATACATGCGGCTCAGTCGATAAGCAGCTTCTTTTACATCAACGCAATTTCCCAGCAATGCTTGTGTAAATAACAAACAGGGGATCTGAGAAAGACAGAGTTGCTGTGTTTGTTTCCTTAACTTTTTATTGCAACCTGCAGCGGAATTGTGATGCAAAACAGGGGTTGCCCTCTTATGTCAAACTCTGGGATTACTCCAATTAACTTGAGAGCATTTAAATGAATGTGAGTGACAGTCGATATTTTAAATTGGTGTTTATAAGTGGGTATAATTTTTTGGTGTATGTGCTTTTCACTTTTCCCACTGTACTTCCAGAAATTTGTATATTTTCCACTGTGTTGACTTGTTGATTTGATAAGGATCAATCCTATGATGTTTGTTATCCATTCTTTTTCGAGCACATGCGCACTCTTCAAAAACCTGTAAGAACGCCGCTAATGCATTTAGCGGGAGAAACCTGATTGTGTTAAACCATTTTTTTACATGACGTTTCAGAATGGCACTTTTTGCAGAAACCCTGGAATAAACCGTTTTTTAAGTGAAAGTAAACGTGGTCACTGATATTTCATCATCCATTTGCCATGTAAAGAAATGAGAGAAATTGGACAAAAAGGTGCATTTTCCTCAAGTAAGTGAGGATCTTCACTCCTCAGCCATGTCAGTGATTAAGAGCTCACCCCAGCACCTCCTTTTCTTTCAAATGGACATCAACATATAACTCACTTTGCTGGACAAACAAGGTCCAGATCTGAGCAAAATCCAGGCAACCTAAAGCATGTCCTCCTCCTCCTCCACCGGGAAGATATAAAGATCTGCAGCAACAGGGTTGGGTAAATTGTGCCCATGATGGGAGATCACGCTGAAGATTCGGAGTGATTCACAGGAGGTGCAAAGACTAGAGATAGTGTGGACAGAGCAGGGTTATTTACATTAGTGCACCATCTGAGGCATTTGGGTTTTGTAACCTCCCTACAATATACTTATCTGACCTCCAACCGAGAGAGAGAGGGCTGTGCAACAAAGGAGAGATGTCTTCACCCAAATTCCTAGAGCTCCCTTTTCATTCTTTTCACTACTCTCTCACATACATACACACACACACACACATACACACACACACACACTTTCTTTCTCTATTTTGACTTCTGTTTACCTCGATATCTACTGTACTAAATACATAGGTTGAGGAAAAAATAATTAAAACATTTTCAATGGTTCTCAACTGGTTTTGGGTAGTGTCTGAGATTTTACATTTGGACAGGTGATGTCCGAACACAGAACTAAAATTGTGTTTCATACAAAATGTCAACAAAAAATGTCAAACATTAAAATTTCTTAATATTACCCTGAAATGCATAGGCACAGCATAGTGCAAAATTATTAACCTGAAACTGAAAATTAACAATACTGTAAATGCATAACCACCAGCAAAAGTATAATTTACTGTACCAGCTTAATACTGCATTAGCATTAGCCATATTACCAAATGACTGATATTTTTGCACCAAAAATAACCTAGAGTTTGATTGGTTGCACAGCTTTTGACATCAACAACAAAAGATATGGAAAACATTTTGCTATCTTAACTATGCTTGTTTATATGGTTAGTTTAACTTTATTAATCATTATAGTGTTTAGCCTTGTTTTTCCCTGCTGTCCATTACCGGATCAGAACAGACTTGCAACCATTTTTTGGTTCGTGACCCAGCAGTTGAGAACCATTACTCTACAACTTTTGGTTTGGTTTGGCTTATTTTTCTTAAATTATTTACTTTTTCTTTGAAAGAATCATTGCAAGATACCAAACATATTTCAATCAGCTTTCCTACAGTACAAAGCATTCTGTTGCCTGTGGTCAAAGGACCGGGGATGCCTGAACTCTCTGTGCATTGCTGTGTTCTCTCTCTGACCTTAAAACAATCAGAGTAAACACAGAGGCCCCTGAGAGAGCCCAGACCCCTACTGTGCCCTCAAAACCTGCTCTTTCCAGCGTGCAGCCTTAATCAAACATACTGTCATGCTGTTTACTAGAGCACACAGGGGAAACAACGTGTAGGAGCCCTGAAGTCTCACCATTAACCAGGACCATCTGAGTTTGTGTATGTGTGTGTGCTTGTTTGAGTGAGGATATGTATGTCTGAGTTGAGAAGACAGCATACTGTATATTTGGTATGTTTGGTAAAAATTTGCTGGTGAAAACATTCTAAAACCTTATTTCAGTGTCTTTTCCCCCTGTAGGATATGTATTTGTGTGTTTGAATAAAAACAGAGGTTTGTCTGTGTGCGCTGCTTCATTTCCTGCTTGTAGAAAGCCTGTTTCCTGAGCTGTGTGGAGCCCAAATCTGGCTCCTCAGAGAGTAAATTCAGAAAAGGATCAATTGCACTTGTTACATCTCAGGTTACCCTCTAGCCACCCCCCTTACTTCACTCACACAGGACTGAATTCTCAGCTGCAAGCAATTACTGCCTGGACTCACTGACTAACAGCTTCCAGATTGCCTCTTGATGGCTCCCAAATTGAGAAAGACAGTCTGGAGTATGGACAATGTAAATCCATTTCTGGTTTTGTCAGTTCCAGACAGCTGGCCGGGCAGACCAAAGGCTGTGGCTTTGAGAACTCAGTGGCAATCTTAACATGAAGACAAATTTTCATCCCAGCAACCTTTCCATCTCAGTGAAAGGTCACTCGCTCTGAATTGCAAATACTGTGCAGTCAAGAAAATATTTGACCGTTTCTCGAGACGTGATGTTCATAAGCAGTGGTTGACATGTGGAACGTATCATAGTTTTGGCTCTGTTGTGAGAGAATGTTATTGTGTTATTCACACTGAGTGCTTCTACAGACCTTTTCTATTTATGAATAAACAGATCCAATACACCAACACTATACAAAAGTTTAAAAGAGCCCTAAGAAAATAAAAATAAAACAGGCGTTCAACTTTATTCAAAGGCACAAAAACAAGATGCCATACACTATTAACTTTATTACAGATTTCCACAACGACTAATTTAACATGCACAACCGGAATATTCCGACATTAATCAGAATATGGTCATATCCGTCTTATGTAAGTGTCATGTAAATGCATTAACCTGATTGCCATAACCATATAAACCAGCCAATATTCCAGTTTCTAGAAGTCCAAGTAAGACAAATGTCATGTGTGTTCATTCGAATTTTAAGTCATGTAAACATCTTATTCAGAATATCCACTTTAATGGAACATTCATTTAAATCTGCACAAACAAAGATAATTCATGGTGATATTAGATACAGACAATAGGGGAAAATCAAGCTATTGAATAAAACACATTTTTGGAGCAAGATTTAAGAATATAAATCAGAATTAATGAGTTTTTTCTAATTGAATCCACTGCATATATGATCACACTCATCTCACAATAAAATCGAAAACAGTAGGTTTACTTTTCTTGAGCTAAAATCGGTCTGTGCTTACAGAAATTTGAAAGACTGCCCCCAGTGGCTAAAGCGGGAAGTGTTGTAAGTCTCATGCTGAATGGGCATGTGTGAGCCCCAATGTCCACAGAGTAGCACCAAAAGTGAGTTGTGAAGGGAGTTGTTTTCAGCTGTACAGGATGTAAGACAGAGGAGGGGAATGCATGTTTTATATACTGTACCCCTAACCTAAACCTAACCATCAGTAGAGTAAAAATGTAATGTTAGAGGGAAAAATACAACCTCCTAATTGCACTTGTCACTGATTATGCGAACACGGTTACTTCCTGGTTTCAACGTGGGATCCGGACCCAGATCTCCCACACTGCTGACGCACCGTGCTTCCGGACACGCCACAAGGGAAGTTAACATGCTGGAGTGAAGCAAAAATGTCTGATAGGAGATGCCGCTTGTCAGTGAGTCAGTATAATGTGGCTGATCCCAGTGTACTGAAACTCTCGGAAACAACATGCCGACTTCCTGTGGAATCATGTTGATCTGATAATTTACTGTTATTAAATTTGACAGATGTTGCATTTCTCTGTAGACTGCAGCATTGTTATAATTGTTAGTTTGTTTGTTCACAGACTCCAGAAAGAGCAGAGAAAGTAAGACTAACCATTAAGAATGTGGTGACTGGAGACCTGCCATATTGCTGGAAGCAGTCGTGAGGATGGAAAGTTTTCTCAAATAACGCATGAGAGAGGGAATGGCTAGCAGCCGAGGCCTGTCTCGCTCAATTAGTGAGTCAAAGGAGAGACTGTCAGAGGAAAAACATGGCACTGCGGTTTCGTCATATGCTCAGTATAAAAGAGCCAAAAGAGCATTTGGATCTTTTCAGTACAGCATATATTTCATAGTACATCCTATAAAGTATCTTTAGAAAAAAAAACATATTTGACCTTATTTATTTGCTCTTACCAATAAAAAATAATGGACTACATGACTACAAAAGAACAGAAGCAAAATCACCAGAATCAGAACTTCTTTAAATAGACCTTAATCCATTTTAACAGGATTGCATAATCATAAATCTGGTCCCTCTTTATATTAAGTGTTTTTATCTACTATGTACTTCCATTAAAAAAAAATTAAGCATTTTATACAAAGCGCTTTTTGTGCAAAACACTCGAAAGGTTCACATTTGCTGCTACCAGTGTTGGGGTGTGGGTAGGGTTAGTGTTAGTGTTAGCAGTATTACATACAGTATGTACTGTAGTTACTGTACATGCAGGAACTTTAAGTGTATGTACAATGCAACATAACTTATACTGTAGCACAATTAGTATATTGTATCAAATGCTCATTTTTAAAAATATATATAAATACATAGTTAGTTAAAGACATCTAATACAACATGGGTCTATAATGCTATTACAAAACTGCAAAAAGATAGACAACAACCATATATGTATAACAGTATGTGCATTTAAGAAGACATGTAAAAGTAAGACTGAAAATAAGAAGTTTCTCATTTTTAAAATCATTAAAGAAAACAAAGTGCTCTCTTTGACAAGGTAATGATTGCCGGAGAAAGAGAAACAGCCTATGAAGGCTTTCTGATTGGAGCCAAACCACAAGCTGCCTGTACAAAGACTGTTTTCCTAATTCTTGACCAGCATATCCAATCCCATTGCCCAAAGAGTCTGATCACACAAAACAGCTTGAGGCCTGAGGGGGAAAGGACTGAAAACAGTACTTGGCCCTGATTGCTTCTAACACACAATTTTGGGTTCAAAGTGGCGCACAGCTGTGAGAGAGAACGAGAGCCCCGATCCTGGAAGGTCAACAGACAGTGTACGAGGGGCTGTGGCACGGCACAATCCACCCAGAGACAGCCAGCAGCTGCGGAGTGACAGCGTGAGCTGCCTGGACCGCACTCCTCTCTCACCATACAAAGACATCATGCCACATCACTGTCATGGCTGTCAGCACACTGACCAGCTTGTTAACAAAAGAAGAGCCAATCAGAGCTCTGATGTACACAATATTGACAAGAGCATGAAGGCTTTGAGTCCTAGGAACCAACCAACACGGCAGCTAGGCTAGAAGTTAATTAACAAGAATTCTGTAAAAGGGGAGAAAGTGATTGTGACATCATAACAAAGACTAACTCATTTAATGAGGGACACGATTTAGCATTCGCACAAAGAAAGTGGTTTATGATTACTATATACAATGCTCTAATCACAAGTTGCAGTAGTTTCTACTGTATGTAAAACCTTGATGTCGTTTGTTCATAACTTGATGAACTAACCAACAAGCAATTTAATTAACTAGAATTTTGCAAAAGAAAAGAAAGTGATTGTTACATCATAACCAAAGGTTTGATTGAATGAACAGCATAGTAAGGGATGCAATTTAGCATCCACACAAAGTAGTTTATGATGCAATGTAGGCCTAATGCTCTAATCCAGACTGATCTCATCGAAAAACATGTGGCAGGAGGTCGAATATTTTGTTTGCTAAAAATGGTCTGTGCTTTCTGAATTTGCGTCCCCCAGTGGCTGAAGCTAGAACTACAGTTGCGCACATGCGCAAGACATAGTCAGACATTATGTGGATGAAACATTTGAATGTATGTGACGTGCAAGGCACAGCGCATCCAATTTTTGGAAACATCTGATTAGTAACTATTTACATATTCAGAATGCAAACCCTAAACCTTACCGTAACCCTAAAGGTAAGAAAACAAAACTACTTCTTTCACTTCTTTGAATGGATGTGACGGGAAAGGAACAGCACATCTGATTTTCAGTAATATTTGATTAATAATTACAGTAATATGATCCTAAACCGTAGTCTAGGGCATACACCTTATGCCCACCAATCTTTCTATGGATTTTGCGTATGACCATCTATAATGAGTTATGATACGTATGGCCGCCAGAACAGCGAGGAGGCTTTTGACCCGTCATTTTTAATTATACTGATCTGGGGGGCCTGGGTAACTCAGCGAGTATTGACGCTGACTACCACCCCAGGAGTCACGACTTCGAATCCATGGCATGCTGAGTGACTCCAGCCAGGTCTCCTAAGCAACCAAATTTGCCTGGTTGCTAGGGAGGGTAGAGTCACATGGGCTAACGTCCTCCTGGTCGCTATAATTTGTGGTTCTTGCTCTCAGTGGGGTGCGTGGTAAGTTGTGCGTGGATGACACGGAGAATAGCATGGGCCTCCACACGCACTACATCTCCGTGGTAACACGCTCAACAAGCCACATGATGAAGATTGACAGTCTCAGATGCGGAAGCAACTGAGATTCGTCCTCCACCACCTGGATTGAGGTGAGTTACTGCGCCACCATGAGGATTTAGAGCACACTGGGAATTGGGCATTCCAAATTGGGGAGAAAAGGGGAGAAAAAAAAAATATATACTGAGGTGATGCCACAGCACTGTTGAGTGAATTTTGATTATTATAAATAAAAAAATTATTAGTGTGTCCAGAGATTCTCACTAATCGCTCACAGACCAGCTGGAGGCGGGACCGCTGAACTGAAGGCACAGGCAGAATTGACAGTAGTGATGGATTGTTAATGAATGGTTCGTTCATTTTCAACTAATCTTTTATGTGACTCAGAAGAACGAGTACTCTCAGAGAGTGATTCGTTCATTTTGTGTTGGCCACGCATGTGCATTGCGCAACCTCCATTCTTTGTTACGTGAAAACCGCATAGGCGCTGTACAGGAAACAGAAATGATTAGTTCACCTTTCAACTCTTTTGGTCCAAGTCATTTGTTCTTTTGTCACGTGACAGCCGTATACGCTATGCATTGCTCACACAGGAAACAGAAATTATTAGTTCAACTCTTGAGTCAACTGGTCCAAGTCGTTCGTTCTTTTGTCACGTGACAGCCGTATACGCTATGCACATACGGCTGTCACATGACAAAAGAACGAACGACTCGGACATGAAGATTGCAGAGGTGAACTAATCATTTCTGTTTCTCAAAATCTGTCCTTGGCTGCATTATAATTTTTTCCTTATTGGGACTATAATCAAAATTTGTGTAAGTAGACGTGTTGGGGGGATTTGGCTATTGAAAATGTAACATTTTAATTTAATTCTGCTCAAATGAACGAAATGAACGAAATGACTTGAATAAAGATTCCTTCATTTTGCTGAACGAGACTCAAAGATTCAAGTCAGTAAAATGATCTGATCTTCCCATCGCTAATTGACAGTTTGCCTCAGCTGAGCTACCAAACAGAACATTTGTTTTAGACGCAATTGGATATTTTCTAACCAATCATATTTTTCATTTCAATAAGGGGCGGGATATTTCTAGCCTTTGCGGTGAAATGCTGATTCGCCAGCAACACTGGAGTCACCACGATTATTTTGTGCTGTATATTTACTTCGCTGCTAAAAGTGAAAATATTAATGCATTTAAATAAAAACTTATGCTATTAAACTTTGGGAAAACACTGAGTGTCACTGCACCTTGTTAGTTTTTTATGCTCTTCGCAGATGACAAGTTGTCCCGAAATTGTATCAAATGTCTTTTTTTCCCTGTCTTTTACTGCTGTCAGTGGTGCCTTTTCCCCTCATGATATCATATCATCTTATTTTATATTTCTTAATAGGAAAGCTATTTCACTATACACAGAAAAGAACATTTTTGTACACAGATAAAACAAATAGCCTAATAATGAATTTTTATGAACTGTATATCGTACTATAAGATAATGTGTTAACGTGAACATTACTATACTCATTAGTCATTACCTATACAATGCTTAACAGTTCATCATGAATAAGGTAATGTAGGCTATTAGTTGATTAATTAGAATAAGTATAAAAGTGTTACCCATTTAACAGTTAATCCTCGATAAATACACAGTAGCCTATGCCCACCTCTTCAGTCACTACTACACCACTGAACCTAACCTAACCCTTTCACTTATCTCTTTGCAAAAAATCGAAAAGTGTGGGTTATTTCAGAGGGATGAAATCATCAAACAATAATAAAAAAGATGTGATTTGTCCATAACTTGATGCACTAACCACACAAAATGAAAACTAATATGTGTTTTCCACCAGCAGTACACCACCTCCATCGCCCCCAACCTTCCTTGTTTTCACTGTGAGGGCAAGGAGAGTTTAAGAATGCAGTCTTTGAAAAAAGAATGTTTGTGCATTTTTCAAGCACTGAGCATAAATACTGTGTTTTCTGCCGTTTGCACAATATTTATTTGTGGAAGGAAAAGGTTGACATGTTATGGACGTTCAGCTCATAAAAGCTCTCACTCAGGTCTTGTCCCTGACTCGGTCCGTCGCACGCTTCTTGCCGTAAATTATCAGCGGCAAGTGAAGAAATACTTGAATAATTTTATGGAAAATATCGCCTCTGGCCTCTGTGCTGTACACAGTCATAAATTCTGTTTTGAGCATACAAAGTGTTTTTAATTCAAAATATCACAGTGACAGTTTAAAGACTCAGAAAATATGGCTAATTAAAGAGAACTCATAGTGAACCGCACTGTGATTGACAGAAAATGCTTGAGCATCATTTTATGAGTTGCCTCTTGCCAGAAATGTATACAACATCAAAATCTGTATGCAGTCATACAAATCTGGCAGAACCAACAAAATATAAATGGTAGCACTTTACAAAAGGGTTCCATTTGTTATCATTAGTTAATGCATTAGGTATCACAAACAAACAATGAACAAACAATGTCAACATATACATACAACTTTTAAACTTTTACAGAATTATTAGTTTATGTTGAAATTAACATAAACCAAGATTAAAACATGCTTTAAATGTATAGTAATTGTTTGTTCGTGTTAACTAATGTTGTTAATTACTGTTAACAGATGGAAACTTAATGTAAAGTGTTACCAATATTGTTAAAACATTTTAAGACACAAGTATTCAAAGTTTTCAAGTCAGCTACATAGCCACTACACTTTTATCATTGTGAAATTATATGTTGTGAAGAACAGACCCAAATATACGTTTTTATTCAATGACGCCCATTGTACAAAGGTGCCAGGGTTTGTTTCTGGCAGGCAGCAGATGCCCTAACCCTGAACCCACCCTAATCCTAACCAAATGTAGCCTGCAAGGCAGAGTTGCCTTCCAGGAACAATGGATGGCACCTTATTCCCATTGTGATTCAATGACCATGGTCCTGTCCACCGTGACAGATCACATACCCATTTAAACATTCAAAAATATCCACCTCAAGAAGCATTATAACACAGGTTTGTTGGACGTCACTGATGTCAAATGCCATGCATTTGTGTGTCATGTGACTACATGCAAAATTTCGGATGTATGTATCATTTGAATGAGATTTGACTGTCTTTATGTAGGGGGAAGTTTTTCAGAGTTTAAAGTATATTGTTGAGAAGTGGTTATTTAGTCATTGGGGTAGGGTTAGGTGTTCAAAATTATCTAAATCATATTGTAATGTGACTACAATTATTGTGATGAAATGTATCTACCTGCTACATTTTTTATATTGTTGATATTTGGTCAGGTTTAAGAATGGGGTTGGGTTATGGGAATCTAAAATATCAATATGATAGTGACATGTAACTACACTCTGAGCTCTATTTTCATGAGCATGCAAGGCGCAGCGCAACACGCAATGATCGCAAGAGCGCAAAGCTTAAGTGGGCGTGGGTGGGAGTGTTTGCACTGTCTGTAGGTATATGCGTGCAAACTGTGGGTGTATTGTATGTAAACGAAGTGGCGTAAAGCCCAATTTGCTATTTTCCTGAGCAATAGCTAATTGTGCTAAGACGTTTCAAAACCATGTCTGTTTTCAGCTCAAAGTCTAAAATAAGTTACTGCATTTGCAGTTTGGAGAAGTTCATGTCCAAACTCTGAAAATATAGTGGAACTTCAAATTAAGTCCCTGACAGTCTTGGTTGTAACCGTTTTATGAAACAAAAAATGTATGAGATTTGTGTTAAACTTTCTAGAGGTCATGGTTTATTTTTCAATTATTATTATTTTTATTAAGTTTGTATTTATTGTATTTATGATATGTAGCCAAGTGGAGAAATTTCATGTAATTTAACTCTAGTCATAAATTGGATGTGGCCCCTTTAAGAACTGGAGTTTTGTGACACCAGAGTTTTGTGACGCCTGCTTTCCAGCACTCTCTGGTATTGGAGATGTGAAAACACACGTTGGGCAAGAGAGCTTCCGGTTTTGTTCATCATCTGATTAATCTTTGGGTATTTTACACAAAATGCTTATAAATTGCATTAAATATGTGTTCAGAAGGGTTGTATGTTAAAATTTAGTGTTTGTTATGGATCATTTTTGAAGGATTCATATGGATTACATGTGTGGAGTTTGACCACGTTTGTCACACATGCAAGAACTGGGTATGTAATATGTTATCATATCTTATTATGACGAGGAGAAGTGCGTGGCCGGGCCGTGATGATGCACTGCTGGCGCTGGATCAGCTGATCAGTGGGAGAGCGAGATAAAGAGGAGCTGGAGGTGCCAGTTAGAGAGAGAGACGTACGCGGCCGCGTTGCATGTGTGTTTGTGGTTGTTTTATGTGTTGTTATATGTTATATGTGAAATATGTGTAATGAAAATTCTATTGTTTTAAACTGTTTTACTGTACATGTCCTTAAAGCCTGATTAAAAATGCATAAAATGCTTTGAGTGATTTAAGCATGTGTTAAATGCATAGAATGCTGTGAATGATATAAGCATGTATTGGGGTGATGTATGCTGAAGCATATGGGCAGGCTAATGACCTGTTTGTGTTTTCTTTTGACATCAGCCTCTAGCGTATTTCACTACTGTATTTCAATACTGTAATTTATTTTTTGTATTTTCTTTATTCTTTTTTTTATATATTGCCCCATTGACCGCTGTTTATTTTTCTTATATAAACAGCCGTCAGATAAAAAAAAAAAAAACAGTTTTGTATCCTGTGTGATTATTTTCAACCCACCGGCTACAGATATAATTAGTATCAATATTTTTTTCACCTGTTGCTGAAGAGTGATTTTTAAGTCACTGCAAAATAATCCAGTTGAAGAAGTTGGAGAGGGCACAATTTTGGATTTAGGAAGGGGTTATATTCTATATAATCGAATAATTATATTTTATTTATATTTTTGTTTAGTTTGAAATGTAATTTGAATTTAGAAATATTTTTGGTTTGGTATAAATCTCCACTTGCACTTCCACATTCTGGTTTTGAAGTGACTTTCACTTTCACTTTAAGCCTTACTGGTTATGGCTGGTCAAAGGTGGAGATTTATAGTATAAAAGGACTTAAATTTTGATCTGTTTCTCACTCAAACCTATCATATCGCTTCTGAAGACATTGGAGTCGTATGGATTATTTTTGTGCTTACTTTTTGTCCTTTTTGGACCTTCTGAGTTCTGGTCAACATTCACTTGCACTGTATGGACCAACAGAGCTAAGATATTCTTCTAAAAATCTTCATTTGTTTTCTGTAGAATTCCTGTTTAACAATTACATTACTCATGGTCCAGCAGAGAAAGCTTCACAAATCAGAGAGCCATGGCCAACAAAGCCTCTGAAATGTGCCTAGGAGCGACCACCCACTCCCATAACACACTGTGAATGACGCAGACGAGTTGGTCCCCCTTCACCCTTAAACTACTTATAGATTT
This sequence comes from Myxocyprinus asiaticus, assembly GCF_019703515.2. Taxonomy (NCBI): domain Eukaryota; kingdom Metazoa; phylum Chordata; class Actinopteri; order Cypriniformes; family Catostomidae; genus Myxocyprinus; species Myxocyprinus asiaticus. The sequence goes on along the minus strand of NC_059358.1, from coordinate 32,322,068 downwards.
GTACATATCGGAATATTTTGCAATAAATGTAAAATACATTGTTTCTAAATTTTTTAATCAATGAACTAAAATCAATAATTTTGTATATTCCCAGTGTTTTTTTATTTGATTACATCACTAGCAATGCTTCGTGGGATTGTAGTTTGTGCCCTCGTGAAAGACAGTAAGTACACAGCCTTGTATCTTTGTTTATTTGTCAGATTTTCAAATACTTTTTTGCCTGTAACCGAAGTTTGTAATGTTGTGATTCACCTCCAAGCTGGTGGATTTGGTTCATGGTTTACAATTCTTTTATGGAGGATTTTATGAAAAGACTATGCAAAAAATGAATGAGAAAAATATGGAAACCAGACGGCTGCAAAAGTGGACCGGCACTGTTGCACTCTATTGTCTGGATGAAGTGCAACACTACGCCAGGAGAAACGCTGATGCTTCTCTCCAGTGAGTCATGTGAATGCGGCTTATCACAAGGTTTCATCTGGGTTTGTTTTGTAAAAAAAAATTACACTTTCTCCGTCACTTGATCATTCACAAGGAATCACCATTGTGTGTTTGTTTGAGGCGAGAACATTTGAGGTGAAAACATTATAAAGGTTTTGCTCTATTCCAACCAGTGTTTAGAACTCACATGATGCTGAATAAAAAGTCACAATCTAATGTCAAACTGGTAAATGTTTTAATCGCTTACTAGCCACGTTGGTAAATAGATGCTGCAGGGCGCTTTTTCTGTCTATTTATTGATGCACAGAATTATTGCACAAGTAACAGTATTTCAGGCCATGGGAGTGAAGATGGGTTTTTTTCCCCCTCAGATTCAGTGTTTTGATGTAGTTAATGCATTTCGCTTTTAAAAGGCGGTATGAAAATTATAAAAAGTATAACAAAGTGTTATATACAGTATTCCTTGTGATGCTTTAAAAAAATATCATTTTACAGTCAGGATAAAAGCATTACAGAAGGATAGTGTGTAGGGACGTTTGTTAATCCCTGCTTCTGAACGGGCTGTGTTGTCCCGACACTGAGTGCTGTTTGAGCTTTGGAGTCATGCATGTCTCAGGCTGTGAGGGCACACATCTCTGCCATTCCCAGGGTTTATTATTACAAATAACCACTTCCATCTGCACGCTGACACTCAGTGGGGCACGGAGCCAGAGCAGATGCATACCAATCTGTCCCTCTCCCAGTGAGAGAGGGTCTGTCAGCAAAGCCTCTCCCCAGTTCCTCACTTTAAAACCACTGTGGACATGGTGATGAAACATAAGAAATGGACTGGAGAAATCTGGAGGAATTTAGTTGATACTTTAGTATTTGTTGATGTTACTTTTCTCTCTCTGTCTCTCTGTCTGTCACTCTGTCCACTGTTAGTAGCCTGACCCTCACCTTCCACCCTGTGACTCTTATTAGAGAGGACCTGTCAGAGATCCCTCAATCTCCTGACTGTGATTGCCATTCTTTAAAGGAAGCTCTCCAACCAGAGTGGAGGAGGTCCTGGTACAAAAGAGAGTCACCACAAAACAAACATTCTGATGTGAACGCAGCGCTAACCCACCAGTGAATCCACAAAGACAAGAGAATAGTGAATGGGACAAGTTTGAGATTTAACGAATAAATGTTACAATGTTTTTACTTAGATGAAGTGTGTATTGTTTTTTATCCTATCCCAGCTTAAAGGGCTTGTTCCCCCCAAAATGAAAATTCTAACATCATTTTATCACCCTCATGTCATGTCAGTCCTTATGACTTACTTTCTTCGGTGAGCACAAATGGAGATGTTAGGGTGAATGTAAGGGACTGACAGCCTCAGTTACCATTCACTTTTATTGTACAGAGAAAAACATGCATATCTCCTTATCTCCTTTCATAAAAAATGTAAGTCATAAGGGTTTAAAATAGGTGTTGCTCCAGTATGGGTCATGGACATAATACTTGCTTTTGGTTGGAAACTTTCCACTTCCACATCCACGCTAATAACTTTTCGTTTGAAAACGCATCCATTTTGCAACGTTAACCCCCTCATCCACACTATAATGCCATTTTCCTTCACCAAAAATTAAGCATTTTCAAAATGCTCTCATTACTACATACATTGGAAAATTATGACGTTACGAAACTGAAAACAGAGTTCTCAAACAAAAATAGATTAGGGTGGATGTGACATTAGGTTTGCCATTTAACTTTTCCATAATACAAAAGAACATGTGTTTTAGCTATTTATATTTTGCATAATGTTCACTGTATACGGTAAGGGTTATTCTGTCATGGGCTGAGTGTTCAATAACTCATTTCAGCTTTGTGGAATAGTTGTGAGTGGCCTGCCAGTGACCCTTTGCTCTTGAGGTGAGGTCAGGCTCTCCTGTAGGCATCCCAGCTGTCTCTCTCCCTACACCCACACGTCCCTCTCAGCTTGCCCTCTGATTTCTCTCTCTCCCTCTTCACTTCCCCAGTTTTTCCTCTCCCTCTTCCAGAAGGGTTGACAGCTCCAAACAAAACAGGGCCTGTGAGCTGACTGACACATTCTGCCTCTGAAAGGAGAGCATTTAACACGCCTCACACCCTACACTGCCCACCACACACACACACACACACACACACACCCCCAAAACAAAACGGCACCACAGAGAAAAGATTGAATCCACCAGAGGTCGGGGGAATCTGCACCTTGAAGAAGAGAAAAGAGGGAGAAAAGGGAGGAAAAGAGTTTTTTCAGGTTCAAAGGCAGTCTATTCTCCCGCCTGCACCCTGTCACTCATCCACCCGGAGGATAGCGCTCCATTTTCATTGGTGTCAGTCACCCATCCATCAGGCTGATGTGCACTCCAATGGGCCTGGTGGAGAGCTGCGGAAACTTCCTGTCAGGGCCTGCCTTGAGATCAACACCTGTTAGAGTGAGACAGAGAAGTGGCTGAGTCCCGCACTGGAGTGGTGCTTTTCTGCCTGTGCACAAAATCCACACGTGAACACACACTCAACAAACACACATAAACACTAACACCTACCACAGAACTAGAAAATAAGCCTGAAACTCAGCTTTCAGCTTAAAAGCAACATTCATTCTGGTTTAAAAAAAAAAACAACAACAAAAAACATGACAAAATCTCAGTTACATTAGCCTTTTATCACCCCAACATTGCATACCAGCGAATGATATCAGCCAGAATACGGTTATGATCAAATAGACTATATCTTGTAATAGGGCAAGAAATGTGCACAGACTTTAAGTATCCCACAATGTTCCAGATAATCCTACCCTACCTGAAAGAATTGTTTGGCACCTGACAGATCAATATTGCAGTTGTATGTAATATATATATATATATATATATATATATATATATATATATATATATATATATATATATATATATATATATGGGGTTTTAAAAAATATTGTATCGTATTGTTTCGTACGATACGACGCTTACTATACAATACCATATGTTAGTACAATACATAAACAAACACATTATAGTGTAATTAAAATCAAGCAGCGCAACACTGAGAGCTGTGAAACAATCTCCATCGTGGTGAGGGGGCACTGAGCACTCACAGGACAACAGAGTAACAGATCTATCCACCTTTTTCCTGAATGCGGAAGTATTCCACGATTTGACTCTTTTCAATTTCCGGTCTCCAGTGTTTTCACTCACATCGGCGTATATTCTTAGCGGGTAATGTAATGTTTAAGTTGTCAAAAAAAAAAAAATACCGATACTTCAGATGACTAATGACAAATGAGTGTGTAGATGACATGAAGCAATGGTCAGAAGCTAGTTACGTTGATATCATTATTTATTCTGAGCTGAGCCTGAAATTCATTTTCTACACTAAATAACACCTAATTGGTTCTTGTTCTCCTCTAGATTGCTCGTATTGGCAGTTTTTACTTGGTGTCTCAAGACCAGAAATACAAAACAGGCAATTAGAATCATCATGGCGCCACCCAGTGGTTGCTCAGGAAAACTGTGGATAGTACATAAGTGAGAAGGTTGATATCAAACGGCAAGTAGATTGTAGAGTTACAACTTGTCGAATTTGCCAAACAACGGTGTCATGTCCCGGCGCTACAGTACATTAAACATGATGTTTTATTTACGCCGACATCACCGTGCAAATCGGTGGATTTGCGATGCACAGCAGCAAAATTGCATTTAACAGCTAGCCTCTCACAGACAACATGGAGCATGACACTGAACAAGATGCTCGTGAGTAAAAACAAGCTTATTCAAAAATCTGACAATGTAAGTAACCCGCAATTACATTAGACTTATCATTCTCTGGTTTTGACGTTGAAATATAAACGGGTATGAGCACACTTGCGCACATGTTATAAGCTGGTAAAAATGCTCTGACAATGTTCCCCAACTCTGAGGATTGGTTTTTCCAGCAGGACAATGCTCCATACCACACTGCCAGGTCAGTCAAGGTGTGGATGGAGGACCACCAGATCAAGACCGTGTCATTGCCAGCCCAAACTCCAGACCTGAACCTCATATAAAAACGTCTGGAATGTGATCAAGAGGAAGATGGATGGCCACAAGCCATCAAACAAAGCCAAGCTGCTTGAATTTTTGCGCCAAGAGTGGCATAAAGTCACCCAACAGCAATGTGAAAGACTGGTAGAGAGCATGCCAAGATGCATGAAAGCTGTGATTGAAAATCAGGATTAGTCCACCAAATATTGATTTCTGAACTCTTCCTAAGTTAAAACATTAGTTTTGTGTTGTTTAAAAATGCATATATACACTTGTTTTCTTTGCATTATTCGAGGTCTGAAACCACTGCATCTTTTTTTCTTTTCTTTTTTTTTTTCTTTTTTTTTTTTTGACCAGTTGTCATTTTTTGCAAATAAATGCTCTAAATGACAATAATTTATTTGGAATTTGGAAGAAATGTTGTCAGTACTTTATAGAATAAAACAAAAATGTTCATTTTACTCAAACACATACCTATAAATAGTAAATCCAGAGGAACTGATAATTTTGCAGTAGTCTCTTAATTTTTTCAACTCTTAATATATATATATATATATATATATATATATATAAACACACACACACACATATATATACATACTGTAGCCTATATATATACTGTATAATTAAGTATCTGCATTGTCATTATTCAACCCATTGCTCGTTCCTCGTGCCTCACATTAATCACAGTAATGGAATTCTTACTAAAACTTCAAAGTTCATGTATAAATGCTTTTTCTGGCTCTATGCAGCCAGCAATCTGAGCTGTGTATGTTGTCATGCAGCTGGATGCCAGAGGTGCTGTGATGTTAAAGAAACTGACCACAGTCCAGCTATCAGGAACATTCTCATGGAGACCATTAGTGCGGATGTCCCCTGAGGCAGGTCTTTGAATAATGCATGTGAGAGTCAGGCTCACAGTGGCCTGAGGCACATCAGCCGCTCTTGTTACCTCTCATGGCATATCCTGTCAGAGTCACAGGTCAACATGTCGCCTGCTGGACTGTGTTACACACCGCTCAAAACCACCACAGCCATACTCTGGTTTCAAAAGAGCAGAGCAGACCAACAAAAGCAATCACAGGCTTTTTAAAGAACTCCTGGAGTAAAGGTAATAGGTGTGCGCCAGTGGACAATGGCTCTACTTCTCTTTTTCACAGATTTCACCAGCTTCTTTCCTCCCAACCCCTTTTCAATCCAGTATTATTTATTTACATATCTATCCATTTCTTCCTCTTAAAGGTGCACTCAGTAGGGATAGGTAGAATGAACTTAAACTACCGAGATATTTTAAATGCTGATGTTTTATGGAGAGGATCAGTCCTCAAATGTGACTAAATTAAATTACAATGTGACATCTGTTATTAGTTGTCAAAAGATTGGTCATGTTCTGTAACTGTTTTTAATAAATAAGAAAAGAGAAAAAAAGATCTGATAATTTGCAGTTTAGGCCTATATGTTTAGCCTATCATCACCTTTTTTATTGAATCAAAAAAGAAAAGAAGTGGTATCGTCCATCACTAGCACTCAGGAATGTTTTCTTTATGTTGCTTATATTGACACGTAGCCATATGGATGCAGCATCATTCAAAAGCAATAGTTTTCGTTTTCGATTTTTAGAGTGTACATTTAACCGAATCTTTCTCTTTTTTGGATACAGAAACAGAATGCTGCATGCGCACACATGCATACACACTGTTCAGTCTTAATTAGTGTTAATGAAAGGATTGTGTGTGTGGGCTAGAAGAGGGAAATGAGTGTAGTGCTCTGCTGAAAGTGATCCCTGTCACACACAGGATGTCTGCACACTCTCTTAAAAGCACCCCTTGTACACACACACACATACATAACATATATATGAAAGAAACGAAGGACCGGAGAGAGAGAGAGAGAGATGTCAAAATGGCACAAGTGAGCCAGCTGCCATTTCCCACCCGGTCTGTTGTTGTGGGCAGAGCAGGCTGAAATTCCCCATTCATGTATGTAAAGGCACCTGCAGTCCCATGGTATGACCATAAAGCCTTTATAAGACTTGACCATATCAACAATCTCTCATTGTTGCTGTTATACACACATTCGTGCCCTTGCATTTCAAGGACGCATTTGCCTTTTCTACAATGCACAAAACAATTCTCAGTGGTCAACACATCCACATACACACATACACAATAGAGAGACTATTCTCAAACATTTTTTCACACAATCTAACAGAACAATTCAGATGCCAGAAAACAGTTTTATTTGCAACAAAATGCAATCTAAGTTTTTGTGGTTTAATAAATTTTGTTAAGTTGCTCCATCTTTTAAAGTTAAATATATATATATATATATATATATATATATATAATTTTGTGTGACTTTATAATACAATGACAGTCAATTGGAAAATCGTAATTTTCGACAACATTTTGCTTTTGTTGTGACATTCAATATTAAGTTTTTCCCCACCAAAATTATTGTTGTGATACAGTTCAGTGTGTCAGCAACTGTTTTTTTTTAATTTATTTTTTTTTTACCATGTTTAATAATGTATTAAAATAGGTATTGTTTAACTCTCTTAAACAAATGTTGCAATTCTGCTACACTGGGTTTGATTTGGTGAAACAGATTTGGTGTTAAATGAAAAATAAAGCAGTTTTAAAAACATTATGTCAAAACGATGCTTGAATTTGAAGGTTGCTAGTGAATCAGAATCAGAATCAGAATGAGCTTTATTGCCAAGTGTTCTCACGTACACAAGGAAATTTTTTCCTGGTGATAGGAGAAACAAGTGCACACAGAAAATTAAAGTGAGTTACAGAATATAAAACAACGTAAGAGTATAAATAGATATACAAATAATAAGACATATAACATAGAATGGCATATGTACTTGTGCAAGTGGTAATATATGTGCAAGGTAGGGGTATGTACAGTTATTGAATTAAATATGTGAATTTACATATGTAAATGAGATATTTATTTACATTATTGCACTACGGGGGAGTCCTGAATGCAGTTTAATTGTTCATGTGGTAAATGGCCCGAGGGTAAAAACTGTTCTTGTGCCTGGATGTCCTGGCGCTCAGTGCTCTGTAGCGCCGGCCAGAGGGCAACAGTTCAAAGAGGGAGTGGGCAGGGTGTGTGGGTTCCAGAGTCTATGTGGGTGTCCCAATTCAGGTCCTGAGAGATGGTAGAGCCCAGGAACCTGAATGACTCCACTGCTGCCACAGTGCTGTTCAGGATGGCGAGGGGGGGAGTGCAGGAGGACTTCTCCTGAAGTCCACTATCATCACCACTGTTTTGAGCGTGTTCAGCTCAAGGTTGTTGTGACCGCATCAGACAGCCAGCTGTTCAACCTCCAGTCTGTATGCAGACTCGTCACTATCGCGGATGAGGCCGATGACCGTGGTGTCATTTGCAAATTTCAGGAGCTTGACAGAGGTGTCCTTTGCAGTGCAGTCATTCGTGTACAGGGAGAAGAGCAGAGGAGAAAGTACGCATCCCTGAGGAGCACCAGTGCTAATAGTGAGGGTCCCGGATGTGAGTTTCCCCAGTCTCACTTGCTGCTGCCTATCTGTCAGAAAGCTAGTGATCCACCGACAGATTGGGGTGGGCACAGAGAGCTGGGTCAGTTTGTTTGAGTGAAGATCAGGCTTGATGGTATTGAAGGCTGAACTGAAGTCCATAAATAGGATTCTTGCATAAGTACCAGGTCTGCCGAAGGGTTGCAGGATATAATGCAGTCCCACTTTGACAGCATAATCCACTGACCTGTTTGCTCAGTAAGCAAACTGAAGGGGGTCTAGCATTGGTCCAGTGATGTCCTTCAGGTAGGCCAAAATAAGTCTCTCAAACCCTCTGAATACACTCTGAATCAACTTAAACTTTTACAACTACTAAAATGTAATAAATTCACTAAATTTTTTATGTTTTGGCATTGTTTTAACACTTAGTACAAGGCTATGAAATGGAGCACAAAGGAGAATATTATTCCACGGTGTTTAGGCTCCAGTGGACAGCTCTATGAAAGGTTACCCAGGTGGTCTTTACTCAACTCCTCCGTCTCTCCCGTAGTAGAATGTCGGTTCTAATTCCCTGGCCCAATTGCCAGGTCCCTCACCCAAATCATCATGTGAACCTCAGACTGCTTAAATATGGGCCTGTGAATTTGATACTCTGTTGGGTTTTGGGTCTTGACGGAGGTGCTGAGAGTTGGCTGATGAGGGGGCTCAGCCGCCCGCCATATTGCCGCCCAGTATGCCGTGTCATGTTCTCTGAACAATCGCCCGTGTCCCTCTAGTTGGGTAAACAACAGAGGCTGTCAGCCGGTGTCAGGTTTGGGCTTTTCAAAGCAAAAGACGGAGAATGACAGATGACCGCTCTGAGTGTAGCCGACACTTCATTGATAATGGTGATCTGAGCGCTGATATAGAGAGGCTGAGTGCGATGGGTGAGAAAGATATACCCCGTAAAACATACAGAACCCACAGTTTTGACAAACACACTGCTGGGAAAAACTGTGAGGCGCTTTCAGTGAGACTCACCGGCTCACTCAATTCTCTTATTCATCTGTGTTGGAATCTGACATGTGTTGAGTTTGAATCACATCCACAATAGTGAGCTTGCAATGAAAAGCTGAATTCAGAGCTTGTTCAACTGCATGAAAATGAGAGTAAATAAATGAGATAATTCAGTGGATGGAGCCAAAGTTGGAGTGAGAAAATATTTGTTCCAATAATATGGTTGAAGACTCATTTGGTACTTAAAAAATAATAACAATAATTTCATTTTTTTTTTTAAGTTAAAAAAATGTTGGTGAGGTAACTATGAATAAGCAACAGACTCTTTTGAATGTGAGTTTAAAAACTTAGTGGATACTTTGTTTACTTTCTTGATCTTTTTGTCAGTCCTACTAAATTGGACTAATATCAGGACTAAGTTGTAAAAAAAAGTTAAAGAAACTCTGCTCAGTGTTAGTTGTGTGATGTAGAGGTGAAGGGACTGTATTTAATGTCAGCCATTTGGATTCCTTGCTGTAAATCAGCTGACCCCTTCAGAAAGTGCTCGATGAATTAAGCTCCACAGAACACTTTCATTAAATCGAACTCAAACTAATCTGTTCAGGGTTCATGGGGTTGACAAGCCACAGAAAAACAACATGTCTGACACGGCCGGCACAAGCGTATCTGTAACCTGAGCCGAGGCGGTGAGAAAGAGTCCAGTTAGACCGGATCTCCACCCCACACATCAACTCTCCTCACCCCCTGAGTGCTGGCCAGGCCTGCACAGTGGGGTCCCTCCATATTCTGGACACATTTCTACCCTGACAGGAGCCACGGCTGCATTAAAGACCATATTCAACCACAGCCCACTCAGGACTGTCACTGCTGGAGATGAAGAGCAGACTGGAGGACTGGCCTTTGTAGAGAGAGAGAGAGAGAGAGAGGGAGAGAGAGAGAGAGAGAGAGGGAGAGAGAGAGAGAGAGATCTGTGATTTCACTTGAGCACTACAGAAGAACTTTTAATCTATAGCCCATCTGTCAACCATTATGGACCTCTGCTGAATAATTAGGCTCCTCCTCCACATGGAATGTACATAGTTGCTAATCTTTGTTGAAAATAAAGAAAAATTAAACATTATGCAGATATCTTTTGAAATGGCCAAAAATGTCTTCTGAAAAAATACATCAAACCAATCTTTACATGACATGAAGCACTTTCTTATTATCGCTAAATTGGACATGTTAAAGGTTGGAGTTCTAATTTTCACCTAATTTGATGTAAGTAATCTGTATATTGTAGTTTACAAAACTTATCTGTAAGAATAAATTAAGTGCATTAAAGAATTCTAAACTAAAAACCATGTTATGAGTTATCTAATATATATATATATATATATATATATATATATATATATATATATATATTATACTGGAGAAAAGCATTAGGTGAATGGGTAATAGCAGCCTCTTGTGGTCACCAAGAAGTGGTAGGTGCAGGTTTCTTTTCTACATTTTTTCCCCCTTAATGCAATTGGGTGAGAAATTCAACCAATCCGATTTAACCTACTCTCTGATTGGAAGCAGAAAAACTATCAATCATGTCTTGACGTTCAAAAATGGGAGGAGCTTAAGCTCTAGACTGGAACCAGTGGTCAGTTTCATGAGAGCGTCCTCGAGTAAAGAGCTCCGTAGTACAACAATTCACACCCACCGAAACCCTCCACCACACATGCAAGAGGGGTTTTAGATGCACGCCTCAATAGAAATTATCATCATTATATTTTCAAAAGCATTCTTATATTATATTATATTATATTATATTTATTATTTTGCATTATATAATTGTATTTTAATATTAGAGCAATTTGCATACAAAGCGTAGGCCTATTTACAGTGGTATGATGCGGTAAATAATTAAATATTTGTAAAAACATTTCCTAAAAACTGCCCTTATAATCTGTGACATTTTGGCTCTGATTTACCTTTTCTTTTGGTGCAATAAAAATTGTGTTTGCAGGTAAAAAAAATTTTTGGCAAGTTTTGCTTTTGGTTGAATCTGATATATATATATATATATATATATGTCTGTGCAAGATTCTGCCCATGTTGCCCATGCCTAAATCTGCCCTTGGGTAAAAGGCTCCCTCACTTGGGGTAAAAGGCTTTAAAGTGATTACGTGTAGATACCAGGGCAATAGTTATAGGGCACAATTTGACAACTAATGCAAATAATTTTCAGACACAAAAATGCGACAATGAGTGACAATTTAAGATGATATTTACTCAAAATAACTACTTCAAAAAAAAGACAACCATTTCCTGTTCATTTCAAACACATTTTGCATTTTATTATTATCTCAAGTATTTTATAAACAAATTAATCTCTATTATGATTGGATGTGATCCCAATTTGAACATGTTTCATAGCAAATCTATTCGCCCCACTTAAGAAAAACAGTGTGTTTAATAGGGGCCTTTAGCCCCTGCAACAGGGGGACTTTTTACCCCAAAAACTATCCTCACACTTACTGGACAGTTATTGAAAAATGTTTCATTTAATGACCTTAAACAAAACTGAAAAGGATAAATAAGTATTTTGTCTAAAAATAAATGAGATAATTTCAGGGATTTTCATTAGATACAGAAATGTGCAACATTTTAAAAAATAAAATAAATTAAATCGAATTGCCTCAAATTCAACCTTTAGACACCACACGCAAAGATCTCATGGATCAGGACAATTTTGCAGTGTATAGTGAAGTGCTGTGGTACTTTTTGCTGCTATTTAGTGTTTTGGGAGAAAATAAAATCAATGGAGCATATATAAAATAGAAAAGAGCAGCACATTTAAATCTAAATAATTAAAACCTTATACAAATAAATACAAATTGTCAGATGATACAATACAACGTTCTATCATTTGTCTTAATAATTATAATTTTCAATCGTAACCTAAAGGCCTTATGTAAAATTACATAAACATTAAACAGTTATGGATTGTGTAACTATTTGACAGTGACAGATCCGATAGACTGAAATCAAGCCGTTCAATTGATTTTTGAAGCAAAAAAGAGTGTCACATGCGCCCTCAAGCGGTTCCAACAATATTACAACTATGACGTCATAACAAAACGCATTTCCCCAACCTGCATCCTCCCCAAACTGAGATGCTAAACAAGTTTTCTCACTAACAACAAACCCCCTGTTCTTTTGTCACTTACAAAACAACTGACATTATTTCACTGCAATTACTACTTTATGATTGGCAATTATTCGAAATCTATATCCACAAGCTGTAGTAATTCCAAAGACTCCCAAATCTCTAAGCGCGTTCTGCACTGTAATTCTTCAGTGTCAGATCAAACCACCTCGCCTCAAAAACGCCAATGTGCGCAGAGAAAGTCAACCAGGTCTTGCTCTCCGGATGCGCCTTTAAGGATTCCTCCCCGGCTTTCCTGATGTGACCTCTTCCCTTTGAAACCACTTCCTCCCCTCTCCCAATCGGCCATGTTTAATTTGAGTCATTCATGAAAAGTTGTGTAAACAAAACAGTAATGCCTTGATCGTGGAGGCGACATAGCACATGATGCATTAGGTATTAAATTGCATTGTGATCTTCCGTGCGGAGGCACCGGCTAGTTTGAGCAGACTGACCATTTGTGCCTGGATTCATCAACAACCGTGTTAATAAAAGAATAGCGCGTGAAAAGCGCGTGAGGCATCGGCAGGTGGGCTCGCGCACTTCGTCAAATTTGACATCAATAGCGAAGAGAAGAGAATATAACTTAATATACCAACAGCTGTTCATAATCTTAGCCTGCTTATCCGTGACTTACAAAGTTTATTCAACAGGAACTGATACGTCATTAAAAGATATGAATTCAATGTCAAAGATATTTTGTTGCCATTGTTTTTCTAAGGACTCTCAATCCCCTTTGACAGGTGCAACATCGCTACATTAACCCCAGATAACAGAAAACAAGTATTTCTCGAAGGGAAGGGCTTTTAAAATGTATCTTACATGTGTATTGTACATTTATGTTATCAAAAAGTTAAAGTTTTGTGTTATCAAAAACTACAAGAAGAAAGAAACTCAATTATAATACAACACAGCTTAAAATGCTAAAAAAAAAAAAAAAGTGTTGTACTTTTACAGGAAATCATGAGGAAAAAGCAGAATGTGAAAAACAGGAAGGCGGAAGAGACGACAGTTGTCCAGGAGTTTGCAGTGGACAAAATCATCTGCAGAAGAGTCCATGAGGGAAAAGTTGAGTACTATCTGAAGTGGAAAGGCTTCACAGAGTGAGTATCCTGGAACTTTGATGTTGTCTGTGTGTCAGAAATGTATATCATACTATAAATAACTGTCAGTATATGACAGGTTTGTCATACTTTTCTCAGTGCCGAGAATACCTGGGAGCCAGAGGACAACATGGACTGTCCTGAACTGATAGAGGAGTTTCTCAGAAATCTAGCAGTGTCAGGAGAGACCGAGCAAGAGGGCTGTCCATCTCTAGACCATGACGTCCAGCCCAAGCAAGAGTTAACTGAGCTTGATGCTGATACGGTTTGTGTCTTTATCTGTAGAACAGTTGCACATGCCATTCCAGTGGTGCTGGGTGATATAAAGAATTTAATTTCTTTATGCATCTCAGTGCACACAGTAATGTTTTGTTTATGTCATCTTGGACTTACACTGACATCTGGGGTTATGGATGCGGCTTCATTCAAACTCAGTAGTTTTCAGTTATCGATGCCATTGTAGAAATTCACTATCCACAGTCAGCCATGAATAATTTAATCCACGAGTGAAAGTGTCCAATATCAGGGCAGTTACTGAGATTAAGCAAGGAGGATCCGGCTGGTCATGTGATCTCAAAATGGCAGCCCTCATGAGGGGACCCTCTCTATGTAGAATAAAACAGCTTTTATAAGGTTACTGATATGACTGTGAGTCTTCATATCATGTGAATGATTATGATTTTATACAAATGTTTCAAAATTGCAATTCATTTCTTTAGGAGTAAAACCTTTTTAATCAGGAAAAAATGCCGAGTGCACCTTTAAAAATGAGCATTAAAACACATGAAAGCCCACATTCAGTGGCCACAATACATTTGGACACTTAAGTCTTAAGTCACATTTAAAATTCTATACATTTAAATTGCATTAGAAAGAATTTATCAAATAAGTGGCATCTGCAAGCAAATTATGCTAGCAGATGCCACCTTTGCTCAGAACCAACTTTTTTGAAACTTAGTCCCAAAGTCATTGTTAGTGGATGTATGTTGTCAGTTCCCCTCAAATTCACACATGTGTAGTTCATCACAACTATGGACATGTTTCACTAAGGTTTGACCACCAGAAAGTTTTCCAAAGATTTATTTATTTTAATTTTGAACAGTATATCTATTGTTTTATTATTTAAAACAAAACAACCTTCTTTTTGTGAAATGTTTTGCTTGAAAAGTGAGATTGTGATATTATTACACTGTACAGTTGAAGTCAGAAGTTTACATACTCCTTAGCCAAATACATTTAAACTCAGTTTTTCACAATTCCTGATATTTAATCGTAGAAAACATTCCCGGTCTTAGGTCTGTTAGGATCACTACTTTATTTTAAGCAGAGGTGGGTAGATTAGCCAAAAACTTTACTCAAGTAAAAGTTCAATTACTTAAAAAAATAATTACTCAAGTAGAATTAAAAGTAATAGTGTTAAAAATTACTCGAGTAAGAGTAAGAAAGTATCCAATCCATACTCAAGTAGTGAGTAACTAGTTACTTTCACATATAATGTAATGAATGTTTACTCTCCTATATTCCAGTACATGATACACATTTAACATGCATTACAGAATGATTAATAATAATAATACTATTAATATTATTGTTCATAATGGAAATTGTCATCATTCACCACCATGTGGTTCCAAACCAATATTACTTCTTTTTCCATGCATCAAATTAAAGGGATAGTTCACCAAAAAATGTAAATGCTCTAATTGTCTCACCCTCATGTCATCCCAGATGTGTATTACTTTCTTTCTTCTGCAGAACACAAATGAAGATTTTTAGAAGAATATCTCAGCTCTGTAAGTCCATACAATGCAAGTGAATGGTGACCAGAATTTTGAAGCTCCAAAAAGCACATAGAGGCAGCATAAATGTAATTCATACGACTAGTGATTTTCAGAAGCAATATGATAGATGTGGGTGAGAAACAGATAAATATATATAACTTTATAATATATAAAGTCCCTTTTTTTACTATTAATTCTCCTCCCTGCCCAATAGGTGGCGATATGCACAAAGAATTGAATCACCAAAAAACACAAGAAGTCGTCTGTGAAAGTGCAGATTTATTAGTAAAAAAGGATTTAAATATTGATCTGTTTCTCACCCACACTTATCATATCACTTCTGAAGACATAGATTGAACCAGTGTCATTTGAATTCCTTTAATGCTGCCTTTAAGAGCTTCAAAGTTTTGGTCACCATTCACTTGTATTCTAGTATAAACTAACAGAGCTGAAATATTCTTCTAAAAATCTTTGTGTTCAGCAGAAGAAGAAAAAAAAAACATCTGGGATGGCATGAGGTTGAGTAAATGTGAGAATTTTCAATTTTGGAAAAATTATTCCTATAAGGAGATGTTAGACAGAATGCTAACCTTAATCATCATTTACTTTCACTGCGTGTTTTTTTTAAAAATATTTTGAAAGGGAACGGTGACTGAGACTCTCAGTCTCTAACATTCTGCCTAAGATCTTTTGGGTTCCAAGAATACAGAAAGTTTCACGGGGTTGGAAGAACATGAGGGTGGGGAAATGATGATATAATATTAAAGGCTTTAAGGATGCTTCTCAGATTTGGGTATGTCAATTAGAAGAGAAGTTTGGAAACCTTTTTCTAGTAATTATTAAAGTGAAAAACGTGAACAATGTCACAGTCCCAAGTTATATATAATGTTTAATTATACACTGAAGCAAGATTGTGCTTTATTCGTGCCTTCTGTCGTTATTTCACAGCTTTTTACATCCTGCTTGAATTTAGTTCAGTGTAGTTCCAGCATTTTCAGTGTTGAATTTAGATAATTAGTTCTGTACACTAAGGGTAAATTGCACCTTTTCTCTGTGTTTGGAAGCGTGTTGTCCATAAAACAAAGCCGCCCGCATCTGTCAAACGCTGTGTACGTGCCAACCTTGCATGTGCAGAAATGCTCACAATCGCGTTTGGCAGGGCAAAACATTTGCACTTAACGTGGACGTTCACAAGGAGTTATACAGTAGGCACAGATATGTTGCAGCGCTGATATAAAAATGCCCATAGTTAAGAGTTTACTTAAGAGCCTATAGTTACAGATTCACGCTGAAAATGAATGAGTATCACCATGACACAGACAAGCCCACATTGTCACAATCCCTAAAACTTACCTCACCGTGTTTTCTCATGTTGGCGCTGCAATTTTAATGTTGAAATATAACCTTGTCTTGGTGTAAAATGAAGGCATTGTGTGGAGTGAAGAAATGTTTGTTTTGTACGCTTGCTGCTGTAGTGTTGAACGCGAATCGAGTGACAGTGTGCAGCTGTGAAGTTCCGCTGTCGTAAAAGTCCCGTTCAAATATCTCAATAAATTACGGATTTATTAACACATATTAAATTAAAACCAGTAGTGTAACGACAGGAACACTACCCATTGAAACAAAGTAAAAGTAAATTTTTTTCATCAGAAATATACTTGAGCAAGTGTGAAAAGTTCCCACCATAAAACATACTCATAAAAGTAATTTTTTCCCAAAAAGTTACATCTGATTTTAAGAATGTGATGTCAGAATAATAGTACAGATAATTATTTATTTAAGCTTTTATTTCTTTAATCACATTCCCAGTGGATCAGAAGTTTACGGACACTTTGTTAGTATATGGTAGTGTAGGAGCCAAATGTAATGATTGTTCAAACCACTAGATGGCGGTGTGCACCAGTGGTGTGGGTGTGGTCACCTGTTAATATCACATGGTATTTAAACTTCCCATGGGTTGTATCTGGAGGGACAGGTGGCGAGAACATATGGTTCTTACCATAGATCCACATGCTTTAAAACTCTGTACGATATATATTTCATTAAATGGACAATGAAGCATTTGAAATGGATATCGTTGTGTGGACATTGTTTATTCCAAACTATGAGTAAAGAACATCTTACCACCTTGCCCTGCTTATAGGAAAAAGCCACTACAGGTAGCATTGCCTTTAAATTGTTTAACTTGGGTCAAACGTTTTGGGTAGCCTTCCACAAGCTTCTCACAATAAGTTGCTGGAATTATGGCCCATTCCTCCAGACAGAACTGGTGTAACTTAGTCAGGTTTGTAGGCCTCCTTGCTTGCTTTTTCAGTTCTGCCCACAAATTTTCTCTCGGATTGAGGTCAAGGCTTTGTGATGGCCACTCCAATACCTTGACTTTGTTGTCTTTGTTTGCCACAACTTTGGAGGTATGCTTGGGGTCATTGTCCATTTAGAAGAACTATTTGCAACCAAGCTTTAACTTCCTGGCTGATGTCTTGAGATGTTGCTTCAATATCTCCACATAATTTTCCTTCCTCATGATGCCATCTATTTTGTGAAGTGCGGCAGTCCCTCCTACAGCAAAGCACCCCCACAACATGATGCTGCCACCCCCATGCTTCACGGTTGGGATGGTGTTCTTCGGCTTGCAAGCCTCACCCTTTTTCCTCCAAACATAACAATGGTCATTTATGCCAAAAAGTTCAATTTTTGTTTCATCAGACCAGAGGAAATTTCTGCAAAAAGTAAGATCTTTGTCCCAGTGTGCACTTGCAAACTGTAGTCTGGCTTTTTTATGGCGGTTTTGGAGCAGTGGCTTCTTCCTTGCTGAGCAGCCTTTCAGGTTATGTCAATATAGGACTCGTTTTACTGTGGATATAGATACTTGTCTACCTGTTTCCTCCAGCATCTTCACAAGGTCCTTTGCTGTTGTTCTGGGATTGATTTGCACTTTTCGCACAAAACTATGTTCATCTCTAGGTGACAGAATGCGTCTCCTTCCTGAGCGGTATGATGACTGCGTGGTCCTGTGGTGTTTATACTTGCGCACTATTGTTTGTACAGATGAACGTGGTACCTTCAGGCGTTTGGAAATTGCTCCCAAGGAGAACCAGACTTTTTTCTGAGGTCTTGGCTGATTTCTTTTGATTTTCCCATGATGTCAAGCAAATAGGCACTGAGTTTGAAGGTAGGCCTTAAAATACATCCACAGGTACACCTCCAATTGACTCCAATTAGCCTATCAGAAGCTAATTGCCTAAAGGCTTGACATCATTTTCTGACCCACTGGAATTGTGATATAGTCAATTAAAAGTGAAACAATCTGTCTGTAAACAATTTTTGGAAAAATTACTTGTGTCATGCACAAAGTCGATGTTCTAAACGAATTGCCAAAACTATAGTTTGCTAATATGAAATCTGTGGAGTGGTTAAAAATATATTTTCAAGCAAAAGTTTTAATGACTTCAACCTAAGTGTATGTAAACTTCAACTGTATTATGACACTTACTCATTAATGTTACAGTTTAGTTAATATCCTATAGTTTAAACATTGCCCACCAACATCTATAATTAATTATAATTTATAATTATAATTAATTTAATTATAATTTTATAATTTTCTTTTATTTATCACACATTATACATTTGCACATATACAGTGAAATTCTTCTTTTTCACATATCCCAGCTAGGCTGGGGTCAGAGTGCAGGGTCAGCCATGATACGGCGCCCCTGGAGCAGATAGGGTCAAGGGCCCAACAGTGGCATCTTGGCGGTGCTGGGGCCTGAACCCCCGACCTTCTGATCAGTAACCCAGAGCCTTAACCGCTGAGCCACCACTGCCCCTACTCAGCCACCACTGCTCATCTACTCAGCTCACTCAAATAATACATGACTTGTATTACACATATATAACTAATACTGGCATTATACTCATGCTGTGTAGTCAGAGAATAACTGGCTTCCCCCAGCTGAGCCTTGTTTCTCCCAAGGTTTTTTTTTTTCCTTCTTTCTATTAACAAACATCTTATGGAGTTTTGGGTTCCTTGCCACAGTCGCCTTTGGCTTGCACACTTGGAGCCTAAAGACAAATAATTTTTGAGGCATGATTTTCAGTCACATTTTTCAGTCACATAATTTTCTGTAAAGCTGCTTTGAAACGATGTGTGTTGTGAAAGCGCCATACAGATAAAAATGACTTGAAATGTTTGGCATGAAAAGTGAGCTTGTGATACCAGTGTAAAAATTGCAACTTGGTATGGCATTTTATTTCTAAGTGTCCAAATAGTTTTTGGGGCCACTGCAAGTAATAGCACATGTGAGTAACAGTGGGCTTATTACATAAAATTTTAGTCTTGTGCAAAACCTGCAGGTCCATTGCTCCTGCTGTTTGATATGAAAGCTTAATGATAGTTTAGTTCTGTGTCTGTCACCTTGCAGGCTCATCAGCAGTCTCAGGAGGAACTAATTGAAAGGAGTAATGAGGAGGGTGGTGATCACAGTTTGGAGATCCCTGCAGGCCAATCCAGCCACCCAGAACCAGACTGCATCATTGGATCCACAGACCGACAGGGAGAGCTCATGTTCCTCATCAAGTGGTAATATTTCTGCTCTAGGTTTCTTGTTATTTTATACTGCTTTGCTAATTTTTCAAGTTTTTTTACATAATGGGAGCCAGTATCAGAAATGACCTTGTTTTTATGAGAGCACTTTTTTAACCTTTATGAGGGCACATTGTTTGTAGTAATATAAAACCACAGAATGTCATCCATTTCTGTCAGATGAATGCAAGTTACATCACATAATTAAAAAAATGAAAAAAATAAATTAATTCGAAATTTTAGCAATTCAAGCTGTAACAAATAAAACCAAATACAAAAGTATTTGTAAATAATGCTCAATATATCCTAACACACACACACACAAACACATGTTCTGCTATTGTCACTGATTTTGAGGGAGAACCCAAACACAGAGGCAAGTTAAAGGGCTTTATTACAAATAAACCAAAGTACAAACCAAAAAATCTCACAATTGTGAAAAAATACAGAAAACTGAACAAAAACATTCTAGAAACCAACAAACCAGATAACCGACCGAAGGTACAATAACAGCCTGGAACTAACCGACTGGGAAGACACACAAAACAATCTGGCACAACACTGAACATGAGAGGAGCTTGTAAAGGGAAAGGTAATAGGAGGCAGGTGCTGCAGATAACTGGCAGAGTGAAGTAAGGAGCAGTAGTCAGGGCAACGGAGCTAGCGTTTTCCACGTGGCACCTGCAAACACGAGGGTAAAACACAGAAACAAACAGGCAGAGGAGACTGTCATGATCCTGCCACAACAAGAATAAACAAAGACAAAAGTGGCAGGATCATGACAGCTATGATACATTAAACAGTTATTTAAGTCCCTATGTTAGATTATACAGCACTCTACTGTGACGGTACTTTTCATTTTGATGTAATCATTGATTCAAGTTTTTGAGTTGTTGGAATGTTCAGTGTTTTCAGAGCTGATCTTAATGTTTATTTTTTAATCGGACACTTCCTATTCACTACACATTCAACAATACTCGCCTGTGAGACAGTGAATACAGATAGCTGACAGCTACAGGTCACTACGATGTTTACAGGGGCCCAAACCCATCAACCTAAAACATAATATGATGAATTATATAATATAAATCATATATAACATATAAAAACATACTGGAATTCACTACAGGGACTTTTTTTTTGTTCCCGCATTTTTTTATATATTGGGCATATTTGTCACTATCTGTGGCATTTTCAAGTCTTGGTTCATTTCTGACCCAGTCTGATTTTTAGGCCCTATTCCACTAGTGAAACTTTTTAGGGAACTGCACAGGTACCAAGGAATCCCTTTAATGTCTATATTCTTTCTTGACATAAACAAAGGGGGAGATCAGAAACACCCTCACAGCCCATCCGAAAGACATCACTGTCTTTAGAATTGCACAATAGCAGTTATAATTAGTTGGCATTATTAATACACCAATTAAATGCCCACTAATCCACCACTGCAACCATGTTTATGTGTTGTACTTTTAATTTGCTGTATTTGCCCATTAATATGTGATCATTATTTGTTTACTTCATCTCAGGAAAAACACTGATGAGGTGGCTTTACTGTCAGCAAGGGAGGCCAGTCAAAGGTGGCCCCAGATGGTAATCAACTTTTACGAGGACAAGCTGACCTGGCACGGAGAAGAGGAGCAGTGAAAGAGAGAGAGAAATATGTAGCAGTGGATAATACTGTACCTCTGGGCAGCTTTCAAAACACAAACACTGTGGAAAAAGTTTACTCTTTGATTTATCATGTATTCAAAGTGTGTGAATCCACACTCCAATGTGAAGCTCTTCCTAGCACACTAAACCTTTAGAAATGTGACTTAAGTATTAGAGTTCTACTGTAGGGTACTATTGGTACAGATATGTGTAATGAAAATGTCATTACGCATAAGTGGCTTCTTAGTTGTTGCAGTCCTTGGTCTGTTGTTTTGAACATTTGGTTTGTTGCTTGATGTTCACTGTTCTGTCCTCTTTGTTACTATAATGTAAACTGTGACATAGGAGATGACATCAAGTGGTGCAGTACTTGCTCAAGGGGAATTGTTTTGATGTGTATATGTACTATCCGTACTATTAACTCCCTGGTTTTGCACCTATTGAAGTTATACTGTGATGGATCGTGTAATCTGTGATGTCACAATGTAGCTCATGCAGGTATAAATCAGTAGATTTGCACAAAACAGATTCTAGAATGTAGCCCATACAATCACATTTTGTGTACATTGTGACTCATTCTTTGCTTTCGGTTTCTGTCTGTTCATAGTAGTGTGAATAGGCCTTTGAGGTTTTGTTTCGAAGACATCTGTTTTGCAGTTTCACTGTTCAGGTTTCCAGTTCACTGTTAAGATAATTGTTATGTAATCTCGAGTGAGAAATCTGTAGGTGCTTTGAATAAACATGAAATTGCCTCAGAAATATTGAGATCATTCTTTCAAACAACTGTTCATTTGCAGTATCAAAAGAGCATACAAAAGGTAAACAAACAACAAAGCAACTTGTTCTTCATGTGATTTTCTATTTTAAATATAACAAATTATAATACATTTAGATGCATCCACCAATTTGTATTATCAAGAGGAAGTTTAAAGATCAACTGTGCATGAAGGACTGTTTAAGCAGTGATAGAAATACTCTGTTGTTTCAAACATGCAGGAGTTATGATAATGGCTGAAAAGCTATCTTTTTCCAGCTGCTCTTTTATTTTTTATGATGGTGCTCGTCCACTTTGTCTCTGGTGGCTGGTAAAAATGAAGCACCATAGTCAGTCTGAGACTCTAAATGAGCTCTGATGTTTTCCCCCAGTCTACAGTTCCCATGAATCAGCCCCAGTTGGTCAACAACACCAATGTCTCATGAAAATACTTCTGTTTTTATTCTTCCCATTTTTTGTAAACCTCTGAGAACTGGCAAATGTGTTCCTGTCCAATGTCTGTGAGTTTGTACACATAAGGTTCTTTCTGTTGGTCTTGGTCCTATGCAGGAATTCACCGCTGTTTGGGTAAGGGATCCTCGTATCCAGAAGGAGGATTTCTGGCATGCTTACATGGATTATGAAATCTGTATACACGTAAGTGTGCTCAGGAGACATGACACACACAAAGCGGTCAAAAGATATGGCCTGACCATTCTCTATCTTTCATTTTCACACAGACAAATAGTTTGGCCTTCACTAAGAAGAGTTCTTGTGTGCGGCGGAGGTACAGTGAGTTTGTGTGGCTAAGAAAAAAGCTACAGGAAAATGCCATGCTCATGTATGCAACCATTGTATCCTGTTCCTGTTATTGACATCCTGTACACCTGTTTTTCAGTGTTTGTGCATTGATAATAATTGGTTTGTAATATACAGTGGCAGGGCTGTAGCAAGAAATTCTGGGCCCCCTGACTATATATTGCTCTGGGCCCCTTACCTATTCAAATTACACAGTTTCGAATTTGTTGTGGGCCCCCCTGGACCTTTGGGCCCCTAGAATCGTTACCACCTTTCAGCTTACTGGCTACGGCCCTGTATAGTGGTCCCAAAATGTATTTGAACACCTTGTGATGCCACTTTTGAATGTCATTGCATTAGACACAATATATCAAGTGTCATCGTTAAACAAATGATGGTAGAGTTTTTTTTCAGAATTTACTTCATTTTTTGAGCCATTTTTGAAACTAACATTTTAGCAAATGGTCTCATTGTGATTTTTAGTGTATATATAATGTTGCAGGTGTCCCAACAGAGTAACCATGTAGTTCAGCAGAATCAGAACATTAACTATGAACAGTTAACACTCGACAACCTTTACATTTTGTCTCAATTTTAAAAAATATATGTAGGCTATTGTTTTATCTGATTTATTTCAAAACCTTTGAAACTACTTTTTTTTTAAATGTTTTGCTTGAAAAGTGTGTTTGTACTATGTTTCTTTAAAATAAATGCCACTTGGTTTGATATTTTGTTATATAATGCAAAGACATTCATAATTTGTTTAATGCGGCTTAAGTGTTCAAATAATTGTTGGGGCCACTGTACATCTCAGTAACATATGAAATGGTTATAGATCTGGCTTTTACTATCTTGTCAGGTAATTAGTTACTATTTACAAATTACTAGTTCTTGCTAATTACCAAAATAGGCAACTATGCAATAGTGAAAACATACTAATGTTTCAGTCTTTACTCATTTGGTAAATTTCTTTGTGACAGATGCATACTATTCCCATATTCCCATGCATATATTACTTTGCATTAAAATATATATCTAACTTAGCTTGTTGATTGTGTGATTTGACATTTGATTTGACGTTTGGGTTTGTCTATTAATTGTAGAACGCATCTACCCAAACTTCCTCCAAAGAACCCGTTCTTCAGTCTCAACAATGCCAGAGAAATTGGTGCCCGAATGGAGGGGCTCAGGAAGTTTCTTGAAGTGTAAGCGTCCAATTGCCTTAAGACCAAGTTAACATTACATTTTGAATTTATGTAGACATATGTGAAGTACTGTATCTGTTGAGCCTCAAAAAATACAGCAAAACCCCTATACTCTCAGTTTCAGTTTTTAATGTGCTTATAACTTCTAGGGTCGTTCACAGCCCAGTGCTGCTCTCAGACAGTTGCTTGCACCTGTTCCTACAGTCCCAACTGAGTGTGAAAAAAATCAAGGCCTGTGCTGAGGGCAGGAGCCGCTACACTGTTTCTGAAGCCATCCACAATTTTGGCTCAGGAATCAAACGTTTTGAATCTGACTCTGAAGAGAATGTCGAGGAGGAAGAAGACTGTTAATCAGAGTGATTGAGTTATATATATATATATATATATATATATATCATGTTATACTGCATATTATCTGTACTGATGAATCTGTATAACCTAATAAAATAATAAATTATTTAAAACACATTCTTGCATACATTAATGTCTTGCTTGAGATTCAAATTAATGTAAAGAAAAAAGAAGAAATAGAAGAAGGTAGAAGCATAATGTGGGCTCAGTGGAAGACATTTTGCTGTTAAAACTACAGATGTGCTTTGAGAGGTTTATGATAGGGAATTTATGCTTGTGGAGTCCCTTCATCGCAATTACCCCATCCAAATAAGCAAATACAGAATATTTGGACATTATGTGATTTAAACCCGACTGCAGAAAGCTAATTCCTAATAATAATGTCTTCTCAAACAATTTTATGGCTGTACTTGGCTATAAAAAGACCATTGTCTGTGTGCCTTCTAATAAATATTCAACATTTCTTTGAGCTCGCACATGCCTTTGACCAGCAGATAGCGCCGCTGGTCTTCTGTCTTGCAATGACTGATGGTTTTACACCTGTAAGAGCCTATCATACATTTCCTCAAAGAGAAAATGTGTTGAAAGCAAGCAATAATGTCTCTTAAAATTATCCACTGCCTTCACAGGCTTTGATTTTGACATTAGATCATGAATACATTTTCAGAATAGTATAAATGTATGCTATTTCCAAAAGCAAGCCATTCAAAATAAAGCCTTCAAAGGGCTGCAACCAGTGTTCAAAAAAGTAAATTATACTGTACTTGTTAAATGAAATTATACATCAAGTCATCAGGGCCAAAATATCTTTTAGGACAGCACTGTAACCGTATATTCTGTTTTCCACGTTTAAAGACTGCATGAAATCGCTTGATGAGCACAGTTTTCTTTACTGTGTTGATATATATTAGCTCATGTCTTGAGTTCATGGGAAAGTCTTGCAAGAGTCACTTTTGCTGCTACTAAGGTTAGGATTGGGGTAACTGTTTGGTTTCTGTGGGACTCAAAATAAACACAATAAACACTAAATGTCACATGCGATTCTCAAGAGACTAAACACGACCACGTATTTCATTTTGAAACATGAGTTTGGGCAGGACATATAAAAGTGCTCATCCCTTTTAAAAAAAAATAGGCTTTAGTTATGTCACAGCCATGAACCACAATTTGCTACCTGCTAGTTAGTTGCAGGTGGTATTAGGGGGAGGAACAGTTTCATTATAGAGAGCATTTGATTGAAGAAAAATCGGTAACACTTTAATTTAATATTCCATTTATTATGGGGGTTCGTTACTGGCTAATAAGTAATTTACAAATTAAATACAAAACATTAAGTGGTTATAACAACATGCATAAAAAGGTGATTTGCATGCAATACCTGTAAATGCTTAATAAGTCTTATTCAACATTTGTAACCATTGAAAATGTACCTTAATCTAAAGATGACATATGTAAAGCATTTATTAGGAGTTGCCTGCGTTTGAAACCTATGTACATAAAATTCTGTATGATTTAATGGTCATTAGGCTTTACTATATGATATATGCTGATAATGCTGTAAATGAGCATGAGGACCTGAAAAGTGTTTTGCAGAAAACTTTAGGTAACTAGGACTAGGTAAAACTATTCTTTTGACATCAACGTGACAAGGAAAGTTACAACACAAGTGAGTTAAGACGGTATATGTCATAATCCCTCCTTTTGATCTCACTGTAATAGTCTATTTAAGATACTTTGTGAAATAAATCATGAATTATGGCCTTTTATGTTTTTCATTAAATTAAGTATGAATAAGTGTATTTATTAAGCATTTATAATGTAAATTAAAATTCTTGCAATGGATGAAAGTTGCCCTTTTAAGCAAGAGTCACACCGAATCTTTAACTGAAGGGAGATTCCTTTGCACTGTCTTTTCCTGTCTCCCCTGCACATCTTACACTGCATGCAAAGGTTCATGCGTGCAAACTCGCCCAACAGGTTGAAATGTTCCTCTAATCGCCTGCCCCCTGAACGTCACTCGCCCGGCTCCCTTAAGAACACTGACGGCCAGCTGCTGCTGTCTCTCTAACGATAGAGACCATCTTAATAGGCTCTGCACACATTCAGCTTCCTGATAGCAGTGCTGTCAGCCCTGCGGCATGAGACTCCCACTGGACGCACAAATACCAGTAAAAGAGACTGGAGGTGTGTACGCATCAGGCAGACAAGCAGCTCTAACGGTTGTATGGGGGTAATACCATGTTGACAGGCAGAGTCCCAGTGTAGGCTGCTGTGTTGGTTAATGTCAGTGCGCTGTCATTCTGTCCACCTTTCGAGATGACGTGCTTGGCCCTTGCTGTGACATCTTCATAAGGTGTATTATTTATTCAGCAGGCCAGTCAGAACAGCTGAAAGGTAGCCTTTGAAGTATACTGTAACATCTTAAGCATCTGTTTTTCCGTGAGCTCCATCAGCTGTTTAATCTAATAACTCATACTGATACAAGGACACCACGTATCACAAGACAATGTAAAGCAAAGTAAACAAAAAAGGACTATAGAGCGCAACAGCGCCCACCCAATTTTTCAGCTGTCTTGGTTCCGGAAATATTTTTCCCTTTCATTTGTTTCATAGAGATTTAATAATATTCTTCATTAAAGAGTTCTAGACCATGAACCATGTCAACTTGCTCCGAGGTGAATCAAAACATTACAAACTTTGATTTAAAGCAAAACACAAAACAAAAAAAGTATTTAAAAATTGGAAAAAAGACAAAGGTACAAGGGTGTGTACTTGTTATTTTAATGAGGGCATGAACTACAATCCTGTGAAGCATAGTGAATGACATATTAAACGACAGACAAATATAAAACCATTTATTTAAAGTTAATTATAGGGGGGGCCTGGGTAGCTCAGCGAGTATTGATGCTGACTACCACCCCTGGAGTCGCGAGTTCAAATCCAGGGCATGCTGAGTGACTCCAGCCAGGACTCCTAAGCAACCAAATTGGCCTGGTTGCTAGGGAAGGTAGAGTCACATGGGGTAACCTCCTCGTAGTCACTATTAGAGGTTCTCGCTCTCGATGGAGCACGTGGTAAGTTGAGCATGGATCAGGGAGGGTAGCATGAGCCTCCCGTGCTGTGAGACTCCACGGTGTCATGCACAGCGAGCCACGTGATAAGATAAAATTGACTGTCTCAGAAGCAGAGGCAACTGAGATTTGTCACCCGTCACCCAGATTGAGGTGAATAACCGCACCACCATGAGGACCTACTAAGTAGTGGGAATTGGGCATTCCAAATTGGGAGAAAAGGGGATAAAATAAAATTAAAAAAATGAAAATAAAAAAGGTTAATTATAGGTATAGAAACTATATATTTTAGCTATATGCAAATGTATAAGTAGTTTGAGAGTGTAGGGAGACCAACTTGATTGCGTCATTCACAGAGTGTCATGGAAGAGGGCGGTGGCTGCTGGGCTCTTTTGCCACACTTTGTTTGCCACGATTCTCTGATTGGTGGATCTTTCTCTTGAGGATCATGGGTAGTGTAGTTCTTCACCAGTAATTACGCTATTAAGAGGACATATACTGTACACCATTGATTAACAACAGTAGGTCTGACTTCAAAAATTTACAAGTTATCATGAAAAATCAATTCCGCTATGAAGAAAATGAATGGGATTTTTACTTCTGGGACCAGAATGTTGCACTTTAAGGTCGAACAAATGGATAGTCTCATCTCAAACTCACACCACTGGTTTTGCAACCAATTGTTTTGATAGCAACACAGACCACAGTGTTTGCACTTTTTGGGGAAATCAACTTACAAATGGACTAGTTTTTGCTAGTTATTTCTGCATATAAAGCTGGGATGTGAGAAAGTATTTTAACATTGAAAAAAGGTCAGAGTGTGTACTGCAATTAGTTCTTGTTTGGGAAAAAACAGTTCTTATTGCATTCCAGTTGTGTATAGCATCTGTAAAGACTGCTTGTACAGATCTATAATATAAGCTATGCTATGTTAATGTCATACGCCGTTAGCTTGAACATGTCTGACACATTTGCTACATTAATTAGATTACTGTGTCATCCTGAGGTGAGGGTGAAATTCATTATAAATTCATAATCGGGGAAACAAAGGGCTCCCGGCTGCATGACTGACAGGTAAAGTCACCCTTGGACCTTATCCACTCAGCATAGACCAAGGAGGGCAGTAGGGAGCACACCAAATTGGGGTGGAGAGGACACACTACTGAAGTTGTCTTATTAAACCACATAGGGTTTGTTGAGTTGTCTGTGATGTGTGTGTGTATGTGTATGTGTGTGTGAGAGAGAGAGAGAGAGAGAGAGAGAGAGAGAAAGGGAGGGAGAGAGAGAGCGAGGGAGATTGTGAGTGTATGTGTGTGAATGCAGGGAGCACTTTGGGCATGTGTGTACCATATGCATTGCCTCTCCCGTCACTTTCACACAAGGCGGTAATGAAGCTGTCATGGCCGCCAGCATGTGGATATGGTTGATATTCAAATGAGAGAGCCGCTCACCTGCTGAAGACAGACCAGTCCAATTACAGGCCCAGGGCAAAGACTGGGTCCCCGAATAGGGCAGATCTACTGTGCCACTGCAGGGGGAAGCAGTTTCATTTTCAGTTTGAAAAATTTTTCAGAGAAATACAACCCCTTTCATAGAAGAATTCAGCCCAGGACTGGAGTCTAGAAAACTAACCATGAAAGACGCATTCTAAAACTATGATAAAACATCCTGCAGTCTATATAAACGTAATACTTTTTAGTAAAAAATACAATGCTACTTGATCATAAGTGATTTTAACATGCATAATTTTCATTCTTTTACTGTTAAAGTGAAAGTGTGTAATTTCTGAGCCATTACCTAAAAGGTAAAAGCACTGAGAAAATAATGTTTAAGTTCATAATGGAATAGCCTACCAATACAGAATGGAATACATACTTAAAATATATATTTTTAAGATTTATAAAAACATATTAATCAGTAGTATAACACTGCAGTGTGCACTGTGGTACACTGCATATTTTGGCAAATGTGGTAGGTCATCTACATTTGCATACTATTCACATAAAACATACTATATACCGCAGAAATAGTAGTATGGAACATACTATTCCGAACATATAAACTGCATCCCAAATCGCATGCTTCTGCACTATTTTATGCCATTTTATAGTGTAAGTAGTGTGGGTATTGTGCTCATACTGAAATATGCAACGAGAATAAGAGTATGACGAGCACCTGGATGATGAGCTTCTTTAACCAAAATAACAAATTGTGGAATGTTGGACACTTCATGCACATACACTTCAGATGTTACAGCTTGCCCTACATAGCAAAAGGGGTGGGGTTACCTGACCACAATGCTGGCCTGACAAAACAATTGTTGTTAATGGTGAAAGTGGCAACTAGTGAAACTTCTGTGAAGACATCTTGAAAATTTGAGTTGAATGCTTTGCCATCACCCCACGCTGTGTGAATATGTGTGTTATTTTGGAGTGCTGGACTGAGGTTGGCTAACATGCTAAAACTAGCGGCAGCACATTGCATGTGTTTGAAATGTCACTTCTGTCAGCTGAAAAATGTTGAATGCTCCCATGTAGTAAAACAAAAACAAAAAACGTAAGTGTTCCATTTGAGACGATTCATACACTAGATGGCCAAATACATAGTGCATGGTGTAAGTGCACAGTGCATAGTGCATCATTTGAGACACAGGAATAGCTCATGATTGTTCCCAAGCAGGTTTCCAGAACACTCCCCCATCTGTCATTGGTCAGACAAATACAGATAGTCCCACCACAAACTCATGCCATTGGTTGAGCCAGTGTTGCTGTGTCTAGCTGATTGGGATGCTCAAACAATAATAGAAATGTTTTGATGGTGCCACAGAGCCACAGTACTCACATTTATCATGTAAAAATCAACCTACAAATGGCATACACCGAGACTTTGCTAATAAGCTTGGGAAGGAGAAAGTATTTTAACATCAGAAAAAAAAGTGCTTTACCCTTAAGGAATGGTCAAATATTTCAGACTTAATGGGCCTATTTCATTGTCTCCTAAATGAGAACAGTATGAGAAAGTACATTTATATTTACCCATGCAGTGTGTACAACTAATAGGAAGCCATCTGAACTGCTGCTATGGACTTGAGTAGTATAGTATTGTGCTCGGGACTGAGAGAGCTATTGACTAGTCTGTAATTGTCTGTTTCCCTCCTCTACAGACTGTTAACCTTGAGCTGCCACAGGGGGAAGAGGAGCAGGAATGGCCATGACTGTCAGTCCCGTTCCACTGTCATGGCAACGCTGAAAACTGACTAAACCTTCACCCATTGATTTAAAGTGAACACTGTCTTATAAAGGACCAAAGAGAAATGCTTTTGGTATGAACAGTTTGGGTATGAGGGCTTAACTCAAGGAGAGGCTTTCCAGATCTGTTAGGCTGTATAGAATAAAGATTGTGTTGTGTTTGTGTGGAGGTCATCTTTTCATGCTGAATGAGCAGAATGAATACTCCACAAACAGAAGCTACAAAAGGTGACAGAGAGGGGAATGACTCCGCAGGGGATGCCACCATCTGCTTCAGAGCTTGTCAGCACTTTTTATGATACCAAATGCATATTGCCGCACAACATACACATGCTCGGTCATGGACATTAGCACAATCATATTAACCATGTTTGACCTCTACTGTGATTATGTAGCCTACAGTGGGGTCCATAAGTCTGAGACTGCGTTGGAAACGTGAGATTCAAAATCCTATTTAAAAACGGGAAATGAACAAAAAGTTTTAGGATTTTGTAAGATAGAAAACGTTAAATGAATGAGAAGTATTGGTAACACTTTTTAATAAGGTTCTGTTTGTTAACATTATTAGCTGCATTATGTATCATAAATATTTTATTCAATTCGGACAGGGGCAATCATGCAACAGCGAACTACTTCCAATCGACCGATACTCTAATTACAACTTCTTTTCAAACCAACGCAAATATTTTAACGTGAGTTCACTGCCACGCAGCACTCGCTCTGACCATTCCACAGTACACTATAGTTATACACAGTCTCTGTCTGAATAGACATGAGCTGAATTCGGCTCCGCAAGAGGCGGATCAAGCGCCGCGTCCCAACTCATTCATAATCATTCCTCAAACTCGTCTCGCCTCTCCACATTCGAGCTCACCTCGCCGTGCAGCCCCTATAATACAAAGCAAGCGCTGCTTCAAAATTCCAATCATCTCTACACTATAACATGACTTTCCCTCCTACTGTCAGGACAAACGCTTCACGCAGGTAAAATCAATCTATTATTTTATTTTACAGACATTCTTCTCTACTTTTGCCCGAATCATTGGATTACAAATGTTAATTTACAAGCTTGACCATACAACTTAATTTCTGCATGATTTTAAAAGCGTTCAACAATCTGTCATAATTTTACGCTCCACCAAAGTTTAAAGTAACAAGTTAAATCGATGCCAAATGATTCATCTTGGCACCTTGTTTTATACTCTAATATTTTAGTTTTTCTGTAGAATTTATTACAAGTCATCAATATAAAATAAGTCATTTTATCCACCACACTATCCGCAAATGGTGCTCTTATAGTAACTATTCAATCCAACTCTCAGGCACAAACTGTTACGATTTCATATGTCCTCATCAAAACGAGATGAGTCACCCTGTGCCAATAATACAGAGCTATGAAATGACTCACATTACATTGGGAAACAATCTACAAGCTCCAAACCATATGCTTAAGTTAATAAACATCAGACTACGGTATTCATCTGGATACTCAGTTTCAGGTGCCCTTTAATTTTATGTGATGTCTTTTGGGCCATGCGACTAAACCTCCCACTACAATGCCCTGTCCATGTGCCACAACTGCGGCATCCTTTGGTCGTACGACTAAACCTCCCACTACACTGCAAACAGTGCAATGCGCTGTCCAAGCGCCGCTACTGTGGCGTCTTTTGGGCCCTGTGATACAAACTCCCACTACACTGCAAACAGCGCACATGCTGTCCAAGCGCCACAACTGTGGCATCTTTCAGGCTGTGTAACCACACCTCCTACTGCACTGCAAACAGTGCAAATGCGCCGTCCAAGCGCCTCAACTGTTCGAGTGCCACAACTGCAGCACGTCTTTCAGATCATGCGTCTCAGCCTCCATGGCTTTGTAACACATCGTATACCAAACTAACCATCACCCACCTAGCAACTGACAAGAACAGGGCTGTTTCAGGTCTTCCCTAAATAGTTAAGCATAAGCTTGCATCTCCGCATCAATCAATTTCATTTGAACATAGCCTACCATACGCCCTCACGTCAAATGCCATGCTCAACCCATTTGTACCTCAGAGTGAATTCTTACTTATTTACAGCATAAACTTTTCACATGAAAACATGGGCTCCTCCTGTTAAACGTCACGTGAGTCCGCGCTCTAAGATTCATCCCGTTCATCCTACCATCGTATGCAATGCAGGCCCACGCCTGCGGATCCAGCCGCTCGCAGCTTCGAGAAAGCTCTGTTTATGCTGAATTTACTTTCTCTCATGAATCGTATGCTTTCCCATTGAATGCTTCTTCAAGCCATTTCCCCCTGAACCCTACAAACATATCAGACAGCTTGGAAATGCTTCAAAGATGTCCACCTAAATTACAATCTCTGTATCATCCTTCACCTCACCTCACAACTCAACAAAACCAAAAACATCCACCCCGGTACAATTAAAGGGTACCTAAACGGCATCCATTTCTTCCACAAATAAATTTTTTGGAAAAAATTCCCCCACAATAAGCCATCCCCAGATCTCACTCCTCGTCAAGAGCATTCACAAATCCCAACCCACCAGAATCAATACCAGACAACTATTTACTCTCGACCTACTAACTCGTTGCCTAAACACTCTCTGTCAGGGCTACATTTCTCTAAATACCGCAAAAACACTAGACGCCATGTTTATCCTTGCCTTCTTTGGTTTCTTCCATCACTCCGAACTCACCACCACAACAAAATTAGATCCAAGAATCCTTTTCAGCTCTTGCAGAGCTCATTTCCATGCGGCCGCAACCGCCACTGTCTCTTCAGTACTTCCGCCTATTTTCATTCTTCATCTCTACTTATTCTACACCTCCCAGTTTCCTATCCCCCGAGCGTCCTCTAGTGTGAGGTTGCTTCCACTAGCGGCCCCCGCTCATTCTATCATACTTTGGCACCTCTGCCCACCTCTCACAGGGCTCAGCAAGCATCTCCTCCTCCCTCAAATTAATTTCATCATTTCAAGTTCTTTTTTGGGGGGTACAAGAGGCATCATTAAATACTTCGTCTCATCTCAAATACAAGGTTCCGTAGACAACAGCTCACTGTCACGTTTTCTGGAATTATTTTGGGCGTATTCTTGCTCAGGCCAAGCCTTGAGCCTCGAGCCCTTCACCCAGGACAGCGAGCCACAAACTTTTTACACTATACTCTGAGCAGGATTACATTAACTTGCGAACTACTGAAATGATTTTAGTGTGATAAAATCGCTTACCAACCTTTTTTGTGTAGTAATATCTCATTTTGTAATTGTACTTAAAGACGTCATATTTACCTTCACACACCAAAAATCCATGGGCGAAATAAAGTAATCTCATTGGGAATCCGCTCATGATCGCGCAATAGACTTCCGGTGACGAAATATTTCTCCTCGCTGATTTCAGTGAATTGCAGTATGACCAATAGGAAGTTTCTTGGTTTGAGAGTGACCTCTTTTTTGGCGGTGCTTCATACACAGCTACACTGAATATTTACAGTTCAATGGACAAGGAAATCATTTTAGTGGCGAGTTTCTTTTTAACTTCATTCTCCCAGAGTAATAAGTACAGCATTGTTTCACACGCATTCAAAGCCTTCTTCACCCGTGGAATTTCACCATGCAAAGGTAAATGAGACCGCACATTAACACTGTAAACTATAAAACCCTAAAACGACGATTTAAACAACTTTACAGCTTTAATACAACACGAGTTGTAACAGAAGAATTAATGTAAGTGCTTTTATAAAATTATAAGCTTCACATTTCTACCTCTAAACCCTCAAAAAATTTGCCCTATTCACTTCCATTATAAGTGCCTCACTGTAACCTTGAATTTAGCTTTTTTAAAGAAAAGGAGGGACATGTCTAAATACATTTTTGTGGTAATCAGCAATATGCCACAAATGCTGTCGACTGAGCTTAACTTGTATTGAACCCGGAATATTAATTGAACTAATGTTTACGTATACAACTTTTAGTTTTAAAAATGTATTAGCATATGTTAAAATTAACATGAATCAAGATTAATAGGTGCTGTTAAAGTATTGTTCATTATTATTTCATGTTTAATGATTATTTTAATTAATGTTAAAGCTGAAGTATGTAACTTTTTCTGTGTTAAAATACTTTCTCCTAACCCAGCTTAATATGCAGAGACATGTAAGCCATTCATAGGATAATTTTCTCTGAAACTGTAAGCACTGTCTTTCCGTGGTGCTTTGAAAATTGCTCCAAGTTTGTTTTGAACAACCTACTTAGACCCGCCCCAACAACGATACTTAACCAATGGCATGATTCAGGGGCAGGACTATGTTTTTGTTTGACCAATGGAACTCAGGGGTGTATTCAAAAAGCTGTTTTGAAAACAAAGTTGTTGTTTTTTGCAATTCCCTTTGGTGGTGCTAGTGGCGTAGAAATAACATACATACATAATTGCATACAGTACATGGTTTAATGAACACAACCTCATTGTAAAGTGTTACAGAAATATTTGTTGTACTGTAAGTCACTAATGTCACACTATAATTTGTGACATTGACCGTGAAATTCATGTTAATTTTTCATTTCCACATTCACCCAAAAGATTATGCTGATAATACACTGTAATTTGTTTTCACTAGTCTTGTGAGACTTTTGGACCCCTCTGTATGTACAAGAGGATCAATTTTAGGTGTGATGTGTCCATACATGTCAGATTTTTTATTGTTTACATCTAATGAAGCAAATGGATATTCAACAAAATTGAATTGAACTGAAGAACCAGTACAATTAGAGCAAACTAAACTATCGAGATAAGAGATAGTCTGTGCAGGTGTGGTGGATAAGGCCCTATGAAGGCTTGATATAGGAAGCCCACAAAACTCTCACACACATACACTTGTGGCAAAATTGAATTATAAACATGGACATGGGTACAGTGATCTAAAACAAGATCTTCCTCTTGTATCTTTCATACAATATACTGTATGCTCTATCACCTTACAATAACTCAGTGCCTTGAAGTGAAGAGGAGGGACTCATCTATGTGTCCTGTCTCAACATTAAGCTCTATCTGAAAAACAGCCCTCCATGCCACCACTGCCAGAGCCAGACATCTTCCCCGTCACTCACTTGTCGGCAGGGAAATGAATCTGGATGCAGCTTGTCCCCCATTTATCAGCCTTGACAGGCTACCTTTGCCTGGTTCCGCTTGGATGGGGTTTCCTTCACTGCGGGTAGGAGAGCATATTTCTGCTGGAGATGAAAAAAAGACTGTGTGTGCAGCACTGTGAAGTGACTCGTGATTGGAGTGTCATTTGGTTGGGTATTAAATGGCAACAGTAAGCTGCCCTCATCTTCAAATACTCCTAGAGGGCAAATCCAAAGAGACGTGTTTTTACACTGCAATCTTCTTTCAGATTATAATAGGGAGGTATGACCTCTTAAAGACATAACCACCTCCTGGGAACAACTACTACATAATATTCTGTGCAACTATTGCATGGGGGTTTTGTGGAAATATGTGCTCAGAAGAGATGTTTAAAATTCACAAGCAAAAATTCATAAGCATTGTAAGGAAACAAGAAGCAATAAAAGTGAAAGTCAGTAAATGATGACTGATTTTCATTTTTGGGGGAACTAGCCCTTTAAGCTGTACTCAGTCACCTGCTTTGAATCAAAATGGAAAGATCTGGCATCTGCTTCCCACATATATGGCGTAGATCACATTAATTATCTACAAAACATTTAAACTGAGTCTTAACCTGCAGCTATTCATCTATGAGCCATTGTTGCACATTTCTTAAAGTGAGACAAAGAGCCCCTTAGAGGGAAGCTAAGCACTCAAAACTCAAAATGGCATCATTGTAACCGGTTCCTGAATGAATGGGCATAACCGATTTCCACAGACACATTTTAAAGAAGTGTGTGCAGTGCTTAAAGGCATACTGTTTCACACAGCCCTCACAATGTGATGGATAACAGTGCCAGAATTGCCGCAAACTAATATCTTGTTAGAGGAAGGAAAGGGAAGTGCCCAGTGGGTGAGCTCTGTGTGTGTGTGTGTGTGTGTGTGTGTGTGTGTGTGTGTGTGTGTGTGTGTGTGTGTGTGTGTGTGTGTGTGTGTGTGTGTGTGTGTGTGTGTGTGTGTGTGTGTGTGTGTGTGGAGCTTTGGGAGGGAGGGCCTGGTCTCTCAAGGGTCCCTTGACTTGTATCCCTGCCAGACCATATAAATCAGCACGTGCCCCACGGCCGCAATAAGCTAGAAAATAAAAAAAGCATAAAAGTGTCGAAGTGAAATAGAGGAAGGGAGAATTCTTTTATGATGAAACTAAATTCTCCTTACTCTGCAGTAGATCCACTTCCCTCACTCTGATTGTTTACTCCTGACACCATTCATCATTACGCTGCCACAAATGACTCAAATTACCACACCTGCTCCTCGTATAATACCCGCAGAACCAGGGCTTAACACTCAGGTAATTGTTTCAATAGGAATTCCTTCAGTCAGAGCCGATGACGTTACACGTGAGGGGGAGAAATTAAATGCATATTGACGCTTTGGGGTCTGGTGTTGAATGTTGTTAAGAGAAATGTATAGTTGGAATATACAGTGGTTAAGAACCAAGAGTATTGATTATTTTCAGGTTTAGTGTATTTTAATGCATGGGTCTTTTTAGGCCAAGCACCCCTTGGTGGATAAAGAGATGGAGCAGAGACCCCCTGCTACTTACTGTATAAATTTGCATTTTAAGCCTGGCCTATAACAACATGCATATAGCACCATATTCGTGCATTTTTATACTTTATGATGCTTACATTGCAAAGCCATTAAAATAATCATGTGTCATATACATTTACTTAAAGGGATAGTTCACCCAAAAATTAAAATTCTCTCATCAATTACTCACTCTCATGCTAGGATTTAAATTGTGATCTGTTTCTCACCCACACCTATTATATCACTTCTGAAGAAATGGATTTAAACACTGGAGCCATATGGATTACTTTTATGTTTCCTTTATGTGATTTTTTGAGCTTAAAATGTCTAATCACCATTCACTTGCATTGTATGGACCTACAAAGCTGAGATATTTTTCTACAAATCTTTGTTTGTGTTCTGCTGTAGAAAGAAAAATATACATATCTGGGATAGCATGAGTGTGAGTAAATGATAAGAGAATTTTAATTTTTGGGTGAACTATTCCTTTAAAACATTTCAGTGTGGGAGGGAATGATGAAGCTGAACTTTAGCTTCTTAATTCAGCTTCAGTTGAAGTTCACTTAATATTGTATTTTTGTGTGAAATACATGTAGTTGAAGTCAGAAGTTTACATACACTTAGGTTGAAGTCATTAAAACTAATTTCTTAACCACTCCACAGATTTCATATTAGCAAACTATAGTTTTGGCAAGTCGTTTAGGACATCTACTCTGTGCATGACACAAGTAATTTTTCCAACAATTGTTTACAGACAGATTGTTTCACTTTTAATCGACTATATCACAATGTGGGTCAGAAAATGATGTCAAGCCTTTAGCCAATTAGCCAATTAGCTTCTGATAGGAGGTGTACTGAATTGGAGATATACCCGTGGATGTATTTTAAGGCCTACCTTGAAACTCAGTGCCTCTTTGCTTGACATCGTGGGAAAATCAAAAGACCTCAGAAAAAAAATTGTGGACATCCACAGGTCTGGGTCATCCTCGGGAGCAATTTCCAAACGCCTGAAGGTACCATGTTTTTCTGTACAAACAATAGTACGTAAGTACAAACACCATGGGACAACGCAGCCATCATACCGCTCAGGAAGGAGACGCATTCTGTCTCCTAGAGATGAACGTGGTTTGGTGCTAAAAGTGCAAATTAATCCCAGAACAACAGCAAAGGACCATGTGAAGATGCTGGAGGAAACAGGTAGACAAGTATCTATATCCACAGTAAAACGAGTCCTATATCGACATAACCTGAAAGGCTGCTCAGCAAGGAAGAAGCCAATGCTCCAAAACCACCATAAAAAAAGCCAGACTACAGTTTGCAAGTGTACATGGGGACAAAATTTTACTTTTTGGAGAAATGTCATCTGGTCTAATGAAACAAAAATTGAACTGTTTGGCCATAATGACCATTGTTATGTTTGCAGGAAAAAGGGTGAGGCTTGCAAGCTGAAGAACACCATCCCAACCATGAAGCATGGGGGTGGCAGCATCATGTTGTGGGGGTGCTTTGCTGCAGGAGGGACTGGTGAACTTCACAAAATAGATGGCATCATGAGGAAAGAAAATTATGTGGATATATTGAAGCAACATCTCATGACATCAGCCATGAAGTTAAAACTCGGTCGTAAATGGGTCTTCCAAATGGACAATGACCCCAAGCATACCTCCAAAGTTGTGGCAAAATGGCTTAAGGACAACAAAGTCAAGGTATTGGAGTGGCCATCACAAAGCCCTGACCTGAGAGAAAATTTGTGGGCAGAACTGAAAAAGTGTATGCCAGCAAAGAGGCCTACAAACCTGATTCAGTAACACCAGTTCTGTCTGGAGAAATGGGCCAAAATTCCAG
Source organism: Myxocyprinus asiaticus (assembly GCF_019703515.2). Taxonomy (NCBI): domain Eukaryota; kingdom Metazoa; phylum Chordata; class Actinopteri; order Cypriniformes; family Catostomidae; genus Myxocyprinus; species Myxocyprinus asiaticus. Next base: position 32,282,825 of record NC_059358.1, on the reverse strand, counting down.
AAACTTATTGTGAGAAGCTTGTGGAAGGCTACCCAAAACATTTGACCAAAGTTTAAACAATTTAAAGGCAATGCTACCAAATACTAACAAAGTGTATGCAAACTTCTGACCCACTGGGAATGTGATGAAAGAAATAAAGACTGAATTAAATCATTCTCTCTACTATTATTCTGACATTTCATATTCTTAAAATAAAGTAGTGATCATAACTGACCTGAGACACGGAATGTTTTCAAAGATTAAATGTCAGGAATTGTGAAACAATGTATTTGGCTAAGGTGCATGTAAACTTCTGACTTCAACTGTAGATAACATGAAGGCCTATAGGAACCATACCAAGTAAAATTCACCTGGCTATAGTTTTGTTATAACTGCTAATCTCCATTACTGTACCTCACAACACTGACTTAGAATTCCAGTGTTTTTGTCATTACAGGTCTGTACAGCACAATATTATGGGGGAAATTATCATCTTGACTTGTCCTGACTCAGAGAGACATCTGAGAGGCATTCTCAGTGTTATATCAAAGAACACACGGTGTCCCTGACCTCTCCATGGCATAAGTCACATGCCAGCACCTCTCTGGCAACCCCTGACAGATCTGAGCACCCTCTTGGGCTTGAGGTGCTAAATCTGCTCAGGGACACTTTGGCAGGCCTTCAGAGGAACACGGCCCAGCCATGAGCAAGCAGTCATTGCTACCTGACACTGTTAAGCTCAGTATTTTCTACCTGATCAAGATCCTTGTTCCTACCCACTTTTTTAGGAAACATTCTAACATTTTTGGCTAATGTTTTTTAAAGGCTATGAACAAACAGTTTTAACTATTCTTGGTGATCAAAACCAATGCTGAATAGTGAGTTTACATCCCTTCTTTCTTACTGAAATCTGTAATAGGACGCCTAGAATAAATAGCAACCAATTTCAGCATTCTTTTATACCCATTGCAATTTGTTTTTTAAATTCATATTGTGTTTGTAAATTTTTTTGGCTGATGGTTGATGTTATTTATTTTTTTTACGTTTTGTTATACAAGTATGTTCCTTCCTATATGTCTTACACAGTCTCATGCTGCACCCAAATTGCCCATTGGGATTATAATAAACTAAAGACTACTGCTACTACTACTAAATAACATTAATGGAACATCCTTTACATGCCATTTAAAAAAAAATTTCAATTGGATACCACTGTGACTAAAACAATTAATCATTTCATCAGTTTCTCTTGCTAATGTGCCAGAAACATACAGTATACAGGTTCTGCAAAATGGTAAACACTTTATTCCTGCTTCCACACAATTTGCGATTCTCATGCATTCTAAAATTCTTCAGACAACTCTCAGCACTCCAGCACAATTGTCATTGTGAATACCCCAACCAAGGGAGTCAAACAAACAAAACTCAGTGAGATAATGAGGTGAACACATCTCATCCATGCAAACACAATCAACCAAAATTGAATACTTCACTGTCTCAAATATATCAAAGTCAATAATTGCTCATTGAAAAATCAAAAACATGGAAAAACAAAGAGCATGAGGAGGTAGAGGAAGATATAGATGCAGAAATATATCGAATTAGATAAGAGCTACTGTGAAAGATAGTGTCATCAACCATGGTGTGAGCTTTAGGGAAGCTGGAAAGAAAGTGCTGCCACATCTAAATTATACTGTAGCTAGAATAATTACTGTAAGACATTTCGAACTGAGAACAGGTAAGTGGTTGGTTACAGATATTTCTTAAAGGAATTTAATATTTGCACAATACTTGGCTTTCCTATGTATGGGAAACCCAACTTTTTCAACCTCTACAGAATTGAGAGAAGACCATCAAATATTGGAAGAATTAACCTGTTCACCTCAAATCAAGAAGCTGAAATTGTCAATATGGTGATGGCCAATAATGATATCACCATTTTTGGCTACTTTTTAAGCTTTTCTTCCAAAAGGTGACACTACTCACATTGAGAGTTGAGTATGCAGTAAATACAGTAAATTGAGAGATAAAATGTCTGTTTCTGACGTGTTAGACTATATGTTTGTTTGTTTTTTTGTTGTTGTTTTTTTTTCTATCTGAATAAAATTCATTCAGTTAACTGATGTTTAGTGTGCACAACATAAATGCTTTTCTGAGTGTGATTCTGACTTGATCATTTAGTTTTGACTACTGTGGGTAAAGTTTTTCAGCAAAGAGTGAGTTTTTCCTTGTGTGTGTAAGATTTTAGAAATGTGATATTTTAAAATAGGCCTTGTGTGTGTAGTTTGAGGAAATGGGTCAATGATTCTTTGAAATGCTTGTGTCCAATTGAAAAAACTAGTATTCAATTAAAGTTCTCACATTGTTACAAAAAAACATTCTCAGTACAACATTGTTCATATATCTTTTTGATTTCTTTACCTTTTTTCTGAGAGTGAAAGCTGATAAAGAATTTGGCAAATTAAGTTTTAAGGAAATTTTGACAATTTGGGAATGTTATGCTAACTTTTTAAAAAAAACGTAATGTAATGTAATGTCTGAAAAATGTGTTAAGAACATTCATTTGTTAACTGGATAACTTCCCATTTTGCCTGCTCACTGGAAAAAAATATTATATTGATATCTGGATTGCAACATAACAATAATGTGATCATTTATGATATGATATGATATTTTGCATTCTTTTACTCACTTGTTTCTCATTTATCTTCATTGGACTTTTGTCCTTTGTGCAACAAGTGCAGATCTACTTGCTTAACTTTAATGAAGTGCCACAGAAGTAGCATAGAGCATAGACGTTTTATGTAAAAAAATTAAAAAAGATATGAGGGAATAGCATACCTTGGTTTGAGCAAGTTTATCATAGCATGAAAACCCTTGCAGTCTAGCTGTATAGGTGATCTGTATTAATATTCTTAAAACTCAAACAAGTTTTAGAATCTTTTATTCTTAGCTCATTCTGAGTTTTCATTTTGGTCAAGTAGAAATAATTGAGTATTTGTTGATCTAATGCTGCAGTGTGTTTAGTCTCACACATAGTGGTCAGTCTCTTGGTTCCAAAAAATATTAATGTGAAAATAACTAAAAATATTGATTCTTGGTGTTTGAATACTGAAAGAGTATTGTGAGGTAAAATTACCCCACACATACCTCCTGGACTCTATCCCAGCTATATTGTGTATCACAACATTAAGCTTGACTATACACTCAGAGCATGTTTGACAGATGTATCTGTCTAAATGTTTGTATTTGTGTGCCTGGATGCTGTAATATTGACCAATCTAGATAGAGTTTGACAGCTGCCCCTGGTCTCGGACCAGGTATAGGATGATTGGTTGCTCTTTTCAGTGGTTAGCTCAGACTGCAGCCACACAGGGCCATCAGTCATGCACAAACAAGCATTAGAATGCCATGCTGGACACTTTTCTGGCAATCGGAGACATGTGTGCTATTACAGTAAAGAGGGGAGTAGCCTAGTAAATATTCTGCAATGCTGGAACAGATGAGCGTTTGGGAGAGATGTTTATAGCAGGTGGAAAAATGATTGTCATTCTGATGGCCCTGATTTATTCTGGGAGAAAATTTGGCACATATATCACCTCGGATGGCTAATCAGGACTTCTCTCTTACACATGCACACACAGATACACGCTGACATTCTCTCTCACTGTTATTTGCTTTCTCTCTCTCTCTCTCTGTCTGTTAGCCCTTGAACATGACACCAGAGTGCTGGTATGATAACACCTGCCCTGCTGAGAGACTGACTCTGCTGATTTCCTTCTAACCATGGGTGTCACTTGTCTTAAAAAGTGGTGGGGACAGTTTTTTTGGTGGGGGGGGAGGTGACATCACAAAGTGGTGAAACTCATACAAAGTCTTTCTAGCAAGTCAGTCCACTGTCGGCCATCTTTGGAACACTCCCAGGAGGCTACTTCCAGTCATGACAGTGCAGCTCCTATCTACTTGTGGAATGTGGGAACAAAGGTATGAGCACTTTGTATCTTTATGTCAGCAAAACATCGGCTGCACACATTCACAAGCATGCACATTTGAAGTGCACAGCACATCCAACCTATATATTTATCTCATTAAATCATAGCCTTTCTGGTTTAATAAACACACTAGGACATAATGGGGTTTTAATTTGTTCGCTGAATGTTTACATCATGAAATTCGTACTTTAGATAGTATTGTTTTTTGGTATCTGAGCATTTTTATGAGCACGAGTACAAGTACATGAGCACGGTAATAAACCCGATTCCAATATCAGTATCGGTATCGGGACATCGCTATCAGTAACGTCTAATATGCTTCCCTCGTCTCATTCCAAATCCCAATGTTTATTTCTACCATGGTATGAACATCATTCATTGGTTTGTTTATTTTTGTCTAAATGGAAGCAAAAGTCATATTTGTATGAGCCAACTTGCATGATTTATTTTGATTTTGCCAACTCCTACTATTATCACAACTTGTCATGAGACCGGGTTGGTTTTGGCTTATGTATCATACATAATAAACATCATAACAAAGTATGTAAATACAATGATATAGTACTATAGGTCAAGTCAAGCCAAGTTTAAAATGCTCAATTTTATAGGGATCCCTGCTCTGTCTCTCTGTCCACCAAGGAGAAAAAAGGTCAAATGCCCCTGATTTAGACCGATCTATAGGAGCACCACGCTTTACGTTTAAAATAAATCCACCAGAGCCATGGTACTTGTTTAAGAGCTGCAGTTTCAGTTACATTTTATAGAAATAACTAAAGTTCAGGCATGTAACTCCACATGGTGCAAGATGATAGGTTCTTTGAACTCGTTATCTGTTAGCCAGTCGGCTCGCTCATGTGTGATATGTGATATTACATGATTCATTTTTTTTTTTATCAACTTAAATGGTGAGGTCAGCTTTTGGTCATTAAACATAGAAGAGCATCTTTAATAAGGTAAGCTTTAGACAAATCTCGCCTGGTACACATTGCTATCTTAGGTCATTCATTTAAATAAATCCACAGATAGCTAAGTCAATAGTTAAATATGTTCTGGGCTTTCCTGGTCCAGGTACACATTATGAGTCAGGCCACTAGCTCTTTAAGCTATTCGGCCAAGCTGGCCCAAGCACACATAGAGATTTAGTTCACCAGCGTTACGCCATTTGGCTAAGCTGACCAAAGGTCTGCATGGTTGGGGCTTTGAATTGTGTTATGCCTTTGTGCAGTGTATCTGTCCTACATGCATGATGCAGCATGTCTTGCATTTGTCTATTTGTGCAGCAGCATGTCCACATGCTTAACTCAGTATGTCTGTGTATGTTTTAGCTGTAACAAGTCTTCGTACTTGTGTAAAAAGGCACACACTTATCGGTTCGGAGTGGAACTTCAATGAATGGCCCCTTGAAGGTCTCTGCATTGTTCTGTCTTTTCTGAGTGCTGAAGTAAAGCAATTATTGTTAATTTACACTTTACAAATTAATTCCATTATTACATTTATCTGACTCCAATTTTAAATAAATCTGACTCCAATTTAAGTTAATCTAATTTAGATTACAGCTCTAATGAACTTCTGATCATTCTTTTAATTTGATCTTTTTAAGTTATTGATTACTCTGAATCATATTCATTTTCATTATCCTTTCATTCAGGACCCGATTGTCGCTTAGAGTCATATGCCGGCCGATTAATTGCATAGATCTCACGGACACAAAATCGCCATCCCATTCATAGTCAGCGGTTGCAGGGTTTACTAATATCATCTGGTTCGTCCGCCTACTGCTTGCTCATAACCAGATGATAGTTTTATTTAGTCACGTTTCATACAACTTGCTAAGACGGTGATAAGCAGAGACTGGTAGTCTTACGTGGTTTCCTCCTATTCATAAGCTCCAGTAATGATCATTATCCTGGACATAAGTTTGCGGTAACAAAAGGCATCCCTTGAATCTACCGGTGATAAATGATTTCGGAGGAATTCAGAATAAATCAAATAATAACAATTTATTTGCCAGTTAGGATTTAAAACGTAAGTTACAAAATCAATCAAAGCCAATTTCACACATGATCAGAATAAATAAACATTTCTAAAAATAAAAGACAAGTCAAAGAAACATACCTGACAAAACTACATGCAACGGCAAAGCATGGGAGATCTGGCTTACAGATTCCCCGAGCTTCTTGCCAACTTTCCTTAAATACCCAGACAGAATAAACATTGTGTACCAAATGGTATTATCCTTTGAACAATGAGAATTTGGGGGTGAATGGGTTCTTGACTTCCTGGGGTTTAACCTTATTAACATACAGGAGATAATTTAAATTGTAGGTCAAGGAGGAGGATAGACCTCCAGAATTATGGAGTATTTGGCAAAGACCTTATAACTTTGTCACCATTAGTTTTTTCAACATGGGAAAGAGACCATTATACCAGTCGCACAGAGACCTCTTAAATGATATCAAACACATACAGTTGCATTCTTTGTTTACATGGAATGTGTTTGTTACATTTTCACATATACAGCTGTGCTCAAAAGTTTGTATACCCTGGCAGAAATTGTGAAATTTTGGCATTGATTTTGAAAATATGACTGATCATGCAAAAAACTGTCTTTTATTTAAGGATAGTGATCATATGAAGCCATTTATTATCACATAGTTGTTTGGCTCCTTTTTAAATCATTATGATAACAGAAATCACCCAAATGGCCCTGATCAAAAGTTTGCATACCCATGAATGTTTGGCCTTGTTACAGACACACAAGGTGACACACACAGGTTTAAATGGCAATAAAAGTTTAATTTCCCACACCTGAGGCCTTTTAAATTGCAATTAGTGACTGTGTATAAATAGTCAATGAGTTTGTTAGCTCTCACGTGGATGCACTGAGCAGGCTATATACTGAGCCATGGGGAGCAGAAAAGAACTGTCAAAATACCTGCGTAACAAGGTAATGGTACTTTATAAAGATGTAAAAGGATATAAAAAGATATCCAAAGCCTTGAAAATACCAGTCAGTACTGTTCAATCATTTATTAAGAAGTGGAAAATTTGGGGATCTCTTGATACCAAGCCAAGGTCAGGTAGACCAAGAAAGATTTCAGCCACAACTGCCAGAAGAATTGTTTGGGATACAAAGAAAACCCCACAGGTAACCTCAGGAGAAATACAGGATGCTCTGGAAAAAGACGGTGTGGTTGTTTCAAGGAGCACAATATGACGATACTTGAACAAAAATGAGCTGCATGGTCGAGTTGCCAGAAAGAAGCCTTTACTGCGCCAATGCCACAAAAAAGCCTGATTACAATATGCCCGACAACACCTTGACACACCTCACAGCTTCTGGCACACTGTAATTTGGGGTGACTAGACCAAAATAGAGCTTTATTGTCACAACCATTAGCGATATGTTTGGAGAGGGGTCAACAAGGCCTATAGTGAAAAGAATACCAGCCCCACTGTGAAGCATGGTAGTGGCTCACTGATGTTTTTGGGGGGGAGCTCTAAAGGCACGGGGAATCTTGTGAAAATTGATGGCAAGATGAATGCAGCATGTTATCAGAAAATACTGGCAGACAATTTGCATTCTTCTGCACAAAAGCTGCGCATGGGACACTCTTGGACTTTCCAGCACGACAATGACCCTAAGCACAAGGCCAAGTTGACCCTCCAGTGGTTACAGCAGAAAAAGGTGAAGGTTCTGGAGTGGCCATCACAGTCTCCTGACCTTAATATTATCGAGCCACTCTGGGGAGATCTCAAACGTGCGGTTCATGCAAGACAACCAAAGACTTTAAATGACCTGGAGGCATTTTGCCAAGACGAATGTGCAGCTATACCACCTGCAAGAAATTGGGGCCTCACAGACAACTATTACAAAAGACTGCACACTGTCATTGATGCTAAAGGGGGCAATACACAGTATTAAGAACTAAGGGTATGCAGACTTTTGAACAGTGGTCATTTCATTTTTTTCTTTGTTGCCGTGTTTTGTTTTATGATTGTGCCACTCTGTTATGACATGCAATTGAATATGAATCCCATAAGAAATAAAAGAAATGTGTTTGGCCTGCTCACTCATGTTTTCTTTAAAAATGGTATATATATTACCAATTCTCCAAGGGTATGCAAACTTTTGAGCACAACTGTACATCTTGTGTGTGTGTGTGTTTGTTTGTGTGTGTGTGTGTGTGTGTGGACCTTGTGGGGGAGACAAGGGGGGGAGTTTGTGGGGGTAAGCTGGGTTTTTCACACAGTGTTGCCTTTGCTGTCTCAGGTGCAGATCCTACTTGTGAGAGAGTTTGAGTGTTGTTTTTCCCAGAAGTCTTTCATTGTTCCATGTGGGCATGTGCTGGGTTACAGTTCTCTTGGCACCTAGCCTTACACTTGCTCTGCAGCAGCAGCAGCGTAGCAGGTCTAGTCCGCCAAGACCAAATTCTATCAATATGTCATACCAACATTTACATGCTAAATCTTTCTGAGAGTTGTCATGACTGAACTTGGTAAAAACCTCTTGAAAACAAGTCATTGGATGGTTCACTCTGTTCCTCTGATAAATGGCTCCTTGTTGAGATGTGACTGTACACAGCTTCATACAGCCAAATTAACAAGCAGCATGAACAACAGTTAATAATGGCCCAAGGTTTTCCGGGCATTGAGCTTTTAATGAATTATCCATCCCTTTTCTTAGCTGTCCTGTCTCTGATTTAAAACAAAACACCTCATAAAACGTGTTCCTCAAATAACCCTGAAACTGCCATTGAATTTGGAGGAGCTGAGCACGATTTTGACTCATATTTTCCCAAAGTCACTGTAAATGTTGATGCAATGGTGTATTTTAATATAAATCATAAGTAATGGTACAGTTCACTGAACATCTACCAACAAAGGTTTAAAACTAGGGGTTTGCAGTCTGCCAGGTGAGTAGCACATTTGGACCACAAAAGGCGAAACTCAAACTCAAACTCAAAACTAAAGTTTGGAACAACACAAGCAAATGATGACAGAATTTTCATTTTAGGTGAACTGTACCTTTAACAAGTGGGTCACTTTAAGTCAGATTCACAGGTCTAAAGCTAAATGCTCCTAAGCACAAGGGTACCATCACAGCATTTCCTTTAATTGATAAAACACTTGCCTGGTAAAATATGAAGACCAAGAGCAGCAGCCATTATGAATCATCGCAGCCATTCCCAGCATACGAGGAAAATGTGAGGCGTCAGCACCCTGCTCCGTAATGCCACGGGTGCACAAAGGTACTTTACATTAGACGCCTGCATGAGTTGCATCTGCTGCGGCTGACCCCAATTAATATTTGCTTACATTTCAGTGGTGTCTGCATCAGATTTAGAGGTGTAAAATGAAGACAGTGCCTTAATGGGATGCTGACAGGAGGCCAGTTGGAAAAGTATTATATTTCCCTAAGGGACGCCTGGGGATACCACATAAATAAGGCCCCTGTTATTTCCAAGAGGGTTAGTGAGGTGTGCCTTTCTCTGAGTATGTGTGCTTGTGTATGTAAGAAGGGAAGTGAAAGAAAGTGGAAAGAAATAAAAGTGTGAATAATTTGTATAAATGAGTAAAGATGTATTAATACACCACAAAGTTCTCCAGTTAAATTGTAATAAATCACATGTACACCTAAAAAGGCAGGAAAAATATATTAATATATCATATATTTATATTCAAAATCACATACATAAATGCAAACAAATTTGATATAACTTCCAGTAAATTGTTGGGAAATAGTGAACTAAAAGTAGCAATGCTACTAACTTAACAAAATTTTTCAGTAGCTTGACAGTAGTTCAGCTATTTTCACAATAGTGTAGCTTTTCCAGTAATGAGTTACATTTTCCAACTGTTAGTACTGTAGACAATGTAGACAAACTCTACATTTGTCACGTTCGGTGGAGCCGAGGGAGTAATCAAACACACTTACCTAAACCAACCTCTCTCTCTCTCTCTCTGTCATGTTGTGCCGGGAAAACCAAATAATTTAAATGAATCTGTTCTTTCAGACAGTTCATGTAAATGAACTGGTTAAAATAAATGATTCCCTTATTAAGTATGAGAACACTAATTTATTTTAATGAGTCAGTTCTTTCAGATGGTTCATGAAAATGAACCAGGTGACATAAATGATTCCCTGATTCACTTGAGCCCCACACATACTTAAAGGTACTTTGTCTTCTTTTTAAAGAGAAATATTTAGTTAATTGCTACTGTTTATAATTATATTTCAATTCAGTGATAAAATAGGGCACTTCTAGTTTTACTGAGTATATTAAGTATGAAAATTAGGTTCTATTTATTACAGTACCATGGCTGTATTAACCATGGTTCAATTTGTGATTTCTAAATACCATTGTTAAACCATGGTTACTGTAGTAAAACCATTTTCGTAATGTCACTCTAATCAAAAATATTATTTTATAGCTGATTGCAGAGTTAAATAATATCATCCGATTGTTACAAGTAATTTCTTCTTTTGATAGCTTCAGTGTAGTTAGCAACTTTTGGTTAGTAGCTTGTAGTGTATCTACATTTTAAACTGTAGTTGAATGACTTTATGTTGTGAGTAGCTCATAGCCTGGGAAGCTGCAGTTACAAAGTAGCTTCCCCAACATTGATACAAACCGTGTGGTCCACAGATCCATGTTCTGTGTATGTGTTGCACAAAGAATGACATAATCCATCTGTTAATGATCATATTCGTTTACAATGTCAGTGTACAGATCATATAAACTGGAACATTACAGAACTGCGCAATTAAAACATCTAAGAGGGCTTTGCAAAAGCACTTTGCATTTGATCTCTGCATTATATACATGTTCAACTTGACTCATCAAACTTCTTTTCCATTTGCCCATTTAAATTTTTCATGTTTAAGCATCATTACAAGAATTTAATGGTCTTCAGATTAATTTTTCCGTGGCATTTACTTATGAAACCTATATTTTTACAACAAATTGCAATAAAGGATATGCAGCTGTCTGGAGCAGAGCAGAGTAGGGAAAGGAGTGCATATCCATTAAACAAATCATTTATTAGCCTATAAAAATCTAATGGTAATATTTAGCAAAACGGCCTTCTACGACAGCCATTGCGGTAGCTCTTTCATCACTGCTCAAATTGTGCTAAAGAGGCAGATGACAGAGACTGCCTCCTATCTGCAGGATGGTCAATGATATGATCAGGTATGTGCTTAGGATCAGGTATTCAAAAGCAAACCTTTTGAAATCTAAAACATCTTTAGCAGCACAGGGGCGATGCAATCTTAACAATAAGATCTAGGAATCTATCATTTGATAGCAGACCAACAAAATAGCTAATTACATGATATTCTGGACATATTCTCTAACATCTAGTCTCCCTTCTGGTGTTGAAGCTAAAAATCAGACAGCAAGTGCAAAACCACATCTAATCTCTGATTAGACAGCTGGGGAAACTTCTAGAAGCATCTCTGCTATGCATGCGCACAAATCACGCTTCGCTATGATGGACTGCTCCCTGCGGCACACACACCTCCCATTTAATATAAAACCGCCTATGACTAATTATGGTAATTCATTACATCTCCAATTAGGCTGTGGGATTTATGGCAAACTGGCCCCATAAAGAGCAGGATTTATGGAGCCTTTGAATGTCACCCAGAGGACACAGGGTTGGCTCCATATCATTCTGCTCTAAGCCTCCAGCTCACTATATCATCAGTACAAGAGACAAAGACACTCCACCCTGCTTTGTTCAACCACAAATGCTACCCATCTACCAGGGCCCACTTGTCTCCACCATCACTGTTTAGTATACTTTACAATAATCATCCTGTTTTATATACTGCCCTGCAAAGGCACAGTGCAGTTACTACATTAGGTAAAAATTTCGTCACGACCACAGTCAGGTCTCTTATGCTATGATCTGTCCTGTGACAGACAGGTTTGTCTCAGCTAACAAAGTAAGACTATTGTATAACCCATATTTGGCTGGACAATCAAACAACTTTGAAGCCATTCTTCTCAGTTTCAGTGTTGCCGTAGTTACTGCATTTTGACTTTGTAGGACTGTGATCTAAGTGTATTGCATGACCTCATTAACCTAATCTTTACTCTTCATACATTCATGTTCCCCACAATCAATAAAGTCAATAGTGGCCAGCCTTTGTAGAGCAGCTCATTTAATCAATGCTTCAGTATTTGCAGTGCAGTCTACAGAGAGTGCTCTCTCTCCATTTCCTCTCCACCTCTCTAGAACTCTTTACATATGGACCTGCCATCTGCACTTCCAGCTTTGATTTTCACGACTATCATCTGTGACTGAACAGGAAGAGAGCTTGTAAACACTGACAGTCAGGCAGTCCTTAAACGTGAGGACACTTTGTACCCTTGGCTGGGCCCCACTTTTTCCTCTGAGCAGAGCTGTGTTGCCCGCAGCAGAGCTGCAGGAAGGCTGATTTGTTCCCTGGCTTGAGCTGACAGGAGCTGGAGATGTTGTTATGAGCACGCTCCAGTTTCAGTGTTTCAATCAGGCACACAGCGGGGCAGTCCATCTGCTGCTGCAGACCTCCAAGCCACTAAAAAAACAGGACCATTACTGAATGGAATCTGAATGTTCTTTGAGTACCGCTCGCTTCTGTAGAGGTATCCAAGTTTTTACTTATTTACTAATCATTTCTGATACTTTTATCCAAATTGACGTACAGTGCATTGAAATTATACATTATTTCTCTCTTGCAGTAAAAAGCAACGACAACAGGGCCAATTGTCTTGTCTGCAAAAATTGGTCTGTTCTTTCTGATTGTCCGAACTGTCCCCAGCGGCCGAAGCTTGAACTACAGTTGTGCTAACTTGTGCAAATGCACTACAGTACTGAGACCAAAACTGCATTCTTTCACTTACTTCTTTGCACAGCACGTCCAATTTTACTCCTAACAAATAATACTCCTAACCCAAACACGAAAGAATGTCGTACACAGAACGAGAAGCGCCATGCCGCTTCACATTGCGCGTAAGACAAAGCACAAGTATCGCACACAGGATGTGTCAATGTGGAGCATGTGGCAGTTAAAAGCTGTAAATAGTCACCATCACTGACGTGCACAGAACGGAGGCAGCAGGGGTGCAAGCCCCTGCCTTTTTCGTTCACAAATCTAAAGGTGCCCTTTTGGTCATCCAGAAAAAGGGGAGAAATTTTAATAATTAAATTAAAATAGTTAAATAAAACAAAACTAAAATCTTGTCATAATCTCACAATAACAGTAATAATGTGTTATTATGAGATTTCTTTTTAATTGCGGGCATATTAAAGAAAATTAAGCGGAGGTTACTTTAAGAGCGTTACAGCACATCGGGGGTGGATTCCAATCGAAAGTGATCCTCCCTATGCCCTATACTCACTCCGAACTGCAGAGCCCTTGAAGTGGGTACTCTGAAGGAAACATGTCATTACTGTATGAATGTACCCTTCGCTAACAATCTTGTGGAAGGGCCCTCTGAGAAAAGATCCATTTTCTCACTTTCGTTTTGAACATGCTTTCGAGTGGCATCCCCTCCCGCAGGAGTGCTCTTCAAGGAGGCAAAAAATGCAGTTTTGAATTAGCCCCGGAACATCAAAGTGCCGTTACCTCAGACGAGTAACAGGTCAGATAAAAAGTTCACTCCAGTTAGGTTTTGTTGAAACTAATAAGCCATTAGACTAATCACTTTTTAGAAAAATACCATTAGGCTACCACAGTACCGTCGCTCCCTATACGCATATTACGCAGTCTGCGTAGGGCACCAACTCCCTAGGGGGACACCAGAAACTCCACCAACTATTCTTCCTTGCATGTTATACATTATTCAAGGACCCTGTAGTATTCGTGGAACACAGTTGATCGCCTCACGCTCGCACTTTCTCATTGTGCACCACGTTACCAGGGTAATGCCATGGTACTGAATGATTGATCATGTTTATATTTCTTGATACTGTCATGGTACTCCAAGGTACTTTAAAAATTCCATGGTTTTACTATGGCACATGTCATAAATATGGGGTTATCACAGACCATGTCTGAAAATGAATAAATAAACAAGTGTATTACCATGGTGCTTTTTGTGAGAAATATAACAGAATAGGCTATTATTTGTGATTGAAAGGAAAAATTTAAAAGAAAATTATGTTCAGTATATACTGTATATACAAGAAAATTGTTAAATACTCAAAAAGCAAAGAAATTAGTTAAGTATTTATAATTACTACTGATAAAAAAAAAAATAAAAAAAAAATCTGCCCTTTTTTATCCTTCCACCACTGTCCCTGCTAAGGTCTGTGCACGTCACTGGTCACCATACAGACAAAAGTTAAAAAGGTGTTAGCACTTCTTCAAGAATGAACAAACTGACATCAAGTGTTTGCAGGTTAGTGTATGAAAACACAAGTTGAACAATTAAAAATAGCGACCTTTTTACCCGTTTATCTGTAGCCTTGAATAGTCTTCATTCAGTTCATTCAAACTGTCAAACTACAAAAAGACATACTTGTTAATGAAAATAACAAGTAGCTGCATTGTGTAGGCTGCATGAAAGATATAAATAGACAATGTATCTTCTAGCCATGGCTAAAGTAAATATAGTATCCCCTATAGCTGGAAATCAAAAGGGATATGAGGTCAAAGGCACAGCACAGCCATTTTTCGGGGCGTGAACATTGGCCACATGTTAGCGCTTAAACGTAATTTGGGTGAAAAAATGTAACACGCTAATTTCCTGTGTGCATCATACGTGTACCCTGGGAATTAACCCCATTAACATGCATTTCAAGAGTCATGCACTACTAGTTAATCTACAGTGTTGATCTTGTGGTCATTGCATTATGCTAAAGGGAGTTTTACTTTTGCTACTGACAGAACAAAACTCCTTGAGTCCATTGACAAGAAGTGGTTACAAAAGCAATTCACAAAGGAGGAAATTCAAAGGCTGCACCACCTCACTAGCTGCAAAATCTAGTGCTGATCTTTCATGCAGCTGGACACTCCATTCGGTTGAACGTCCTCTTCTATGGCATCACGTTTCTCTCTATTTTATCTTTCTCAGTGGAGGAGATGGGTGGAGCCCCTGCTCTCTCTGTACTGCTCAGGAACTGGTGTGAAATGTATAATGAATACTAATGAATCCCCACCTCCCTCGACAGGTGTCTTACCTCCTCCACCCCTCTCACAGCTAACGTCACGTCCTCTCCTTTCTTCTCCTTCCCTGACAGAGAGCTACTGACATGTGATGTGAATTTAACACACACTAGACTCAGTGGAAACATCCTCTCCATCCTGAGCTCCTTCATTAGTGCTGATTCTTTCACAGACTGGACAAATTCAATCAGAGGAGTCACTGTTCCAGATTTCATCCATGCAATCATTTCTCAGAACTTTATCAGGAAGCACAGCCTTAAGAGTTTTAAAAACAGCATATCACAATCCCTGAATTTATTCTTTCATTAATAATGCATTGACAATGATTAATTACTTTATTAAGCTGTTAATTTAAACAAAAGAAAACAGGACGTGGGCAACACTGCAAAAATAATTATCTTCAGTATTTTTGTCATGTTTTTCAGTGAAAATACCTAAACATCCTTAAAACAAGATCGAATCATTTAAAATATATATCAATATTTTTTTCAGAGAATATAACTGGAATTTTATTTCGTTTTTTTAATTAGGTATGAAAATAAATCTATTTTCTTAGATAAATGCTAAAAACACGAATATCTTGCATATTCTCTGACAACAAGTATTAAAATCGTATTCAAATTTGCTTCTCAAGTCATTATTTTAGTTTTAAAATAAAAGGGGGGAAAGGGGATAAATAAATAAATAAATAGATAGATAGATAAACCTGGCATCAAAACATACCATGTTAAGAGATTTGGTTGAGATTGCTCTTATGTCACTCAATTTAAAAAGTTGGTCTTTTTGTCCATCAACTGCAATAGTATTTAGGATTATGTCATGAGCAAATTAAAATGTCTTTAGTATTTATTGTGTGAAGCTTGGCTGAACGCGTTAATATGTTAATAGTAACAATTCGTTTGGGCAGAGAAGGTAACAGCCTGACATGTGTTTTAATTAAGTTTCTCACTTCAGTGCCCAGATATTTGTGGATGTCAACACAGCAGAGTGCATGGACCATGAAGAGACAGTACGATACGCCAAACAGTTCTCCTGCACCAGGTAATTAATTCCACATCTGAATAACTGCAATTTGATTTGTTTGTTATGTTTCTGCATAAAAAGGTCAGACGTTTTGTTTCCAGTTGGTTTGTAAAATCCTGGTACATTCTGATCTTACGTATAAACAACACTGACAGTCTGTGTAGAAAAACGTCATTCTGTGGAAAAATTATGACAAAAAAAAAAAAAAAAGAATCATCTGCCAGTGCTGCAGTCTCAAATACAGACATTCCAAATCTGTATTGTAATAATCTGCTGCAAAGCTTGACATGAACACTTGTAAACTGCTGCCACCTGGTGGCCACATTCAACTCAATCTGCTTCAATAAAGGCTTAAGAGCATTTTATGCACCATTAACACATATGCGTTTATTTCATTTACACAACACTTATAACATATTTATGAAGTATTTATGCACTTGAATGACAAAAAAGATTTACATTCACTCAATACTTCATATTAAATATTGGAGCACATGTGCATTAAATAACTTCAAAGCATCACATCTAAGCATATACATCTTTCGTTGCGTATATTTTAAAATCACTTGTGCTTTTGAAATGCTTTGCAGTTTGCTTTACATCTTACACAGAATGAAACAGTGAAACAGACAGTGGTTTGTGAAACATGGCAGTGCATGAAGCTACAACAGCAGGCCAACAAGGGGTCTCTAGAAAAAAACTAAAACATGTTATAAAACTAGATCAAAATAACAGCTTAGATATGTCAGACATTTTTAAAAAAATTTAAAAAAATAATAAGGCAAATCAATGTATGTTTCCTGTTTGTGTGAGAATTAGATTAGATATGCTTGGGTAACATTCCAGGAACATTTGCTCACCTCAAGTCCCTTACAGAGCATACAGTTCCAGAAGATACTCCTTTGGCACGATTCCAATAGCCCCTTTCATCTCCCCCACCCACCAGCCGAAGGTGTCGTACTCCTGTGGAAAACACAGAAAAGCCAATGACACCTACTAACTAGAGTTTGGGCGAAGCAGGACAGCAGTGTTCGTTAAACTCACTCGCTGTTGCAACAAACCAATCAGAGCGGTGTCACAATCAGCAAGGTCAAATCTCATAGGTCAATGCCCAGGGGAATGAAAACTGCCAGTATTTATAGTTCATTGACCCGTTCATCTTCAGGTTTTGCCTCATTTTCTTCCCATACTGTCTCTTATCCCTCCGCACAACTCTTTTCCACCCCTCCCTATCTCCTCCATTCCCTCTGATTTTCCAAGGCCAACTCAAGGACACGTGGCCCACAGGACCTATAAAGATTACACAAGAGAATGTGAACGCCCATATAATTTGTATGAAGTACAACTGATTTATAAGCCAGAGTACAGAGTCCTGTTCTTTACATACAGATCTACTGAGATCAGCTCTTCTCCAGCTTATGGAATATATAACCATAACGATAAGATGACTCTATCTGTCTTTGTTTCCCTTTTCACTCCCTATCGCTTTCTGTATTCCATAATTACAAACAGATCACAGAGTGCCATTCACTTCAAAGCCACAAAATCCTGTGTTTTCTCTACATCCAGGATACTCTGTTTCACACAGATGTTTTCTAAACTAAAGAGTTATATACTGAGGCAAATATCTGTCAAGCCACAGTGTATTTTCTTTTTTGAAAAGGAGAATGCAGGGAGGCAGTGAGGACTGGATTAGACCGTGGAAGCACTGAAGCTGTCTGAGCTCTACATAAAATTCCAAGAAAGCTCCATTTACCAGACCTTTAGATGAGCTGGATAGTGGGACGCTTTTGGATGCATGCATAACATTCAAGACAGGTGATGGATTTCATTGTTAAGACTTGTTAAGCCGAGCAGTCTGAGTGCCACCTTCAAATTCTTTGTGAATACAGATGCTGAACAAAAGCAATACTAAAATATAAGTATAAAAGGTATATGTCAACTGTATCATAATATATATATATATATGTGTGTGTGTGTGTACTGAGACATCAGTACTCAAGGAATGTCTCTCATCCAATCAGATTCGAGGACCGGAACTAACTGTTGTGTATATATATATATATATATATACACACACACAGGTATATACTGTATATATAAGGTGGCTCTGATGTTGTTTTGGTTCTGTGTAAATTAAATGCAGCATCAGTGCAGCCTTAAACTTTTCATTGTCATGTCAGCATGTATTTTAATTTCTGCAATTGTAATTTTTTTCGGATCTGTGTGCTGTGTAAATGCACCATTTTGTGGTAAATA